>NC_044187.1:10090844-10397927 GCF_900880675.1 Sparus aurata
TCAGCCACCAATTGTGCAAGTTCTCCCACTTAAAAAGATGAGCGAGGCCTGTAATTTTCATCATAGGTATACCCTAAACTATGAGAGACAAAATGAGAAAAAAAGTCCAGAAAATCACATTGTCTGATTTTATTTGCAAATTATGGTGGAAAATAAGTATTTGGTCAATAACAAAAGTTCATCTCAATACTTTGTTATATACCCTTTGTCCCTTTGTTGGCAATGACAGAGGTCAAACGTTTTCTGTAAGTCTTCACAAGGTTTTCACACACTGTTGCTGGTATTTTGGCCCATTCCTCCATGCAGATCTCCTCTAGAGCAGTGATGTTTTGGGGCTGTCGCTGGGCAACACAGACTTTCAACTCCCTCCAGAGATTTTCTATGGGGTTGAGATCTGGAGACTGGCTAGGCCACTCCAGGACCTTGAAATGCTTCTTACGAAGCCACTCCTTCGTTGCCCGGGCAGTGTATTTGGGATCATTGTCATGCTGAAAGACCCAGCCACGTTTCATCTTCAGTGCCCTTGCTGATGGAAGGAGGTTTTCACTCAAAATCTCACAATACATGGCCCCATTCATTCTTTCCTTTACACGGATCAGTCGTCCTGGTCCCTTTGCAGAAAAACAGCCCCAAAGCATGATGTTTCCACCCCATGCTTCACAGTAGGTGTTCTTTGGATGCAACTCAGCATTCTTTCTCCTCCAAACACGACAAGTTGAGTTTTTACCAAAAAGTTCTATTTTGGTTTCATCTGACCGTATGACATTCTCCCAATCCTCTTCTGGATCATCCAAATGCTCTCTAGCGAACTTCAGACGGGCCTGGACATGTACTGGCTTAACCCTTGTGCCCTCCTCAAAAAAACTCCCTCGAACCACCTTCGTGGCAAAAATGTAACCCTTTAAATGCCAGTTTATTTTCTATATAATATGTAGTAGGCTTATGGGGCTTTGGTGGTGATTAGAGTCTTGGATATGTCAAAGATTACCAACTAAATTGATTTGACTGCATCAGTATTTTTTATGTAATAACAAAAACTCCCTCTAACCACCTTCGTGGCAAAAATGTACACGCACAAAATCTGCCATAAAATCCTCATACATCAATATTTTTTTTGCTTTTTTTTTGCTTGAATCCCTTAATCAACTTGTTCCCTGATCAAAATAATCAAATATTCATTAATTTTCAGGATTTTAACCCTTTAAATGCCAGTTTAATTATTTGAATTATTAATTATCTACAAAACCCCCACAAAAAATGTATTATTTTCCATATAATAAGTAGTAGGCTGATGGGGCTTTGGTGGTGATTAAAGTCTTTGATGTATCAAAGATTAGCAACAAAATTGATCTGATTGCATTAGTATATTTTATGTAGTAACAGATACTCCCTCCAACCACCTTCGTGGCCAAAAATGCCCCATTGACTTCCATTAAAACCACATTTTTAATTCTCACTACCATTACAGTATAAAACCATGCATTCTGTAATGTCAGCATGCCATTTTGAAGAAAAGTAGTGGTATTTGACATTTTTGATGTATTTCACCAGATTAAACCATTTCCCCATTGTAGGTCGATGCATGAAATTCTTGTATTTTTGCCAGTTATATGAAGCCAGGTGACTACCAGGGCCGTGTGTGTGTGTGTGTGTGTGTGTGTGTGTGTGTGTGTGTAAACACGCACTGATCATTCAGGGGTGAAAAAAGGTAATCTTTTGAGGAATGTGTTTCATGTGTCTTTGAAAAGGTGCTTGATCAGTGATCAGTGCGTGTTTACACACACACACACGGCCCTGGTAGTCACCCGGCTCCATAATATAACTGGCAAAAATACAAGAATTTCATGCTTCGGCCTACAATGGGAAAATGGTTTAATCTGGTGAAATACATCAAAAATGTCAAATATCACTACTTTTCTTCAAAATGGCATGCTGACATTACAGAATGCATGGTTTTATACTGTAATGGTAGTGAGATTTAAAAATGTGGTTTTAATGGAAGTCAATGGGGCATTTTTGTATATGTGTATGTATGTATGTATGTATGTGTGTGTATATATATATATATATATATATATATATATATATATATATATATATATATATATATATATATATATATATATATATATATATATAGGGTAGGGTGGTATCTTTTGTCATCCTCAAGCTCGGGTCCTCTACCAGAGGCCTGGGAGTTTGAGGGTTCTGCGCAGTATCTTGGCTGTTCCTAGGACTGCGCTCTTCTGGACTGAGGCTTCAGATGTTGTTCCTGGGATCTGTTGGAGCCACTCTCCCAGTTTGGGGGTTACTGCCCCAAGTGCCCCCACTACCACGGGGACCACGCTAGCCTTGACCTTCCACATCCATTCCAGCTGCCCTTTCAACCCTTGGTACTTCTCAAGTTTCTCGTGTTCCTTCTTCCCGATGTTGGCGTCAGCTGGGATTGCCACATCTATCACCACCACCCTCTTCTGCTCTTTGTCCACCACCACTATGTCCGGTTGGTTAGCCAGAGCTGTTAGTCGTTGTTTGGCAGTTTCGAGTGCCTCTGGTATGGAGACTGAGTTGCACTTCCTGGGTGCCCCTTTATTCACCATGTTTCCTTTCTGTAATTCAGCTAGCTGGCTAACTTCTCTCCGTGTTGCCTTTACCTCTAACCGTCTCCTCCATGGTGGGCACTGTTTGTTATATCCCGAGCATACCCAAGCATCTCCATGATTACTGTTGCTGTACTGTGTATCAGCTTGTTGGTCTCAGTGATGGTTCCTGTGGGGATTGTCTTCAGAGCATTCACATCCTCTAGTAGACCTTCTGAAGCTTCGGTATTCGTTGGGGGCTCCAGGTTTCTAGCTGGGTCACGATCTTCCTTCTCAGGTCAGCAGCTTGTGTTGAGCATCGTGCCGTAGCATCGTTGTTGTATTTCATTGATCTCTAGTTGTGATAGTAGATTTCGATTACGGATGTTGGAACACTGGGCTAACAGCTGTCTCTTTGTTAGCCTTGATTGTGGGTTTCGAAGCATCCAATGGTCCCACATTCGCTGCATGTATCCCCTCTCTCTGGGATTGCTTGTATAGTAGCATTCTGATTCTCATAGTAGCATGACTCTTTCATACACATATAGATAGATACTCAGGGGTCCTAATCCTCTTCCTTTTACTTTGTGTCCCTCCAGGGCTCCCACAGCAGCGTGTCTGTACGGAGGACGAGGTTCTGGCTGACCAGCTGCTCTGTAACCAGGAGAGGAACTCCAGTCTGGACCAAGAGGAACCAGAACCTCCACAGATTAAAGAGGAACAGGAGGAACTCTGCTGCAGTCAGGAGGGAGAGCCGCTTGTACTGAAGCAGGAGACTGATACCTCTTTGTTGATTCCTCCTTATGAAGAAAGTGACCACAGTGAACCAGAACCAAACAGTGACCCGCAGCTCCTCTCTCACAACTCTCATGTAGCTGAGAGCCAAGATCAGGAAGGAGGCAAACATGGAGACTCAGCTAGCGCTGCAGACTCAGAACCCAAGAAAAGACATGATGTTCACAATAGTAAAAGGCTTTTTAAATGTGACACATGTGGAAGAGATTTTAAGAAGAAGTCCAACTTGAAGGCTCACCTTACAACCCACACAGATGAGAAGCCATACTTGTGCAACACATGTGGGATAAGATTTAAACTGGGAAAGTCATTAATTCATCATATGAGAGTTCACACAGGTGAAAAGCCATTTACTTGCAACACCTGTGGGAAAAGATTCAGAATTAAAAAAACATTAAGTCTTCATATGAAAGGTCACACAGGTGAAAAGCCATTTTCTTGCAACACCTGTGGAAACGATTTCAGAACTTCTAGGAACTTGTTGGACCACATGAGAGTCCACACAGGTGAGAAGCCATTTTCTTGCAACACCTGTGGGAAAAGATTCAGAATTAGACAATCATTAAGTCTTCATATGAGAGTCCACACAGGTGAGAAGCCATTTTCTTGCAAAACCTGTGGAAAGGATTTCACATCTTCTAGTAACATGTTGACCCACATGAGAGTCCACACAGGTGAGAAGCCATTTACTTGCAAAACCTGTGGAAAGGATTTCAGAACGTCTAGTAACTTGTTGAGCCACATGAAAGTTCACACAGGTGAGAAGCCATTTACTTGCAAAACCTGTGGAAAGGATTTCAGATTTTCTGGTAACTTGTTGGACCACATGAAAGTCCACACAGGTGAGAAGCCATTTACTTGCAAAACCTGTGGAAAGGATTTCAGATTTTCTTGTAACTTGATGAAACACATGAGAGTTCACACAGATGAGAAGCCATTTTCTTGTAAAACCTGTGGAAAGGATTTCAGATCTTCTGGTAGCTTGTTGAGTCACATGAAAGTCCACACGGGTGAGAAGCCATATCTTTGCCAAAAATGCGGCAAGAAATTCTCTTGGCTGGTACAGTTGAAAAGGCACGTAGGACATGAATGTAAAAATCCGAGTACCTGCAAAACCCCGGAGGTTGTTCAGACTTAAACCTGCTGTAAGGGATATTTTGTTATTATCATAAGTGTTAAAGAGTGCTGTACTCCAACGTCAATCACTGTTACAGATTGTTTGTCCAGTAAGCCATGTCACTCCTCCACCTGCTCATGCAGTAGAAGAGAACAGACATTTTCTGCTATCTCTGACCGCTCTATCCAATCAGGACAGATCAGGAACCTCCTGTTGGCTGTCATGTCTGGTGATTACTGCTACACATTCATGTGGTGATGTTAACAGGAGAGAGGGGATTGTAAACTGCAGAATGGACAAAAAGTTAGCTGAACCTAAAACAACAGTTACAGAAGTTTAATCATTAATAGATATCCTGGTGAGGAGCAATATAACTTCAACAGCTGTCAGTCAGAGATGCTTCACTCTGTGTCAGCTGCTAAGGTACATTAGATAACTCTCAGAGGTGAGGAGCTGCATTGTTGCAGCAGTTTTGCTCAAATGACATCCTCAGAAAAACAGCAGAGGATCAGCACACACAGGACAAACCAATGAAATACTTTTTGCAACAGCTACGTCTCTGTTATTGAATGTATACAATTTCCCATTGAGATGAGGCCACAAGTTACACATGTAAGTGTAATGATGTAGAACATTTTTAACATCATTGTTGAGGTCTGTTGAAATTTCGAATTATTTTTGTTCACTACTTCAGTAACATGAGTGGACTGTGAACTCTGTTGAAGCTCAGAAACTCTCGAATGGTGTTGGAGCCTTTTGTCAGCAGCATGTCATCTGATTTTCAGTGTTGGGGAGACTTACACTACATGTAGTTGAACTACATAGCTTAACTACGATTTGTTGTAACTTGCTGGTAGTTAAACTACACTAATATTTTGTGCTGCCTCAAGTATTTCAACTACTTTTTAGGTCATTTTTTGCAGTTTAACCACTCAATTTACAAACTACAATTTTGGCCAATAACATGAAATATTCTTTTCATTAAAAAAAAAAAAAAAACATAATATGAATGTTATTTTATTTTTCTTTGAAAAAAGGCATGAAACATGTCATGACATGCTAAGCCATCGCTGCCTCTGATTGGCTCACCCTGGCAGCACTCAAATGCTTCACAGAGTGGGCGGGTCTTCCCCCGAACACACCAGCTCAACCACTGCTATATTTGAGCATGTTCATGTTGGATATAGATGCATCTACAGACACGACCTACGTGTTCACATGTGAGCCCTGCAAGCCGAAAACAACAAAAATTCCGACTTAAAGAAATCCAACACCAATCTAAGGACGCATCTTAGTGCCTAAGTGTTAGTGCCTCTGAAGTTCCTGTGATGTTGAACAAAAATGTCAGCTTTTGTTCTTAAAAAAATAAAACTTGAGTTGAGAGGCATATTTCTGCTGGCATGTGAATTTTTTTGTAGGCTATTACAAAGGGGTAGAAATGTAGTTTGTTCAAACTACAGCCAGGCTGAACTACATGTAGTACAAAGTAGCTTCCCCAACACTGCTGATTTTATATTTTATGTACTTTTGTGTGCTACGTGGTGTTCTGCTGTTTTTTAACCTCTTGTATTTATTCTCACAATAAAGCTACAAGGTTCAAACTGAAGTCTAATGCTGTAAAGCTTTAATTAAATAAAGAAAACAAACTGTTTTTGTGATGTAAGTAGTTTCGTTTTAAGTTACATGTTCTTCTACTTCACTACATTTCACAAAAAAATCTTGTAATCTTTAAGCGGCTACAAACTCTGACGGTGAACAATGTTAAATGCAAAAAAAAATTCTCTTACAAGAACTTTCATGACATGAACCGGAAGTCAAATTAATTCTGGGTGGGTTGACATAGAATGACGTCACTGATACTGATATACAAACTGTTACAGTCCTGATGAAAAGGGTCAAAACACGGTCTGTAAAAATGTCACCAACTGTGGGCGGAACAAAACCAAACAGAAATTCCACCAACGGACCGTGAACAGTGTAACACCACGCGGAAGTAAACAAAAGACAGTTGATACTCGCCGAACGTTCATGTTTTCACTGAAACAGGCTTGTTTATTAGTGAAACTTGGAGCTGACTTCGTTGTTATTCAATAAAAAATGTCTTCCGTCGAGTGTTTGAGAGGTTTCATCAACGAGCGACTAACTGCTGCTGCTGAAGAAATATTCGGAGTTATTCAGAAAACTATCTTCAAGTACGAGGAGGAAATCGACCGTCAGCGCAAACTGCTGGATGTCGTCTCTAAAACCGAAATAAAGATACACAGGATAGGTGAGTAGAACTTTATCACTTTGGCAATACATTTGAAATTCGTTTTAAATATATAATCCCAATAGTTTAAATACTCAGGGGTCTTAACCTGCTCGCCTGTGTGTATTTCTTATTCACCATCACATTAGTATCCTCTTCCTTTTACTCTGTCTCTCTCCAGAGCTCCCACAGCAGGATGTCTGTACGGAGGACGAGGTTCTGGCTGACCCGCTGCTCTGTAACCAGGAGAGGAACTCCAGTCTGGACCAAGAGGAACCAGAACCTCCACAGATTAAAGAGGAGCAGGAGGAACTCTGCAGCAGTCAGGAGGGAGAGCAGCTTGTACTGAAGCAGGAGACTGATACCTCTATGTTGATTCCTCCTTATGAAGAAAGTGACTACAGTGAACCAGAACCAAACAGTGACCACCAGCTCCTCTCTCACAACTCTCATATAGCTGAGAGCCAAAACGAGAAAGGAGGCAAACATGGAGACTCAGGATCAACTAGAGCTGCAGAGTCAAAATCAAAGACAAGACATAAAAGACACAAAGTTGAAAAGCCCTGCAGATGTGACACATGTGGGAAAAACTTTATGTTTAAGTCAAAATTGTATGCACACCTCAGAATCCACACAGGTGAGAAGCCTCATTTGTGCAACACCTGTGGAAAGAGATTCCGTGAAAGGTCAGCATTAAACGCTCACACAAAAGTCCACACAGGTGAGAAGCCGTTTTCTTGCAACACCTGCGGAAAGGATTTCACACGTGCCAGTAACTTGTCGGTTCACATGAGAATCCACACGGGTGAGAAGCCGTACTTTTGCAAAACCTGTGGGAAGAGATTCTGCTGGATATCACAGATAAAAAAGCATGGAAGAATACATGAAGGTGAAAACCTGTTTACCTTCAAAAACATGAAACGGAAGATAAATGCTAGTCATATGTCAGTTTCACAGTGACAATAACTGGTAATGGCTGTTGGTTTATGAAGTATCACAAAATCACCTTTACTTGAAACTTTAAATGAAACCTTCTGAGAAGGTCGGAGGGGAAGTCTCTCTTCATGATCACTTGTTTCTACACTACGTAACGTGAGTTGGTAGGATCACAGCGTTACATACATGTTTACTTCAAGATACAAGTTTTCAACACATAACATTGTTATGATGTAATGAGCTTTTTTTGTAGTTAGCACCTACATTAGGTCAGACATGTACAGATCTGGGATTTGTATTTACGACAGTAGTGTTGCACTCTGGAACTTAAAGCTGCTGGACTGTGGATTTCTTCCTGAAGGACTCGGGTCTGAGTTCATCAGATGTTCTCGAATGCCTCTCCGCTCCACTTACAAAGAGCAACAGCAGCTAATGCTAGTCTAGAAATGGAGTCCGCTAACATAAACTGACGACCAGCCGACAGCGGAAAAAAAAGTGCCACAGAGCCCCCTCCTTAAAAGTAACTAGATGTCAATGAATGTAGAGGAGTAAAATGTACAATAAATGAAGTGCTTAGTAGTGGAGTACAAGTTTAACAAGTTAATTATGAAAACACTCAAGTAAAGTTCAACCACCTCAGAAGTGTTCCCTGTACAGTACTTCAGTAAATATACCTCAACACACAACAAAATCACTCACAACGTTCTTATTATAAAAACAGCATTTAATTGAATTAATCAATTGAAATTAAGTTACACACATCATGTGGGGAAACCGGCACGTGTCCATCCTCTCTGTTGACCTCCCTATATTTTATCATTCGTCTAATATAAGCACAAACATTGTCGGCATTAGACGGCCTGCCTGCGTATCCGCCACTGTACTGACTGTGTGCTTCGTATTGCAGCAGACTGATCTATAATTTATTCACAGTTTGACTCAATAGTGCATCAGTTGAAAATCCTCCCTCAATCACACCTCAGAATCAGCCATCATTTATAAAGCATACATGATCGATTTGATGTTATGGTGTTCATGTGATACAAACCCGGCCTGTCAAAATATATTTCATTCATTATTTTTATCCTGTGAAACCACAGACAAATTTACAGTGATGTGAGAAAAATTATTATATTTACTATCAGACTTTAAGAGGAGAAACTACAGGTGTCATTTTTTGATAACCCCTTCAAACCCTCCTCCAGCTGAGGAGACGGGCAGGTAACAACAGAAATATCCCTGCATACCAAGTTGACTGAACATTAACATTTGCAGCACACTTTCAATCGTTCATTTTATTAATTTGCCATTATGTTCATCACATTCAGTCAAAATTCTGGTTCAAGGTAGAGAAAACTTCCTTGTTCCAAGACTGATCAATTTAATCGAGAACCTTCGGATATTTCACCGATGACTTAATAGATCAATGATTTTATTTTATTTTCCCCTTCCGAGGTGGTGCCCGAAACGAGTGCAACGCCATTTAGTCAATGTCTTAATTAGACGGCCTCATTTGCATATCTAAACTCACAATATCAGAAAATGTGTAATCAACTAGGTTTCATGGTGATTTCTATTAGTTAAAAGGTTCCGTGTGTACAGATATTAGAACAGAATTCTCTACAAAGACTGAAGAAACACCCGTATTGCTGTGAGGTCAAATACGTCTCTGTCGCTGCTGTGTTTCAGGGATATCTATTAGCGTGCCAACCAGTTACTCTGAGCCTGTTCCGGTCCAAAAGCTCATTTACTGGGGGTGTAAACTCCAACACTCCTCTGGTGCTCTGAGCTCTCACTCTGGACTGCTATTTTTACGACTAATGAGTTAGAAGCAGTCAACGGTTAAATGTTTTCTAATTTTCTGAGCTAAAAATATCTTCTTCAGTTGGACTTACCGACACCAAACCTTTTACACATTTTATTCATAAAAACAGGTCAAAAAAATGTATATTTTTTTATGGCTGTTAACAGAATTTTCAGTTTTATGTAGCGGTGTATATCAGTTGCATATTTAAACCAGAACATTTTAGAGTGCTTGTAATATAAAAAAAGTCATTCTTAATGTTAGTAATAAACTGGGGAAGCTTCATGAGATCTATAAGTTAAAAATGTACCCAATCCACCTGTAGTGTCTCCTCTTATGAGTATCCATGAAGTAGGCACTTTGGCAAACTAAAACAATCATTGAAAAAAACATGAGACGATTGGAACGGGCTATATTGCTGAAATGATAAACCACAAAGAGCTTTAAGTTACGGGGGATGTGTATGTGAGTGCTTTCCATCCTGTAGCCTCATCTCAACACTGAGATAAATCGACATCTTTTATTTTCACATCGGCATTTATGTGCCTCTTAACTTTATGTCATAAAGGGACCCTGCACCCAACTGTCCAGAATGTTCTGGTCATTACTTTGGGAAACAAATTGCGCTTACACAGCCAATCGATCAGCAGACAGCGATTATTGTAAATGCATCATCCTGACTAATACTGGAACATCCCAGCTAACATTTGCAGGTTCAGTAAGAACCCAAAACCATAGTGATCTGGTATATGACTGTGCAAGTCTGTGACATACAGGCTGCGAGTAGAAACTGGCAGAAACTCCTCCTGCCTACACCCTCTCACGCACAGAAACACACACACACACACACACAATCCAGAAGGTTTATAAGATTAAGACTTCTCTGCTTCGCAGAGGACGTGACGGAGACACGATGATGTCATCAGAGTCATCAGAATCAACTGCAGCGGCTCCGGTGGACTCGGCTGTGCAACAAAGCTCGGCTCGGTCTGCGGGAGATACACAGGTACAGCTGTGCTTAATCACCACGACGCCATTTACTAATAAACTAAATTCTTTCAAAGACATCATTATATTATGATTGCAAGGCTCTCTGCAACTCTTAAAAAAAGACTAAATCAACACGACAGAAGGTGCGATCTATAGAATTTTAAGCAGTAATTTGTGCCTTCTCACATGGATTTAAGATTTTATCAAGCCTCTTTCTCTCTCAGCATATCTCAACATTTCAATGCTTTAGTATATACAGTATATACATCCAAACTGGCCCCTGACCCTGCGATCGTATGTGATTCTAACAGCCAGAAACAGGACGGGTCATCTCTCTCTGACCTGTTTTAGAATCGAGCCAGGGTTCTTCCTCCTCTGCTGGCTTTCCAGCGTCTTTATGGAGGGATGCAGCACCTTGGCAACAAAACACTACATTTAGTAATGAGCCCTTCAGGGCACAATTTAGATTCATCATCAAATTAATGAAAATATTTTCAATTGTATGGACAATGCTAACCGTCTTTAATGAATACATTTTACTAGTAGAAAGGTTCGGATCAAGTCAGTCAGAAAGTGTGGAGCGTTTGAATGTTGATTTAAAGAGTATAAAAGCTTGTGAGCAGTTATGAATGCATCAAACCTCACCTGTTCTGCTGGACGTGTGTGTTAAGCGAGTTCTTCTCGGTACCAGTGCGGGCAAACTGTTTCCCATCAGAGAAGGCACAGGGACCCCGGAGCTAATACATAAACACACAAACACACATGCTGCAGTAAAATACAATGCATGTTGGACTGGATCTTTTATTTAAAGGCGTGTTATGTGTCAACATGGATCACCTCTCTATGACGAGGCTACAGCGAGTCAGGTGTCCCCTGAATGCCGACTGTATCATCGTCAGGGCAACCAGCTCCCCTTCTACAGCAGAGGGTGTAACATCGCCGCGGTCTGTTGCTTCTACAGCCTGAGAAGACGAGATGAGGAAGAGACGGAGCAGAAAGAAATAGGGTTACATGAGGAATATGGAAAGTTGAGGAGGATGATAAGGAAGGTATCAGAGCCTTACAATTCAAATCAGTGGTGGGAACTTTTAAGATTAAACGATTCAAAGCGTGTTTGTCACTGGTGAATTCTTTTTGGTTTCATAAAACAAACATCCTGGTAGACCATTCCTTAAAGAATCACAAAAATCATGATTCACATGTTTTGATAAAGAGTGTCTGTGTGTGTCCCACAAAGCACCTATTAGATTCAACTCATTGGAGGCTCCTCTACAAAAAACCACCTCCATCAACTATGAAGTGTTTTGACCAGGACAACAGCTCCACCTTGTGGTTGTGTGCAGACTAGCTGGCCCTTATTCCCAACATATAAGAATTCTGAGAATTTCACTGAGATTCTGTTACTCATTCTAAAGACATTTTAATTATTGCCACTTTCAATATTCTGCTGATTTTTATTATTATGGAATTATTTTATTATTATGGAAATTTGCAGAATTCAGGAAATGTCCAGCATTACTAAAGACATCATTGTACAACAATATAACAGAGAAAAGAACATTATTTTGAGGACTACAGCTCCCTTTGTAGTGTAAAACTGTGAGAATGTGTAACTTAAATCATATTTGTTATATTCAAGTTTGAAGAATAATTACAAAATGCAGCTCTGATTGTTGATAAAGTACTGATGATATTTGAATACGATGACTCTGAAGTGTAACATGATTCACTGACTGAGTCTACATAGAAGTGTTTGGTGTGTGTGTGTGTGTGTGTGTGTGTGTGTGAGACCTTTCTCCGTGTGTCGTTCAGCAGGTCCTTGAGCTGTGACTCACGGAGGAGGTGGCCTCTCAATGCCGACTGCAACATCACAATGTCCTTAACACAGAATGCAAAGAGAAGGTCTGAGACGAAGACATTCTTATATAATGTACTTCTCACATGAACATCTTCTTTTACATAACTGTGGTGTGTTACCTACCCTATTTCTGTGCTCCCTCCAGTGTGTCTGGATGACCAATGCTGCCTTCTCTCTTTCTTGCATCCCTGCATCTGTACCCAATTCTTCATCTCCCGCCCCCTCTTTCTCTTCTTTACTGCCAGTTTCCCTCTCCTCTCCCACACCTGCTCCATCCTGAGCATCCTCATTGTCCTCTGGCGATGAGGCAGAGACAGAGGAGGGCTCGGCTTGTGCAGGTTTACCTCTGTCTTCCAGAGTTTGGATCCTTGCCCTCAACTTGTCCAACTCCTGTCTGAGAGGCACAAATAATGCATAAGGAAGTGGTGATAAAACATGACGAGCAACTGTAGTAGATGTAGATGTCCAACAATTAACCATAAATTAGCTGAGGCTTTCCAAACCCAGGTCTTTGGTTTTGATTTTGATTTTTCATTTCATTTGTTTGTTTGTTGGTTGGTTGGTTTGTCAGCAGGATTACACAAAAAAGTACGGGAAGGATTTCTCAAAGGTTTGCACAGGGGACTCCTTTAATTGGTGAGCTCACAGGAAAACAACTACGAGTGTCCCATCACTCCAACTTCTCTTCAAATTTGACCAAAGTTATAAGATCATGCAGAATTCCTTTTTTTTTTTTTTTAAGTTGTGTCATACATTTGTTTGTCTTTATGTTAAATGATTCATATCAGGAGGGCCACTCGACAAGCCCGTATGGCTTTTTGGGTTAATTGTTGCGATTGCAGCATCTTGGAGGAGTTGGTTAGTTAGCTGGACCGCAACGTCTCTTTCAGTCGTCTCTGTTTCTTCCCAGGCTGTTATATGCTTGGGCATGATTAGCATTCATATAATACACTAGTGGATCTCTATGATGTGTCTGCTGGGACATTTTTTTTATAGAACTACAAAGCATGGAGGCATCAACTGTTATCTGTGTGATGGGCCAAAGTAGATTTCCCCATTAAATGACTGTTTCGTATGTAAATCCGACATTCTAATACCAAAACACATAGATATGTGCATGTAGGTTACTTTTGATTTTTATAAGAACTGTTCAAATTTTAATAATTCCAAGGTCACAAATATTTGAGATATAGTGACCCATAGATGGCATGATGAGTCAAATGACACAGCTATAAAAACATACCTGTGCTCCTGTCTCTCTTTGTCCCGTTCTTTTGTCTGTTCGGCTTTCCATCGTTCTGTCTCTTTCTCCAGTTCTTCTCTTTCTGTCCTCAACTGTTTTAGTTCATCACTGAAACAGAAACACAACAGAGATACGGTCTCATAGGATGATAAATCAACTTAAACTGTTTTCTCTCTCAGGTGTGTGTCATGAATTTAGATGTATAAAGATTTATCACGATTTGAAACATGGATACACTGTGTATCACACAAGCTGCAGGTGAACTGAGTGGCCTCAGGTTAATGCTCACTCACTCTTTACTTGTCAGCGTCTCTTGAAGCCCCGCCCTCTCCTTCTCCAATTGGCTGAGGCGTTCTCTCAGCTCAGACACCTCCTCTCCCTCCTCAGTGCAAGTTCCCACGGAGACAACTGCCTCTGTTGCCATGGTAAACCCAGGAATGACATTTGGCGTGGCCTGGACCTCCTGATCCAATCGACTGCTACTCTTTGCTGACTGGGCGTGTCTTCTGCTGTCCTCCAGCCTCTGATTGGAGGAGAGAGGAGACAGTTGGTTATGAAACTACTGTCTGTGTGTATTTAGATGGACAACTAGTTAAAGTTTTCTCACCTTCTCCACCTCCAACAGCCTTCGCAACAGTCTCTGTTTACTCCACTCTCTGTAACCTAGGACACACACACATGCACGCGCGCGCACACACATACAAGCACACACACACACACATTAAGCCATACTGACTGCATGTGGATACTACTGTACACTAGAGCTGCGAATTGCGATTAATTTCACGTCGATTATTGCGGCAATTATTTTCAGGATTAACTGATTAAAAAAAGTGTTTTAAACGCTGTTCACCTTTCCCAGAATTCAAAGTGACGTCTTCAAAATCATTTACTATCCAAGATAAAAACCAAAAGCAGCAAATCCTCACATTTAAGAAGCTGGAACAAGCAAATGTCTTGTATTTTGCTTGAAAAATTACTGAAAGAATTAATCGATTATCAAAATAGTTGACAATTAACCTCTTTTTTTTTTTTTTATCGAGTAATAGATCAATTGACTCCCTCGTTTTAACAACCCCATAACTGTATAGATCTGGATGAATTAATCACTCTCAGAACTTTAAAAAAGGCTTAATAAACTGGTATTTAGCTACTTTGTTATCAGGAGCAATGATTAACGCTCAGTTATTGTGTTTTATTAAGTTTGTATGATGTTTCTTTTTTATTTCAATTTGTATTTCACTGTATTAACATTATTCTTTACACACCACTCCTCAATACCCACCCAAAAATTAAACTTTTGAGTAAATATTTGGTTATAGAACAAAATACATTTTGAAAGACAGCATACAAATATTACAAAAGTCATCAAAAGTTGACACTTTATTGCCTGGAGTGGGCAATATTTTGTTATATTCTATAAGACAGAGAAGAGATTTATAGTGTCTTTAGCAAAGCAGTAATTTCTGCAAATCAATAAGCAGGACTACTGCATAGCTTTTATTGTCTGTCCCTGTTATCTGAATATCCACCTAAATTTGATGAGTAAAATATCATACTCCTTCCTGGTATATTAATGTTTTAGCTCAATAATAACATTGTAAACAGTCTCCTAACACAGTTTCTGCGGAGATAAAGAGCTGGAAATGTTCGTTTAGTGGAGGTACAGCAAAAGTAAAACTAGAAGTTAATGAAAGGAATAAATAAAGTAAATGTCTTTTAATCTGACCGGTCAGTGGGGTTTTGTTGTGTGAGAAAGCACCTTTGATTCCTCCTGCAGGACTGTCGGTGGCGAGCTCCTCTCTGAGCGCCGAGTTCTCCTGTTGGAGCTGCTTCAGGTTCTCAGACAGACGATGAACCGTGGAGCTTAAAGCTTTCTGCTGCCTCTGTGAGCATTTACTCTCTGCTCGACTACTGCACACGGAAGGACAGAGGGGGGGAAAACAACATTTCATGCATTTTTTGGTTATCTGACTTGCAGAATATCAGGCACATTGGTGCTACCAATGGAAACGTCTAGTCGCAGCCCTGGAACATAGTTTATGTAGATGTTGTTACAGCTTTGTATGATGTCCTCGAATCACAAACAAAACTGGAAGCTGAAACGGATCAGATGATATATCAGCTTACCTTTTCTCTGCAGCTTCGAGAAGAATCCTCAGCCTCTGGATCTGAAAGACAAACACACTCAATGGGTCTTTTTCCCTATCTTTATAGAAGAGTGCAGTCTTTCAATCTGATGGCATGATTCATTGATTTCACACTTATTTCGCATCGTATCCCTCAAAACCCTGTTGACCTTTGGACAAAAAGGATGTAAACATGCCTGCAATGAGAAGGTTTCATTTCATTGGTCAACACTTCACCTGCCATTCTAATGGCTGGGGAGTTTCTGACAGGGTTATTGCACAAAAGCCCCAAGAACAGAGAACAACTCTGAGAGCAGACATTTAACAAGTGACCAGCAGCAGCCTGAGAGCGAGGAAAAGGGACATTACCTCTTCAGAGTAGGTTTCTACTGTGATCTTCAGCTCCTCCAGGGTGGTGGTCCTCAGCTCACTTTGTAGTTTACTGGGGGGGAAGGGCAAGTAACATGAAAATTATGCTGTTTCCCTCATAAACCAACTGAACTTAGGCAATGACGGCATGGTGTATTTTACCTCAGAGCGTTTTCTTTCTCTCTACACTGCTGCTCCAGCTTCAGGATTCTCTGTTTCAGCCCATTGAGAACCTTAATGGACAGAATCAGTGATACAACATATGTGTAAGATGATCAATCATAAAAGCAATCTGTGGGTTGGTCGTTAACAGACTGGATTTACTCACCACACTACCTTCTTTTTTCTTATCCACCAAACTACGAGTGTATTCAGATCCCTGCAGGGAAAAAACAGGTTTTTAACTTGCGCCTTAAAAAGTTTCTATGACAAAACACTGAAACTATTTAGTGACCGTACTTTAGTGGGATCCAACAGTTCTTCTATTTGTTTCTCTCTTTTAGCGTTATCTTCCTCTAGGCGGCGTAGTTTGGCTTTCATTTTCTGGTTGTCGGACTTCTGCGCGTGGAGACTCTGCAGAGAAAAGCACAAGTGATTGATCATACATTTATTGAGGCATAAAGGAAAAGTTCAACATATAAAAGAGTGCAAATGGAAATAATAAAATGTCAAATCTAAATAAGCCTTAGCCTTTGCAGGGGAATGAAAGTCTGAGTCAGCTCCAAACTGTTGAATGCATCGCTCTTGGCCATTTCGGCAGACCAGAGATGTACATGTCACATTACACTAAAGCTTTACGCCACACTTCACTGGTATTCAACTAGATATTGACTGATGTGTTTTTTCCCAGGCCTACCTATCATTTTCATATCATCCAATGCCTATCACATACACGATTCACATAAACATATCACATAAACCATTTCCCCCGGGGATTAATAAAGTATTCTGATTCTGATTCTGTTACACAACATTCATGGTGAATTTACCTTCTTGAGGCGAATAATCTCATCATTCATGTCCTCCTTATCTCTGTGGTCACCTGTGCTGAAGGCGAAGCCTGCAACACAGAGGGACGCATAGGGAGATGCTACATAATCACACAGTTATAAAACACCCGGTGGTGCTGTTATCACGCCACCCTCCATGTCCAGTCCGCTTTTTGATCCCGTCTCCTCAGACTTCACCTCAGCCCATCTCTACTTCTCCTCACTCCGCTTCTTATTCTGACACACCCACACATTCTCTCACCATTGGATCCAGAGTGGAGATGTTTGTGCCGCCTCATGCTCAAGGTCTGTTTGAGAAGCTCTGGTGTGACATCGCACTCTGATCTCAGCGTCTGGGACGCATCTGAAAAAGAGGCAGACAGAGAGAGGTTTGAGATGTTTCTCAACACGAATCAATACTTTGTCTGACTCATGCATTTAACACCCTTGAGAGCAAGCTCCCTCAAGGTCCACCTATTCAAGGGTTCTATATAGAAATAGATAAAATAACAAGTGTGGAGAGTGCAATAAAGTACAGAGATAATGAAGAGAGAATCGGCAGCTCTCTGGAAGATTTTTAGCTTGTTTTTGCTTTTTCTTTTGCACAGGCTTCAAATTCCACTTTAATTTCCAGCAGCAGGCAGTTGTTTTCAGAAAAAGAAAACAAGCGGTCGTGCTTCTATCATTTTGTCGAGGACATTTCTATCAAAAGAAAAATTTCCCAGTATAGGATCCAGTACATTTCAACAGCTCCCGGCCTGACACAATGACTGCTTTTTCTTGGATAATACATCATCTGAGAAATAATTTCATTGAGCATTGTCATTTAAGAACATTTTATGGCTCACATAATACATTATAATAATAATAATAATAATATGATAGCATAATAACAAGGCCACCCTTTGAAGGAGAAATGAACCGTTAATTCCTAATATTCAAACATTGGATTTAGAATGGGAAATGTTATCATTAGAAGAATATTATAATATTTAGCTGCTATATGTGCAATAAGTAAACAGCATAATTATTAAGACAGGCTTGAACAGCACCACAAACTGCTTTCTCCAAAGTGATCATAAAGTAGAATCACCATCTCTTTAAAACAGTTTAAACAAAAACTGAACGTTACAACCAAACCTTCATGATGGAAGGATTTATTTCACTGCATTAAGTTTATCTTGGTGTACCTCATAAACTGGCAACTGACTGTATTTGCAAATATGTGTTAGATTAGGTGTTTGTCAGGTTGTTGTAGAGTTATTCTACTTGGCAGAAAAAGTTAGAACTGACTTTCACTTTCTAAAATCCCAGCAAGATCAAGCCAAATTAATTTCTGCTTCAACACCCGCAGTGCTGCTCATCATCACTTTCCCCAAAGACATCGGAAGCAAGCGGGACACCTACAAAGTCAACCAAACCACTTCTCCATGTATCCGTCTTTCTTCCCATCCAATCCTCCCACCATCCCTCCAGAGAACAGACACTGTCTGGGTGTTTATGCGACACCTACCGTGGCCGTTGCTGAGGGATGTGAGGCGAGCTGAGCTGCTCTCTCCCGGTGTGTCCCCTCTGGTGTCCCCAAGGGAGGCCCTCGGTAGTCTCCAGGCCGCCACTGCTGCTCTCCTGGGGTTCACATTCATACTGGAGAGGTACGGAGACCCTGCACATATATATACACACACACTGTATATAAACAATCATGACATTTGAGAAGGTGGGTTTGTTGGAGCATCTGCAAAGATTCCCTGCAGAGCAGCTGAGCAGATCTTACTTGGAGAAAGAGGAGGCTTGCCCGAAGATCTCTTCCTCCTTGTTCTCTGATAGTGAACAGACACAAACAGAGGAAATGTGATCAAACTAATTCCATGAGGCAGAACATGTGTCTAAAGCAAATCAATAACCAACATATTAAAAAGCAAAAGTATCAAGATAATGGATTGATTGATTATTATTTAAAGGTTCATTTATGTACCTTTTCCAATATATCAGCTGTGAAAGAGAAGCCATCTTCAACCTGGGTTCGAAAAAGAAGTGAGTGTTTAGGGATGAAGCTACATTAATTTTTAATCTGTTGACTAATTTCTGGAGAAAAAACGTCAGGAGTGGTAAAAAAAAAAATAAAATGTTGATCAGTGTTTCCCAAAGCCCAAGATGATGGCCCTTAAATGTCTTGCTGTCCTGTTTTGACATACACATTCATCTTACTGCCATGATGGAGTAAAGAAACCACAAAAGAGTCACATTTAAGAAGCTGGGATGAGAGAATCGACAACCAACAGATGCTGATTAATTTAATAGCTGACAACTTATTGTTACTAATTGTTGCAGCTCTAGTTATGTTGAATTTGCACTGATCTAATTAAACCTTATAAACCAGTGGTTCCCAACTCCAGGGGTCCCATGATACACACTGAGGGGATTTATTATTAAAATGTTCGAACAGATATAGACATATTTCTGAGGCTTACTTTTTGATGATATATTGAACACTTTTTACCTCTGCGTGCCTCTTAAAAGTGCTTCAAATAAGAAAAATGGCACACACAAAAAACACAAAACAAATAGTATATAGGTGAAATGCTCCCAAATACATATTCAAACTAACCTCACCTCAATTTAAGAGGTCACAAGCCAAAACTGCTGGTATCAACTTCTAATGACTACTGTAGTAGTGTAGTGTAGTGTAGTGTAGTGTTTTGGGTTACAGGTACTTCATGGAAACAAGTGTGACAAATATTAGAGCTACATGCTTTAAATAAGCAATTCACAGACTGAGTGACAAAGTCAGTTGTATTGTCGACCAAACCAAAGCGAAGGACTCACCAGCTCCTCGCAGTCTTCATCTGTTTGAACGTCACTCGCCTCCAGAGACATCTTAGCAGTTGCACTAAACATAACTGTCAAGCAAACGCCACGTTAAGTTGGAAAACTTGACTTTATCCGTGTGTAATCGTCTCATTTTTCCCCCCCGAGTCAAAGAGCGCACTTCAGGTTGCCCCTTTTGCTAGTGGTAAAAACATGGGGCAACAAAAGAGACGTTAGCTATGCTACAACTCACATTTCAGTCCACAACAGTGCGGATACTGCGTGTAACGAGCCGGCGATAAACACCGCTGACCATAGTTTCCTGAAATCCGGTAAAATGTAGTTTCTTTCCACGCAGAGGTTGCTGTTTTCACATCGCTGTTGCAGATTGAGTCGTCTAGCAACCAGGCAGCTGTTAATGAGCTGTGCTAAGCTAGCTGGAAAACGTCCGCGCGGTACCGGAAACCGCGTCTGTATGCCTTCAAAATTTAAACATAAACAAGGTGAAAGATGGCAAAACTTAACCAAGTTATATTTTTAGCCATTTATTTAAGATGACTGTGTATCCCTAACGATATGTATTTTTGAATAAGTCAAATATATGTAATAATTTAAAGAATATGCCCAGACATTTTTTTTAAGAAGCTTATTTTGAAAATCTAAGCCGGTTATACGTTTTCGCTTGTTTAACTTGACAGGAGTGAGAACCACAGCCCAGGGCCAAGTGTCAATACTTTTACTATCCCTCCTTGTTTCTGACTCATTTCCTCACCTTACCCATTGGTGGAGAGGTACTAAAGGGAGGAACATCAGGTCTTTTCCTCCAGTTGCACGGCAGAAGAAGACAAGGAGATGTAAAGGAGATTCACCCCTGTTCAACTTGTTAGCTTATTACTGAAGCTGGATGAAGGGGCTTTAAAATACTATTAAGTACACAATATATATCTCGATAATAAGAAAATCGATAAAATCATACGTCACTATTTTTAACAGAAATCCTCAATATTGATTGCTTTCACAAAATATCACTTTACTCTAATGCATTACATTAAGCCCAAGAAAAAACAAAACACCACTGCCAATATCACAAAATAATGCAAAATAATAATAATCCAAAATCTATGACACTATGTAGTCTCACGATCACAATATAATATATCAATATGTTGTCCAGCCTTACCTCTGACCACAGCAGATCAACACTGGACAGTTTGTAGGATAGCTTTTTACATAAACAGAACGATATTGCACATTAAAAAACACACATTAACATACTTAGGTTATAATATGTCGTTTTTATACATAGATGACAACTTGAAAAAGTACATTTTTTGCTTGTTTTTAAAATTTTGATAACCAGGTGTACATTTAATTGATCATGAAACCTGCACATTTTTGTTAGACTGACAATCGTTGTTATTATTATTTTATTTTGAGCAAAACCTTTATGCAACCAAATTTACAGGAGCATCCCGTCAGTCAAAATGTTTGTTTCTGAGTCAGTTTTGCTTCCTGTGTTTGTTTGTTTTTTGAATATAATTTCTTCTTACGAGACATTCCCATTCCTCTCCTGATTAACTGCAGCGTTATGGTTCCTTGTAAATTGCCATTATCATGCTCCATTTTTCTCTTTTAACTCTATCCCATCATCTACCTTGCAGTTCATGAAACAAAAGTATAATATAACCGATAAGAGAAGTTAAGGGAAGATAAACAAACTTCAACTTTTGAGACTACATGTATGTTGACATATTTTGACCTTTAGAACAGCCCATTGGCACAGAGTAGGAGCATCCTGTTATTGTAAGAACAGGGAATAAATAAAGAGTAAATAGAAATGCGTATGAATTCTCTCATGTAAACTGCTCCTCGCTCATTTTGCATCATTCTCCAAACTCTCCTCTTCTCTCAAACTCTGTCGAGAACTCAGTTGGCTTTTGTTACTGGTTCATATTCTCGTCCACACTGTTTATACAGGTGGTGGACCCCCAGAGCCACACAGTCAGGCAGACCAGCATACTTTTCTCCATGGGCAAACAAACCCATTGCAGAGCTCATCTAACACACACATTTATCCAACCTTTTTACAAAACAGTCATAAAAATGTTTTTTTGTGATCCCAGAAAAATGACAAACATCTGGCTTCAATAAAACAGCCACATCTGCAGAGATAGTGGGAATACAACACTGAACAAACACGCTCTCACCACATAGCTTTAACTACAAAACCTACTCGCCATTATCATACACACCTTTGCTGGTAGGTGTTATTAAAGGGCTTCATTGAAGTCAACACCTAGAGAAGAATAGTTATCACATTGGCTGTGTGAGTAAGCAAACACTCCAATCAACGCTTGTGCGCACAATCACCACCTTATAATGTGGAATTAAGCTTCGCAGAGTGAGTATCATTTACGTTGCGGATGTGGTTCTCTGTATTCCTGTGTGACTGACCTCATGATGAAAAAAAAACAAACATTCAGTGGTCTCCTCAAACAGCCCGGTTACAACTTGGATTAAATCCTCCCTTAGGTCACATCTGTGTCTTCTCTGTGTGTGTGCGTGTGTGTGTGTGTGTGTGTGTGTGTGTGCGCGTGTGTGCGTGCGTGTGTGTGCACATACAGTAAACTGCATGTGACGCGTGTAACCTGTCGCATGGCAGAAGAAGCATGTCTGCCACCTAGTGAGCATCAAACTACACAACATGTTTCTGGAGGCCAGGGAGTCATCGTTTCTGTTACAGCCAATGTAACACTTTTGGTGTTTTAAACTTTTTTCCAATTACAGGACGGGTTGACCCAAAAATTTAAATTCAGTCATTGTTTACTCAGGCCCATGCCGATGGAAAGTCAGGTGAAGTTTTGTAGTCCACAAAACATTTCTGGAGCTTCACAGCAAAACAGAGTTGGAGATTTCTTCTAAACAACTGAAGTAGATGGAGACTTGTTTGAAAACGTAAAAAAAAGACTGAAGGTTGCTACATACAACTCATCTGGCATAATAAAAGTCTCTGGAAGTCATGAAATCCAAAAGTAATAAAAAAAAAAAATGCTATTCACACATTTTTTTGATAAGTATTTTTTGGGCTTTTTAATGGCGTTATTGAAAGGACAGCTCAAAGATGAAGGAGGGTGACATGCAGCTAAGACTCGAAACCTGGGCCGCTGCAGCGTGGACAAAGCCTCTGCACATGGGACACTCGCTCTACCGACTGAGCTAATGGGCGCCCCATATTTACACCCTTAACGCATGGTCGAGCATGTGCATCCTGTGGGCTGTGCACTGTCACAACAAGTCAACATTTCTGCTGTGAAACTGGCACATAATGCGATGACGATTCAGGCTAAATGTGAGATCTTCACTGCCTTGCTCAAGGGAGGCCGTGCGGCAGAATTAGACAGGACTCAGGATCAGACAGGATCTGGTGAGGAAACCGAAAAAGGATTACAGTCAATAAGTCAGTCAGTTTGTACCTGGGTTTGATATCAGTGAGGTTGTTTTTTGCTGTGAAATCGTAACGTTCTCGCTGACGTGCTCTGATGGCCCAGAGGGGGGCGATGTGGTCCGAGATGAGAGGTTTCCAGCATCAAGCAGCTCAGGCCCAGTTCATGCTTTTTGCCCCACCTCCGCACTTCCTACAGGCTCTGACCCAGCCCAGTTTTCATGTTCTGTCCACCATCCAATTCTCAAAACAAAAGCCAAGTCCTACTCGGAACCACCAGTCCTGTTCAGACCCCTGGCCTGTTTGCATCAACAGGTTTACACTCATGATTTTCCTCTCAAAAACACTGTTAAGGTTTTAGAAAATGTCTTTTTTACATCCATACTGTGCTTTGTATGCTCCCTTGATGAGTATAAAGATTGAAAAGCCTGATCTCCTCTGGATCTGGACCTTCACCTGCGTCTTTGCTTCAGAGAATATTCATATAATCTAGGATTTGGTCAAAACGGGCACAAGGGATGATTTTCTCTGTTGGTACTCGTCCTTTGTATTTTATTATCCAGTTGACAACATGCTACGGCTGCAACTGGCAATTATTCCAGTTATTAAGTAACCAAACTGAATCATCATGTTATCTTAAAAATGTCAAAACTGGTGATAGATAGATAGATAGATAGATAGATAGATAGATAGATAGATAGATAGATAGATAGATAGATAGATAGATAGATTTACTTTAATGATCCCAGACTGGGAAATTATTTAATTAGTCCCCAACCGTACCAAAACCCAAGGACAGCAGCCAAAAATCCCCAAAAAATATTGAATTCACACTGATCTGAGAGCAAACAGCTTGTAAACTCTCCAGGCAATGTTTGTCATTTTCAGTGGTTATGTGACAACTGGCAAATCAATCATCAGCGCAGTCACTGTTTATTTTCAGTTGACTGAAACGCCACCAGCCCAGGGGCTTTTTGCAGGGCAGCATTTGCATGTACTGACAACTTCATGAAAGTGTGCAAACTTATGTAAATAACTTTGCTCGAGCTTCAGGAACCCTCTGTTGTTGTTACAGACCGGTTTAAAACTGTAATCCCCTTTTTTTACTGAATATGTCTGTAATCCAAATACATAGTTTTTACCTAACTCCACTGGAATACAGTTACCTGACTATGTTACCCCCCAAACCTGTTAATCTACAAAGTAACTAAAGTTAACACATAACTGTAGTACAGTAAAAAATACAATATTCGCCTCTAAAAAGAAGGGAAGTAAAAGAATGGAGGTACTCTAAATTGTGCTTCTGTGCAGTGGTTGAGTGAATGTACTTAGTTATATTCCATCCCTGGTGGAGCACCACTCCACTGGTGCTGTTTCCACTGAAGCACATAACTTTGTAGAGACTCTTTAACGCTCTAATCAGATTTGCACAATACTCATCATGATCAGATTCATCAGCATGGCTTTAAAGGGCTTAGCTGGATAAACTGGCTTCTCATGGGGATTTGCATCGCTCTGCTAATATTATTGTATGAGGTGTAAGGAAGAGATAAACACGCAGCCGGTAACTGTCTGCAGTGCAGATAAGAGTGGGTGTGCAGACAGGGGAGTGCAGGGGAGAGCGCAGCAGAGGCCTAGACCGGACCAGCGGGCGGAAACAGGTGAAATCACAAGGTCAGGAAACAACAGCAACCCAACTGTGGACGTCTGGTTTCTGTTTTTTCATCATCTGCGCTGCTGCAGATAGAAATCCAACACGGTTCTATTAAGGCGTATTACAAGGGCCTATAATGGAATGCTATAATGTGATGTGATTAGTGTACTGTTTGAAAGAGTTTGAGACAGAAATACATGACAAGATGCCACCAGGGGCGAGTAAAGGTAGACAGAGGAGGGAGAAGAGGCAGGCGGTGAGGGTTTGTTTTGGTGTGTTTCCATCGCTTCTCGCTCGTCTAAAAGCTTCTGGATTGGGTTGAGGTCAGGACTCTTTGTGTGCAAGAACACTCACTTTCTCCTGATAAACTTTCCCTCAATATCCTCATGGCCAACCTATCACACACACATGCACACACACGCAGCCGTGGAGACAAACACTGTTCTGTCAGCTGGTGAATGGATCAATCCATGTGGAACTGAGGCCGAGCAGATCTCAATTAGAGGAGGGAGAACAGGAGGGGGGGGACAGGGCTGTGATGGATATTAGTTATTAGTTGGGGTCTGGATCATACTGTATTGGCTCCCTGTGTGTGTGTGTGTGTGTGTGTGTGTGTGTGTGTGTGTGTGTGTGTGTGTGTGTGTGTGTGTGCGCGCGCGCCCTCAGCTCCTCTGCCTGTCTCTGGGGCGTGTTCTGCTCTAAAAGAACAAAACTCCCAGTCCTGCAACTCCTGCAGCTCCGGTGAGACAGTCTGGATTTGCAGTCAGGGGACACTCATCATCATCATCATCATCATCAGTCAGAGCTGCTCTCTCTCTCTCTCTCTCTCTCTCTCTCTCCCTCTGTCTCTCTCTGTCCCTCCCTCAGACACCCCCACATCCACTCCCTCTCCGTCCGTCCATCCGCGTCTCTGAGCAGCACGGCATCTTTTTTTCTTTTCCCTTCTTCACACACGGCAATCATGTCCGCAAACGGCGCCGACGGGGACTTGCTGCGGATCCCTCTGGGGCTCATCAACAGCGCGGGGAAGTATCTGACGGCGGAGACTTTCGGCTTCAAGATCAACGCGTCGGCCAGCAGCCTGAAGAAGAAGCAGACCTGGACCCTGGAGCAGACCGGGGAGGACGGCAGCGTCGTGTTCCTCCTCTCCCACCTGGGCCGCTACCTCGCCACGGACAAAGACGGCAACGTTACCGCGGAGAGCGAGACGCGCGGCACGGACTGCCGCTTCGTCATCACCGCGCACGAGGACGGGCGGTGGTCCCTGCAGTCCGAGCCCCACGGCCGGTACCTCGGCGGCAGCGAGGACCGGATCACCTGCTTTGCGCAAACCGCCTCGCCGGCAGAGAAGTGGAGCGTGCACCTGGCTGTGCACCCGCAGGTCAACCTGTACAGCTTTGCGCGCAAACGCTACGCCCACCTGAGCGCGCAGGGGGAGCGGCAGGAGGTGTCAATAAACCGGGATATTCCCTGGGGCTTCGACTCGCTTGTGACACTGGTCTACCGGGATCAGCGCTACCACCTGGAGACCTCCGACAACCGCTTCCTCCGCAATGACGGCAGCCTGTCCACGAAAACGGACAAGGACACCGGCTACATGCTGGAGTTCCTCTCCGGAAAGGTGGCATTCCGCGACTGCAACGGCCGCTACCTGGCGCCCACGGGCCCCACGGGCACCATGAAGTCTGGGAAAAGCACCCGGGTGGGGAAGGACGAACTGTTTGGCCTGGAGCGCAGCCACGCGCAGGTCGTGCTGACTGCAGGCAACGAGAAGAACGTGTCCACGAGGCAAGGTGAGGCTCTGCTGCAGCCACACAGAGCCCAGAGGAGGAGGAGGAGGGGGGTTGGGGGGAATAAATAATCATATTTCAGTATTCAGATGAAGTCACTGCATAACTGGGCTCACACTCAATGCAGCTGCTGCGTGGATTTGGTCTGTATGTGTGTGTGTGTGTGTGTGTGTGAGTGAGAACAGAAAAGCGAATTAGAGACCCCTGTTACTTCATTTTCCTCAAACCATGTGCTTTTCATTATCATGCTCTCACTTTCTCTCCCCCTCCCTCCCTCTTTTCTGGCCAGTCCCTGCCTTGCTCAACATTTTTCTGCAGTAATTCTACCCCTGCATTGTGGCTGCCGGTTCAGGGTCAGCTTCAGTCTGCAGTTATCCATCATTCTTTATCTCAGAATAGACTGAGAGAAAAAAGGCAGAGAGGCGAGGAGGGATTTGTTTAGGAGACAAAAGAGAAGAAAAGAAAATGGTGGGGAGAGGCAGAGAAAACAGGCTGCAAAGAGGGAGGTGTGACTCAGACAGTCCTGCCGAATGTGGATCTGTATGCCACATGAAACCTCTTTGTCTTGATGCCTCTCGGTCGGTGCCTTTGCACATGGGACTGATCATTGACAGCATATAGTGTCCCCGTGCAGTCATTATGGTTTAATGCAAGCAGACATATTGTGTGTGTGTGTGTGTGTGTGTGCATTCCAGGAGAGATGGATTGTAGAAGAAGCAACTTAATCTTTGTTTAAATGAGGTCATTGTGGGGCAGCGACTTGTGACCTGTGTTTCATTGAAGCTCAGGCCTTCGGGGCTAACACACATGCAGCGCGGTGCTGAAAGTACATTCAGTGATCATTACTGGAGGACCACCCGTGCTTCTCTGTGTGGGCACGCACAGGCATTTTGTAAAGGCAGCAGTAGGAGCTCAGGTCCAAAAAAATAGGTTTTTGTGTCAGCATCTTAATGAAGAGCAAGAGATCTCTGGTGGAGAAATTACAGCTATTTTAGGTAATTTGGGACACATCCGAAGTCATGATTTGAACGTTTTTCTTTCAAAGCTGTGTTAAAGCTCCAGTGTGTAGGATTTCAGTTTGTATACAGAAATGGAGCGTTATAAACTCATTCCTGTATAATCACCTGAATATAAGAATTGTGCTTTCATTACCTTAGAATGAGTTCTTCTTATCTCAAGTGAGAGTGGGTCCTCTTGTACAGAGTCCACCTTGTCGCACCGCCAGGTTTCTACAGTAGCCCAGAATGGACACACCAAAAAGACCTCATGCGTTGTTTGTAGCCCATTACGTTCCTCCTGCACTCTTGGGAGGGAAGGGTGAGGCGTCCGGTCTGCAGCCTCTAATTGCAACCTGCATTGCAAAATTTAAAATTTGATGTAACTCCACCTGGAGCCAACATTAACCACAATGCAACTTAGTGGGAGTGACATCACTGGAAGTAATGTATCAGATTACGTGCATCTTCTTTTGGAGCTTCAAAAGGCTTTATACTACTTTTTACTTTTTAACATGCAGCAGTACTCCTCAAGACCTAAATAAAAAAATTTTATTCTATAAAAATGAGTCAAAATCCATAATGTACATAACTTTTAAATGGATTCGCATGACATGACCACACTTTGTAGAAAGAGAGCGACACACTTCATTTTGTCCTTTTTTTTGGGAGGCCTCATTGAACTCAGCAGAATCCTTTTTTTCATTGCTATGTCTCCATCTGTTGGTCCATCAGTTCACTGGTCTCACAAAGCTGCGTCCACCCTGTAGCAACCACAACGGTCTTATCTATGAGGCTGAGATTTGCCATGGAGGTCAAGGGTTTGTAAGTTCGTGTGCCTGTGTGTGTTTGGGCTCGAGACACGTTGAATTCATTACTGATAACTGCAAATAAAATGTTCTTCCTATTTGGAAAAAATTAGTACCTTTCGGGACATCCCCTGCTTGCATACCATGATAAAACCAAACTGTGTAGACACACCTTAAACAGCTGGGCGCAAAGAGTTCAGGATGTTCTGCCCCTTTAAGAGTCTGTCTGGGGACCTTCATGAATTAGAGGGTAGGATAGTTTCAGACAAGGAGGAAAACCTCCAGAGACAAATGAATGCTGACAGCAGACTGCCCCACTTTTCTAGGCATGGACCTGTCAGCCAATCAGAACGAGGAAGGAGACCAGGAAGTCTTCCAGATGGAGATGAGCCGTGAGGACAGGAAGTGTGCCTTCAGAACCGCTGCTGGAAAATACTGGACTCTGACACCAAGTGGAGGACTTCAGTCCACTGCCTCCACCAAGTAACCAAACACACACACACACACACAGCCACAAACTACATATTGTAAGATAACACACACAGTTTATGTCATACATACCCATTCTTTACAGTCTGTTCATTGAATCTGTTAACATGTTTGTCGCAGGTCGGCCAACACTTTCTTTGAACTGGAGTGGCGTGATGGTCGCGTGTGTGTGCGTGCAGCTAACGGCAAATATGTCATCGCTAAGAAGAACGGGCAGCTAGCTGCTACTGTTGACAATTCAGGTCAGTGAAGTCGCTGATGTTTCTGAACTGAGGAGAGCTCAAGAAAATGGAGCAGGAGTGGAAAATAACTGATAATTTAACCAGGTAGAAAAATCAGGACTCTAAATGATCACTCCTTCATTACTTGGACATCTTTGAGTACTCTTTCCATCCCTAAAGAGGAAAGACAACCAAACAAGGACCCATTTCCCTGAAAGCATCATGAAATTTGTCTATGGGTCATGATTATCTAAGCTTCAAGATGAACTCTGAATCTGTTTGACGCAAACCTAACCAGCCTGTCTCTTCAGGGGAGGCTGAACAGTTCCTGATGAAGCTGATCAACCGCCCAATCATCGTCCTTCGTGGGGAGCACGGGTTCATCGGGGGTCGTAAAGCTGGAATGGCGACGCTGGACTCCAACCGAGCATCATATGACGTTTTCCAGCTGGAGTTCAACAACGGAGCTTACTCCCTCAAAGGTGGGCAAACTTTTTAAGAGACGATGAGTTTACAGACTTGGGTTTATATTTGTTAGTGCAGTATAAAAATATACAGAAAGTTATCTTGATTACTTTGTCAACAGTATAATTAATTTGCTGTTTGGAAAACTCAAACATTTCAGACTTATTTCAGATGTATCCTTTGTAAGATTTCCTTATTTGCTCTCGTGCTGGTGTGCTCATCACAGCCCTGTTTTGCTCTGCTGTGCTGTAGAGAAAATCAATATTAAAAACATGTAATGGCACCAATATTATGGCTGTAATGGATCAACGACTGTCAGACATTTAAAAGCCTACTTAGGGGTGAACAATGAATCAATAGGGCCTGTCATCTCTCCTCTCGGTGATGATGGAGATTGTGATGTAGATAACAAGCAAATTGCTAATGATATTATATAAAAGGTAAGAGGGCTCTCATAAAATGCTAATTAACATTACTCCTAGAGCCCTCGCTGCATTTCTTAAAACCTTTTTCAAAAATGTAATAAGTGCACATTATAAAGAATGTATTACCCTTAGTGAAGCATTGTTCTTTTAAAAACATTGTCTATGTTTTAATATAACATCATCAACACTGTCTGAAGAATCTACAGTGTTGACGTTATGACAGAGACGTCTAAGTAATGTGTTGCGGAGATGTCTACTGAAGTTAGCATGCTAACCAGCTAGCCAAGGCCTGCTCTGTCCAACAGCCCTCCTTAGTTTCAGCTGGCATATTTTTGTCAAGAAAGGAAAAACTCTTACTTCTGTTTTCCTTTCTAACCAGAAAAATATAGCCGCACACCACCTGATATCAAGTTTCTTTCTTTTACCGAACTAAGACAAGCTTAACTCATCCTACACACAACGACATAGACAAAATAAAAGTCACCGGCACAGTCTTGGTCTGTCTTCCTACAATCACCTTGGGCTTGGTTGAGATAAATCCTCAAATCACAGAGTAAGATGTTAAAAAATATTCTGGCTGTATCACCTCTGACCTCAGTCAGTCACAGGGGCCATGTTCAGTCCCACTTCAACGTCCGGCGAGGTTCACTCGCTTGTCAGGCGGCCAAATCCACTTAAACTGAGCTTCGCATGACTTTCTCCACTGTTTAATCAGCCGTGAGCTAATTAGCTAACGTTAGCTAGCAAAGAGCACCAGTTGTTTTACAAGTTACAGCTTTAACAAAGCATATGAGGCCTAGTAAAGGTTTAACTCTGACATAAAAGGTAAGCTAGATAAATAAATCAGTAAATGTATTTGTAATGCTGATACAGTTATAAGAAAGCTTTATTAGTGTTCTGAAGCTCCTATAAACAGTTTTTTTGTGTTTATAAGTGTCTAATAATCTGACAAAAAACACATTTATTATGTTACATTACCTACATATTCTTTTTAATGTTAATAAGTATCTTATAAAGGCCTGATTACCTGTTGATCTCTGCCTGTGAAAGGACCATTATATGAAGGAAAACCAGTAACCTAAACAAAAGCAAAAGCCGTTTAACATTTAGTTTGCTTTTTTATACATCACCCCTAACGTTACCATAACAACTGATATTAAATGCAGTGAGCGTCGATTTTCATTACATAACCCGTCACTTTGAATATGTAAAAATAAAATCTAGTGCTATTTGCATCACATGTGAGTGATGCTCCATTAAAGTATGTGCTGTTTGTCCAGACTCCCAGGGGAAGTATTGGTGTGTCGGAGACGACACGTCGGTGGTGTGCAGCAGCTCAACGCCTGTCCAGTTCCTGTTTGAGTTCTGCGACCTCAACAAGATGGCCATTTTTGCGGTGGGGGGGAAGTACCTTAAAGGAGACCACGCTGGAGGGCTGAAGGCCAGCGCCGACTCCCTGGACAACGCCACCCTCTGGGAGTACTGAGAAAGCACAGGCGGACTTCTCCCCCTGTCTGACACAATGCTTCAAACTATTAATAGATACTGTAGGTAGCTTAGGTTTTTGTTTTTTGTTTTTTTGCATATGTGTGAGTGCCTGTGTGTGTGTGTAGCTGTGAATTTGTCTGGATGGATGTGTGGTGGAAGCTGAAGCTGATAAACTGGAAGTCATGGCACCAAAGCACTATAGGTGTTTTATTTTGTATTATCTCTCGATCATCATCTCTTCTTACTGGGCTTTTTACTGGACATTGACTTGTTGTTTAAAGGATGACTCAAAGTGTGGTCGTGTTATTCACTTCCAGTCAAATTTACACAAGCTGTACCTGACAAGTGTCAGGACGATTACTGTTATTAGTCGTGCCTATCTGTGGTAACTACTGGTGTAAACAAACATGGTGAATGCTATAACTCATAACTTGCAATATCTAACCTTCTCCTGCTATATGTCCTGCTGGCTCTACTGTGGTGCTTTCATCTCCTGCTCTCTTTCAAGCTATGAAGCATAACACATGTCGGATAAAGGGATGTCGCTGACGTACATGTTTCTGCTGTAAATAAGGCTTTCTCTGTCACTGAATGCTACAAAACAGATAATAACCATTTAAACTTTAAGTGTAAAAGTATGTTGAAGATGTAAAGAAGGAATTTGGGATGTGGCGGACAGATATTACATGTTCTTTGGCTGTATGCTACCTACTGCACCTCTCCAGTATTCCTCTCTCTATTCACTCTAAATAAGATGTACAGGCAGACTAATTCTGTATATAGACAGATGCATCCACAGAAAGTTGTCAAAAGTTTCCCTTTGAGGCAATTATGATCTGTGAGGGAACAAATTAAAGGAGGGGAAGAGTGAAGGGAGCTTTTTGTAGTTTGATCTGTTTAAAAGAAATGGAAAGGAGTGGGTCGGTGAGGCCTAGCTGTTACACATTGAGATGCACATAAACACTAACAAATATGCAGTCATAGGTGCACAAATTTCAACTGTGACTAAATCTGCACAATAACGTATTGTTCAAACTGCGACGAGTTAAAAGCACATGTCTGTTGTGATGAAATGTCTGCCTTAGTTTGGGTGCTGCTGCTGCTGCTGGTGTGTAAACACAATGATGGAGTCAGCCAACTCTCTGGCTGTTACTGTGTTGGTGCCTTCCATAGAGCATTTGTCTTTTTCATGTTCTTACATTTGAACTGGACGACGGAGCAAAAACCCTCAATAAAGTTTTCCCTCTAGACAGTGAACCCTCTCTTTTTTTTATATATATACAATTAATTATGATTTTTCTGGAACCTGTTACATTTGTCCAGTTCGAATATATGGATATTCTACTGTCTGTAGTGGTGTGGCAGTCGCCTTTTGACTTTGGTGACCCCCTGATGTCCTCTAGCTCCAACATGAGGTCCACTTTATTAACTAAAGCAAGAAAGCGCCATCTGTCTGCGATTCACATCTTGATAACTGTTCATTCGATCTACTTCACACTTTTCGTTTGTTGCTGAGTACGCAAAGTGCCATGTAAAATATACTATTTGAATACACCACACGTTCAATACATTTTGAGATCATCTTACGTGATCTCACGGGGAAGCAGACGTAAACAAAATAGAGATTCACATAGTGCAACAACTTTCTGTCGTAACATGTTGTGAGGAAAAAACTACAGCAGAAGGTTAAAGAAGCTTGGATCAGTGAGGAAATGCATTCAACATGGGTGTTATATAGAGATGGTCCGATACCATTTTTTCCCTCCCAATACCGATTCCGATACTTGTGCTGTGGGTATCGGCCGATACCGAGTACCGATAGCAATACCAGTGTGTTATAAAAAAATATATATATATATATCGTACTACGCCTGCATGACTGTGATATGATTATCATTGTGGTAAGGCCTGGCTCAGGTTAAGCCCTTTGTAAAACATGAATAAATATGGCAAATGGAAGCCATTTATTCTTAAATTAATTTTTAAATAGTACAGTTTAAAACAGTTGTGCAACAGCAACTTAACTAAATGAATCTAGGAATAATTATTTTAAAAGATTAAAGTGCAGCCAAAATATTGTAAAATAAAAAAGGCATTTAAATAGAACAGTATAAAAAAGAAGTCCAACAGCAACTTGAATGATTCCTTTAAAAAAAAACTTAAAGTGCAGCCATTATGTACTAAAATAAAGGCATTTAAATAGTATTTGATAATAATAAATTACATGGTATCGGATTGCTGCCCGGACTCCAGTACTTTAGCTTTAAGAGCTACAATCTTTACCGTGGCTTTGTTGCACCATCAGCCGCTCCAGGCTGCCTCTCTGATTGAAAGATCAGATGTCATCACCCCGATTCAAAATCATAAATATCAACCATGTTTGATATTATCAGGAAGGTTCAAATGGGCCTGTGACCAGTTCAGGAGGTTTCCAAATGGATCTGTGAACGCCTCACAGCACCTGATAATCTGTGCCAAACAGAATGTTTTGAATGGGCACTGTACTAGTACTTAAAAGCCTAGAATAGAAAGGCTCAACAATGTAAAATGGTCTTGATCGTGACAATGCTGAAGTGGTTCTCTGAGGGCCGAAAACTCTCTCTGATACTCTGGCATCAACATTAGAAAACAGCTTGAGTCAGATGTATATATTTCTTACTGACATTAAATCAAACTAAAAGTCAGAAACCAACAATTACTTGATTCTATAAGGTATCCTTAGTGTCGTAAAGCTCAGCCCTAAACTATCAAACACACTCAAATAGCCACACTCGTGTTTCTTCCCATTAGACCTGAGTAGGTTTGATTCACAGCGTCATGGCCTCAATTTGCTGACTTTTCAGGGTTTATCCAGCAACCATCTTGTCCTGATAAGAAAATCCATTGTCATGATTTTTGCAAAAATGTGTTGTGGGAGCAGAAAGAAAGCGGCTGCGTCCCGTCCCCTTGAGATCTCGCTGAGCCAAAACTGTATAAGAGGAAGGAAGGCGAGGGTGGAGGGAGGTAACCTACTCCACTTTCTGTGTCCTTCTGCAGAGGAAACTCAGCTCTACTCCTCTTTTATATGAAACACACACACACACACACACACACACACACACACACACACACACACACACACACACACACACACACACACACACACACAGCCATCCTGATGTGTGCTCAACTTTACGTGTGTGTTGTGATCCAGACAGACGGGAACGGGCCAACAAACATCCCTCATACTCCACTGCAGGATCTCTGCGTGTTGCCATGGTAACAGGGAACGGAAAGAAGGGAGTTCGAGGATGATGAGCGTTGCTAGATGTAACAGACACACACAGATCAATAATCTTAATAAACCTTAGAATAGCTTATGCCTCGGTCTCTCAGGCTCCTCAGAGCCAAAGTGACTTAAAGAGGACTTTGTAAATAACAACATAAGATAAGCAAAGACATGTGATAGTGCCTAAATGAATTTGAGCTTTCACTGTGCTCACACTAATGCAATAACACGCCCTATCTCTGTGTCTTTTCACTCAGTCTGTGTTTGTGTGCAAAACCTATCATCTGTAAGAGAAAGCAAATGGCCCTGTCCTGCCAAATCTCCCCGCCAGAAAAAGCTAATAAGGCACTTGAGTGGAAGAGGGAAAGAATAATAAGCAGAGAGGGGACAAAGCAGGAAATGAAAGAGATGGAAGATGAAAAGAGCAAAAAGGTTTTTTTGTTGAACATGAGAAGTAGGACAGATTATTTTTCCACCTGCATTAATACTTGGAAGAAGAGAGTCCGGAGCAGGGTAATGATTCTCTGACCGCCTAAAGAGTCAGTTTGTAGGATTTAGGGGATCTTTTCTCAGACAGAAGATAATACTCATAATTTTGGTTTCAATCACCTGAAAATTGTTTTTCAAGTTACCGTAGAATCAGCCCTCTGCAGAGGGAGTGGATACTCCTCAACAAACTCCGCCATGTTGAACCACTATGTTTTTCTACAGAAGCCTAGAAGAAACAACTAAACACTGACTCTAGAGAAGACCTTTTGCATGTGTGAGGGAGGAAAAAGAGGGGTGTTTAATTGTTTGCAATCTGCAACCTCACCACTAGATGTCACTAAACCCTGCCACTGGACCTTCAGCCATGAAAGAAGAAGAGCTTGTCCAAATTCTGTTGGGTGAAACTTTTCATTTTCGTGTGAAAAACATTAATAAATCTTCAGATTTGGTGATTTAAACATTTTCAAGTAAACTCAATTAGTTGTTTAAAGTATTCTTCTGAAGCTAAATAAACCTTTAACAAGACTAAGAGTCTAAAGTTATGCTACCTGCTACTTGAAGCTGCATTGAGGCCTTAGTGATGCCGTAAACTAAAAGCTAATGCTACCACAGCTCCATACATCCTCACAGTGATAATGCTAACATGCAGATGTTTAGCAACTAGAGGCCCAATAGTTCCCATGTTCGCCACCTTAGTTCAGCGTATCAGCACACTAACATTTGCTAATTAGCACCTAACGCAAAGAGACAAAAGGGAGCGTCATTGATTTTTACATTTTTAACTGCTGGTGGCACTGGATGAAAAGTTGGAGCATCACTAAAAGTTCAACAAGTGTGTTTGTATGTAAGTTATATCACTCAAAAGAAGTCAGAAGATCAGTTATTGACTCATTGTTATTTCTTATTATTATATGTTTTGTATTAGATTTCATATAAGCAAAAACTTAGACCTTCTGGTGAACAGTGAACCGTCTGTGCCAACCAACATCTGAACAACCAAGAGAGGTGGATAAACTGTCAGGCCAACATTTAATGCTTCCTACATTCACCACAGATTAAACTCCTGAACGGTCCTGAACTGAACCCACTGCCCTGTAAAGTTGTTCTGATGCATCTACTGCTGCCATCTAGTGTGAGTAATGTAAAGATGATGTTGATTTATTTCAGTATGTGAACTAAAAGCCCTGTGGAAGTATGTCGATGCCTCTGATTTTCATGATCTAGGTTCGTTTCCCTGAGAGAAAATGTTGTTATATACAATTATGATTTAGATAATTTTGTGTTTCCAACTGTATAGAACTTGTAACTATGTTCAGTGAAGCCTCTCATCTGTTTCGACATGGCAAAGCCACAAAGAAAACCTGATGTTGTGAAAGAACTTGACTTCCCTTATTCACAATCTTGTGGAAAGCATCAAACCCTGATCATTAAAAAACGATCTGAAAGTATTTTATATATTATTCAAATATTAGCTTTAACTCTTATATTCATACAATTTTTTTTTTTCAAATATAAGATTAGAGGCTGTTTATCAATGGAAAATGTAATAGAAAGTAATTAAGCACATTTACTCAATTATTGTAATAAAGTTTTTTGAGGGTCTTTTATATTACTTGAGAAATATAATTCACCCTCTGTGGATTTATACTTCTACTCCCCTGCATTTCAGAGGGAAATATACTTTTTACTCCATTACGTTTATTTGATTACTTACCTTTTATCTTTGTTATGTATCTATCTAACTTGATCATGTTACTGAAGTTACATGATCTGAATACTTCTTCCACCTCTGTAGTTTTTTGTGATGAGGTGTTCAACAGTCACATATGCTTGTGTGTCCCCATACTTTTGACCTTGTTTTGTACATGTATTAGAGTATTTACATTCCTGACAGTAATGTTGAGAATTGGACTACAGAGAAACCGATGCATGACAAGTGATTGCTTTGTCACCGGGGACATAAATGCTCCAATTCATGCTCCAAAGCGAGGCCTACCAGCAGGGCCACAAGCGGCTGAACAGGTCCGTGTTAGAGGACGCGTGCCAGTTGCATGCGCTGAACATGCTGTTGCAACCGGTGGCTCATAATAGTTTGTCGAAAGGTTATTCTTTTTTTTTTTGTCATTTGTTCTTGCCGTATTTGCTCCCTTGTATTAAACAGGAAGTACTGACCTTCTTCAAGGGCAGAGATAAGAGACAGAACAAACTAATGCACGCACCCAAATGCACGAACACATTGACACATTATCGCGGTATCTGTTTGTCCACAGATAGCCGCGTCCAGGCAGACATTGTGAGTCAGCAAGAGACAGAAGGAGAGTTTTGTTCTGTATCTTGTGACAACAATGAACCGCTTCAGGAGAAAGAGGCTCTCCAGAACCGTATAAATGACCTCATACCAATCTGACAGGCATTTCCAAATCCCTCTCTTGTTGTCCATCTGTTGTGCCGTTTGATTTTACCACACCACTAAGTGCTTCTCAAGAAATCCATGCAGGTGTGTGTTTTACTCAACCAGTAACCGTAAGGCCGCTGAAATGATCTACAAATCTGTGTGTTTTTTTTTTTTTTTTATCACACAGCAGATCTCTGTGGGAGCTAATTTAAGAGAAACCTCCATGACTCATACCTGGTGTAAATACGGCAGCGCGTGTATGAAACCCGGCTGTGTGTGCGTGAGCGACCATCTCTTTATGACTGCCAGACTTCAGGCTGCGAGTTCCCTGGAACAAAATAACAAAAAAACATGTGTGGATAATGGACCAAGAGCGAAACCAGTGAAGTAAATGAGGCAAATGAAATGCAAAACAAAGTGAGGGTCACTCAGTATTAATGCGTGGCTTCATAGGTGATGTGATAATACAGAGACTTGTACATACAGTAGGCCACTAATGATTACACTGCTTATCGACTGTAACTAAGTATGTTTACACAAGTACTGTATTTTAATACAAATGCAAGGCAAATAGTGTACTTTAGTAGGATTTTAATGTAATAATAATTATAGTCTATTGTTATACTTCTTGTTTTATTGCTCTTGAATTCACAGATTTTATAGGAGTACAATTTGTTTTATTCATTTATTATTCACTGGCTTTGCATGTACCGAATATTCTTTGGTATTGAATTTTGTAAAGCACTTTATCACTCTGTGTTTTTTTAAAGGCACCATAAAAACAGTTATTACTCCTCATCTGTTCAAACATTCAACATTGTCGGAGTTGAGTTTTGTTGAATTAGCATTTATTTACTGCTAATCTTTAAAGATTATGTCGCACTAGGTCCACACTTTAGCTTCTTATTAACTGATTTACTTTGCTAGTTTTGAATTAAATTTAAAGCGGAAAAACAGACAACTTCTCTCATTCCTCCCATCTCAGTGTTGGTGCCGCTGTTGTAAAGCGTTTGCAACATGGCGACCGCTAGCAGCCTGGCTACTGTCCGAAACAAAAACAAACCATAAGAATCAGAATTTGACCTGGAAATACTGATCTCAGTGCCAAGGAAAACATGCGGTTGTATCAACAAGTTGCCAGGTTTTGTTACTTACTGATCCAGTAGAAAGAATTCCAGACTTGAACCATCTTGATTTCTGGTGGTAAGAGGAAACACATATCAGCGAGGAAACAGACTTTGACACAACACCAGCACTCTCCATCGAGTGAATGCCTGCCCATTCTCTCTCCACTTCGCTTTTTTACCTCCTCCATCAGCAGGGTTCTTTTTCTTTTGCTGTGCTGAGTTTCCACATTTAGTCCAGTTGTTCCACTGTTTTCTGGAGTTAGCGACTGGAGAAAAACAATACCACTTCCTGCTCTGGTTATACAACGGAAGGCACACTTAGTTCAGTAATTCGTCCTCCATTTTTCTTGGAAAACTTAAGTCCTGTGACAGATTGAATAGCCAAGTGAATGTGAGGTTTATAGGGAACAAATCTATACACAGATGATGTCATTCTTCTACAGCTATCTATCACACTATATGCCATCAGTGTTTACTTCAAGAAATGATACGTTAAAACAAAAAGTTGTCTATTAGCAGTTACATTTTGAAGGGAAAATATCATGTGACAGTTGTTTGAGCCTGATTGTGTTTTTGTGCTGTACGGACGTATGTTGTCTCAATGTTGTAATGCAGAAAAAATTTAAGTATTACTAATTGCTTTGCAGGTTAAGGCTGTAGGTTATATTATATATAGATCAAATGACCCAACAGAGAATATGGTGCCTCCCACACAGAGAGCAGACACATCGTTAAGTTGTTGTTTACAGTAATCTATTAGAAATAGATCACGTGAATTAGTGAGAATTTTTACCTCTAAGCTTTTACCACAAAGCAAACAAAGTCATAATTAGCTGAATATCTTTCATATGGCACATTCAGAGACAATTTGTTGTGGGAACATGACTGTGTTTACTCTCCAGGTGTAACGCTGCAGAGCATGTTGAAGTTCCATGACTCACAGGCCTGTAAACAAGTGCATGTGCTCCTGTGGCCAGTCTGAGTCTCTGCTATGATAATATTATGACAGGCGGTTGTTGACATTAATTAAATGAATTTAAGTTTACATGGTATAATTGCTGCATGTTTAAAGGCTTAACTCTCATCTGACCTGCTTAATTATGGATCCTGCTTCACGTGCAGGAGACAGGGAGAGAGGAGGGGGGGAGCTTATTGGTGGAGAGCAGCGATGGCCAGCCTATAAATACTCATGAAAGCTCAAAGAGGAGTCGAGAGCTGTCTGCTTGTTCCACCGCAGGACTCAGGAACTCAGGGGTCTGGAGGTCACACACATCAGTCCAGCATGCCTCTTTCAGGGCGTCCCAACACGGTCCGGCTGGTGTTCCTCGGGGCTGCGGGGGTCGGTAAGACCGCGCTCATCCACCGTTTCCTCCACGACCGCTTCGAGCGCAAGTACACGCGCACAGTGGAGGAGCTTCACGTGCTGGAGTACGACACCGCGGGGTCCGGGAAGATGCGTCTGGAGATCCTGGACACCAGCGGGAGCTACCCCTTCCCGGCCATGCGGGAGCTCTGCATCCGACACAGCGACGCCTTCGCCCTGGTGTACGCGGTGGACGAGCCCGGCTCCCTCGAGGAGGTGCGGCGGCTCCGCGATGAGATTCTGGAGCTGCGGGGCGAGAAGGGCGCGCCCATCACCGTGGTGGGCAGCAAGGCCGATCTGACCGAGTCCGAGGGGCGCGTGATGCTGGCGGCTGACGTCATGGCCACGGTGGAGGGGGACTGGGACGCCAACTTCGTGGAGGCGTCCGCGCGCACCGGTGGGAACACGGTCGGAGTGTTTCGCGCGCTGCTGCAACAGGTGGACCCGCCGCACCGGCTGAGCCCCGCGGTGTGCAGGCGCAGAGACACGGCGCCCGCACCAGCTGTCAAGAAAAGACCCCCACTGAAGAAACACAACAGCTGTGTCCTGTCGTAACAACAGGTTCAGTGTGGTGGTGGACTCTGCAGCTGGACTGCACCTGTTCAGGTGTTGCTGGTCATCACAGTATTCTACCTGTTGGACAGAAGGTCCCCTATGAACCAAATAAAAATGTTGCTGTCAATGAAAGTCATGACAGTCACGTTACGTATAGTTTAATGGGACCCTTGATCGGTTTGTAACAGATTGACCTTTTTGTGTGTACATTTTTTTTCTTTTTTAATTTTATGTTAATAAACTTTTTTATTGTGATTTGTGTGCATACTGCTTCGTTTATTTTCAGTCGACTACACCTCAATCGTAAATAGAAGGCCTATTAGTTTACCTACTCCATTTAAACAGTGTGAGAACCCTTTTTATTGTGTTTAAACCAAACAGTGAAAACACTCCGTTACAAAAATCTGCATCTAGAATTGAATTCAAGAAAACATATAGAGGTGATGGAAGCTCAACATACTAAGACAGTATCAGAAGTAAAAGTGCTTGTCATGCAACATGACCCCTGTCAGGAGGCTATGATAGGTGGAATGTAACTAAGTACATTTGATCTTCAGTTATTTTCAATTCAAGTAAAATTGTACTTGAGTATTCCCATGTTATGCAGCTCCATACTTCCCCTCAGAGGCAAAGACTGTACTCTTTACAGGTTAGTTTTTCATACACATTCTTCACATTTGGTGAATCTGAATGTAGTTTTATTGGATTATCTGAAGCTTGAAGAGTTCCTATGTATGTTGAGAAAAGTTTGTGACTTCTTAAAGGTGCACTGTGTAGCTTTGTGGAAGGAATTTTTGATTAAGAGAAAGATCTTCATTGACTGATTTCTTAATCCCTTAACAAACTGAATAAACAAACTGACCTCAAAGGACAACACTATTCCATCCTGTTTTACTTCCTGTTTGTCTGTGGCGGACCCTGCCACCTTTCTAGTTTCCAACAGTGTTCTGGGCACCTTATTTTCCTGAAGAAAAACAGCTTGTTTATCCACTTTTTAAAAAAATGAAATAAATAAATATTTCTGAACTTGTATTATTTCAAATATAAAAACTCTGACGTTGAATTTCTTTTCCAAACCTACAAAGTGTACTAAAGTAAAGGATCTGAACACTTCTCCCCACCTCTGAGATTATATTATGGATACATGAACGTGTATCCAGCAATTTCATATTGTAGCTGATTGAGGTAAAGCTAATTTCAACTGCAGAATATTATCTATGACATTTCATTTCATTTCTGATCATAAGTAAAACCTTGATTGTCCAAATGATCAGTAATAGTGCATAAAATAATGGTGAAAGTACAATAACTGCCCTTGAAATGCAGTGGAGAATACGTATAAAATGAATGAAATAGAAACACTCAAGCAAAGTATAAGCAGAGAGGATTGTGGGGTATCTATGTATTCTTTAAAATCTGCTAGAGGTAATCTTATCATTGTTTAACCTGCCACGGTGCCTTGGGGAATTATAGACCCTTGCCTTGTGTTTGGTCCCCCTACTACATCATTCATGTAATTATCAATATGTCTTTGTCTCCAACTCATTTCAAAAGACAAATACAAAATATGAGGCATTTTCAAGTTGTCATCTTGGGTCCAGGGTTCATAAATAAACCCACAGCTGGACCTTTTTCTGTCTTATCAATCCATCATTCTCTCGACTGATGAATGTCAGCTGTCTTTGTTGGATGGAATATTCATATCAGTCAGGGCTTTGTAAAAATAGCTCCTCTATTTGCATAAAACCACATTGTGCTGTTTAGGACAGAGGCTCACGCATGCACACAAACAAGCACATGGTCAAGTGGAAAACAGAGGATAAACAAACCCCACAGATATCATGGTCTTTGCATTCATCTCATCTCCACTCATCCACTTATTCTCCTCTTACCTCTCTCCACTTATCCCCATGTCAGGTCTATAATCGGCAACTGAAAAGAGATGTAACACTGTCGTGGGCGCAAAAAAACATCAATAAGGAAGAGGAGTGCTTCCGGGAGCACACAATGGCTGTATTACAAAAAGGATGAGGCCCGTGAAATCTATTGCTAGGCCGAGTACGATATTTGCAGCAGTGACCTAAATGAAAAGACTGAGCCTGCTGTGTATGTGCTGCAGTCAAATGACATCATATAATCAAGTTCAAGTGACATTATTTTACACATGGAGTTATTGCACAGTTTTCTCTGTCATTTATTGGAATGGAATCTTTCTAAAACGACATTTGTTGACATGAGACATACAGTTAGAGAAAAAATACAAAAACAGAGGCAGAATTACATAAAACGTATGTATTCAAGTTAAAAGGACATGCACTGGCTCAGCAGCAGGCATACTGCATAGGACACACATATCAATGGATAAGCTTTTTTTATCACATCAATATGTGTCTGAAAGGTTTAGCACCACACACTACCAGTCCCAGTCATGGAGACATTGGTGTAGCTGTCTCTTTGCAAGACAATAATGTATATATATGTTTTAACAATCATGTTTTATTGTGAGTTAGTATGTCATTTATTTTATGCAATGTCTTCTCTTTTGTCTAAACCGTGAATTTAGACAAAAGACAAGACTGAAAATTGAATTGTGCACCAGGAGGCTACATATCTCATTTCACTTGGTGGTTTTCACTTGCTGATGGTGGACTCAGACTCAGTAACAGCTGCAGTCCACCACTGATAACCAGCAGGCTGAAAACTCCTGGAACCAAATTACTTTTCAGAAAAAGTAGTCAACTTTCACTTTCATCGTCAAATAGGCATACATTTTGAAACTGAGGCTTTCATTGAACAATGCAGAAGTTTAAGTCATAGCTACATATACGATTTTGCACAGTTACCGTGAGCTCTTGTTGAGTAAAGATCACTAAAGTGTGTAAAACAACTGTTTGTTGATTTAAATCCCATTCCAACTACATTTCCCGTCAGCACTGAGTCGTAGGAAACGATGAGCGACCGGCAACAGGCGCTCAGCCAATCACACCGCAGAATGCGACTTTCTCGCTCAACGATTGGCTATTTTTGCACGTATCTTCCCAGGATGCTTTGCGGCACCGCCTGGAATTCAAATCGGACGGACCAATCAGAGGGCGCCATAACGACCGAGGCAGCATTTTAAACTTGTATCTGAGACTGTTGTCAAAAGGCTGGACGGGACAACGCTGCAACCACCGAGGGACGAGTCCGGCGATTAAGTTCATGTCTGCCGCATGTTTTTTCTGAATCTTAAGATTCTCTTGCACTGCATTTTTATCGCTGACTCAAATGTTTGAATAACGTTCGCGTCCAAAAGTGGTTAACGCTAGTTTTGATTTTGAATTCGCAAGTGTATAGGAGCAAGCTAGCCTCCAGGGCTACACTAACGTCGGTTGAGGTAGGGTTTACAACAGTTTGGACCCTTACAGCATTTATCGATACGACAACTGAGTTTTAAACGTTTCTTTTAAAGACGCCGAAGAGCACTTGAATCCAAAATGAGTGCAGGAATTGCAAAACCGGCGAATCCGTCGGCACATGTCGACCCGAAATCGGCTCCTCTCAAAGAAATCCCAGATGTTCTGGTTGACCCACGCACCATGAAAAGATATGCGAGGGGACGATTCCTCGGAAAGGGTGGTTTCGCCAAATGCTACGAAATCACAGACATGGAGACGAAGCAGGTTTTCGCCGGAAAAATCGTGCCCAAGTCCCTGATCCTGAAGCAGCACCAGAGGGAGAAGATGACCTCCGAAATCGCCATTCACAAGAGTCTCGACCATGCGAACGTCGTCGGGTTTCATGGGTTTTTCGAGAACGACGACTTTGTCTTTGTCGTCCTGGAAATCTGCAGGAGAAGGGTGAGTGTGTGTGTTTGTGTTCGTGTGGGGAAAAATAGATGCGATCTTTCCAGTGAGCACACTTCTCAGGGCCAACGGTTATGACGGCCGTCTCTTCCGTTGTCCTCCCTCTGCCGGTGGAGGCAGTTTTAAAATGCGAGAAAAGCAAAGGGAGTTTTGAATGGAATCCTTTGAGTCCTACAACTGTAACGTTTAATCGGTCTTAGTACTATTAATTGTTAGTTTTTCTGAACCTTTTCCACTTTTTGTGCTACCCTGGTCACATTCCATATATTTTGAATCATTGTCCTGTCCATCTGATAGCTGTTTTGGGTTTGACTTAAGCTATTTTCACATTACACCCCTCTCAACACTGCATTATTGCCTTAGTGTCCCATTCAAGGCAAGACAATTAGTTACAGCTTTGACTCAATATATTTTTTATTTTATTTTCTGTGTTTCAGTCCTTGTTGGAGCTCCACAAGCGTCGTAAGGCTGTGACTGAGCCTGAGGCTCGCTACTACATGACACAGCTGCTCAAAGGTGTCCAGTACCTGCACAACAACAGGGTCATCCACAGAGACCTGAAGCTGGGAAACATCTTCCTCAATGATGACATGGAGGTCAAGATAGGTAAATCGATCTGCTCGATTTCGAAAAACCTGTAACGTTGATCAACACACACTCGTAAACCTGTTGGTCCTGTTTTTAAAAAAGGATATGACACAGCACGGCCCTGGCTCCAGAAATGTGTCATACTTTCTGGATGAGTGGTTTCCACTGACTTGTGTGGAAATGTCTCAAGGATCAAAAACACAAATGAGCTTTCAGTTTAGGAAAATTGAGAGAAGAACATGAACATTCATGTGTGCTGGTAGTTAAACTTGTATTTTTCTTTAGTTTGCTGCTTGACTGAAGCTTGTCTGTCTTCTCAGGGGACTTTGGTTTGGCCACTAAAATCGAGTTTGATGGCGAGAGGAAGAAGACCTTGTGTGGAACGCCGAACTACATTGCACCTGAAGTGCTCTGCAAGAAAGGCCACAGCTACGAGGTGGACGTCTGGTCGCTTGGGTGTATATTGTAAGTCTGAACACACACACACACACACACACACACACCTGAGAAACAGTTATGTTTGGGAAGAAACACAAATGAAACGTACTGCACATGACTCAATTGACTGATCGTCATGCTAACTGTCTGTATTCTTTCAGGTACACTTTGTTGGTGGGTAAGCCCCCATTTGAGACCTCCTGTCTGAAGGAGACTTACAACCGCATCAAGAAAAACAACTACACTGTGCCCTGGGTAAGATGCATTAACGTATCCCATGATGATCATTTTTAAATGTATTTTATTCATGTAATTTTAATGTGTGTAGCATCGCATATTGATTGAACTGTTTAACTTTTTTTTGCATAAATAGATTTCACTTTACTAAACATAGATTACATTTTTAATTGTGCACAGAGTTCTGCTTAATTTCAAACCTGCATTTACTCATATTAAACCCAGTTTTCTACATTCTGATTTAAACAAATCTTAGATTAATTAATCCTCTTAGGCACAACCCATCCTTGGTGCTCCTCACTCCTCTCACAACTTGATTTTGTTACGTCTCCCTCTGCAGCACATCAATCCGGCCGCAGCTACTCTCATCAAGAGGATGCTGCACGCTGATCCGTCCCAGAGGCCCACCGTCGCTGAGCTACAAGCGGACGAGTTCTTTACATCCGGCTACGTCCCCTCACGTCTGCCCACGACTTGCCTCACGGTGCCCCCGCGGTTCTCCATGGGCCCTACCACAGCTATGGAGCTCAACCAGAGACGCCCGCTGACTGCTATCAACAACATGGGTAATGGTCTCGGCAGGATTGCTGATTACGCCTTGTCATTAATCTGTAAAAATGATTAAATGTTGCCCAACATTTCAATATTGACAGGAAGCCGTTTATTCATATAATTTATTTTGTGCTTTGCGAGAGTGTTCATGACGTGGTTTTCTCTTTCTAGCAGGGACAGAGAAGGTGGACATGAAGGAGGAGCCTGGGCAAAGGTGAGAAATGTTTGCACAATGGTGGAGATCAAAGTGCTCACTTTATTTTACATCAAGTTTTAGCAAAAAACTTATTTCCTTCTGGATCTGGTGATTTCCTTCTGGATCTCACTTTAAGTTATCAATTTGTTCAAAGTAGTTTTCTCATCTAGGTTAAAGTATTTGTAACTTGTAGCTCTGTCGACTTGTACTGGTGGTACCTGGTGTACCTGATCAGACAACCCTGAAATTTCACAGAATGCATTAATTAATTTTCTTTGACATTGTTCTACAAGAGCTGAGGTTTTCTGTAGTTAAATATTGTGACTTGTGCTTTTCTGTTTTAGGGAGGCTGAGCCAGCAGAGAACCACCTGAAGGATCTGCTGCAGCAGCTCAACACCATCATTGCTGCCAAGCCGTCTGAGAAGGCCGTCATCTGCCAAGGTGAGTGCACACTCGTTGGTGTAGTTAACAGATCCTTTAAGCTTCCATTTTGAGCATTTTAAATGTGTGGATCCTCTCTGTGCCTGTCATGCATACAAATATGTTCTGTGTCTGTGTTTCCAGAGGAGGCAGAGGATCCTGCGTGTATCCCCATCTTCTGGATCAGCAAATGGGTAGACTACTCTGACAAATATGGATTAGGTAAGAGCTGGACTCTGATTCCACATCTACAGCCAGAAGGCTTATACTTTGCTTTACTTTAACCAAGTTGCTGATATGGGATGAAATGCATTTAGCTGAGCAACCTTTAAACGACTGTAAAGCCACACACAAACATGTTTGGCCCCTTGACTCGAGGGTTTGTACACATGACAGTTGACGCAGTTTTATTTGGATGCATCAGATGATCTGATTGGAGTCAGCTGACAGTTATTGTAGTGTAAAAAAACTCTATTGGCAGAAATTAGCAAGACATTTTGACTTGGGATAGAAGGAAAAGTACATTTGTGAGGAAGACAACAGTGACTCACTTCCCTTTTTAGTTAAAACTGGAGAGCCAGCATGAATTAAGCCATTAATTATATCATAAAATCTGTTTGTCCTGCTATGACATGAAAAAGGTCTGTAAGTAACAAGAAATTGCTGTAGTGAAAGTGCCATTTATAAATAGTGGTACCATTACAGTTTGTCCACCAGAGAGAGCTGACGAGTTACTTTCCTGAGTGTCCTGCTGTGAATCTCATGGATAAAATTCATCAAAAATAAATTTGAGGGATCCTTTTATCAAAAGTTTCAACTGTGCATTTCAGGCTTCCAGCTCTGCGACAACAGCGTCGGCGTGCTGTTCAACGACTACACACGTCTGATCATGTACGCTGACGGAGACAGTCTGCAGTACATCGACAAGACAACAGCTGAATCCTACCTCAGCGTGCGCTCTTACCCTCCTGCTCTCACCAAGAAGGTCAGTGGTTGACTCCACATCTACCTCGTGCGTCTGTAATCAATTTTTGCTGATTTATTTCGACTTTTGTTTGGATAATGCTTCAAGTCTGTCCATTTAGTTTTAAATTTTTTTTAATATACACTTTATCACAGTATTGTTTCTCATGTACTTGTTCTCTTCTCCCCGTGTAGATAACCCTGCTGAAGTATTTCCGCAACTACATGAGCGAGCACCTTCTGAAGGCCGGCGCCAACATCGCACGTCGGGAAGGAGACGAGCTGGCACGACTGCCTTACCTCTCCCTCTGGTTCAGAACCAAGAGCGCCATCGTCCTGCACCTCACCAACGGCACCGTTCAGATCAACTTCTTCCAGGTTAGACACCAAATGCATCGCGTCTTCTCCCACCAGCCTCTTTAAACGGTCTTGCACAGTATAACATTTTTTCCCATGTCTCAAACACCGAACGCACATTTTTCTCTCTGCCAGGACCACACCAAGCTGATCCTGTGTCCGCTGATGGGCGCAGTGACCTACATCGATGAGAAGCGAGACTTCCGCACCTACAAGCTGTCTCTGCTGGAGGAGTTCGGCTGCAGTAAGGAGCTGGCCAGCCGCATTCGCTACGCCAAGCTCATGGTGGAGAAGCTGCTGGACAGCAAACCTTCGTCCACCCCACATTAGACCACTTTCACGCCTTCCTTCAATAACTCCCGTCTTTAATCACTGGCCACTTGTTTCTGTCTGCCAGCCTCTGAGGACTGAACAGACCTTTAAAATTCACCTGGTTGTAGTTGAATTACTTCTATGTCATCTTTGAGGCTTTGACATGTACCGTGACATTTAATCCAATCTGTGCATGAATTGTAAATTTCGATCTATCAGCCACTGATTTTTATCCCGTTTTTTCTTTTTTCTTCTGGTAATATTTTTGATTTAATTTCACTCTTGTTATGCTGAAGTAATCTATGATGGCTGGATCGCTTGAAAACAAAGCAGGCGAGTTGACCCCCGTTTGATCACGAGTTTTGGTGGAAAAGATGAACGCTCCCGTGTTTCCAGTGTTCAAGATTTAATCATCACCATGATTCTTATTTGCATTTGTTCAAGTATCAGAGGTTCTGCGTGGACAGATGTGTGGCAGGGGTTGAGACTCAGACTGGCTGTGTGGATGTAAAAAGCTTCTCTGGTCTGCTTCTCTGGTTTGTCTGTTTTTATCTGTGTTGTATGTAGAGAAATGGACCATGTTTATACGTCTTCTTTATGTACATTTTTCCTGTAGTTACTTTTTACACATTTTTAAAAGTCTATTTTAGATGTCTTGTCTGTTTCAACAAGATGTACAAACTTGTACATACTGCTGAATATGCATATGTGTTGTACAGATGGTTTTAATTTTACTCGTTCTAATAAAGATTCTCCTGAGCAACAGTTACTGTGGTTAAATGTTTGTCACCTTCTCGTTTAAAAAAAGTTGTTCATTTGCAGTCAATAGTTAATTCTTGGTTTATTCAACAGTAGTTGAAAATGAGTCAAATGTCAAAATAATTCACAATCTATAGAACGGCTGTGGTTAATTTCCACATATTTTCATGCTCCAAGAACATTTCACCTTCTTCCACTAATATGTTTTAATCATGAGCAAGTAAAACTATCTGCATGTTTAAATGCCAATATTTGGAAGGACTGAACATTTTTACTGGTAAAACCAAAAACACTGACAGGCAGTATTTTTTTAAATGATGTAGGCATTGCCACAATAGATCTCTGGGTTTTCTACCTTTTTGTTCTTATCCTTTGATAATAAATCATCTTGTATGTTGCCTTTTGTACACCCCCACCACTTTATGCAAACCCTAACTGAACAATCTCAGCCGTTTGACTAAAGGGCCGTGAAGGGAATCTGGCAGGATAATGTTTTAGTAGGCAATGCTTTGTGTAGTCACAGTACCCTGCCATGCAGTCTGAAAATGGTTTGAGTGCCAAAAGTTTAATCTTCTGGCACCCCCTAGTGGATATAAATAGCCATTACACCTTAATGTACATGGTTATACATGAGGTTACATCTGGTCAATTCTGACTTTTTAATATTTTTTATGTTTCAGGATCAACTGCCTTCAGTTCATCTTCTTACAAGCATATTTTGTCTCTCATAAAATGTTTTGGAGCAATCTAACATAAGAATTTACGTCTGGATTAATGTTTTCCTCATCTTAAAATATGAATCATCAGGTAGTATTATAGTATATGTATACATCTCACTGTTGATTTTGGTTTGCTTTTTCTCATGTTTATTGCATTAACAAACACTCAAAGACATAATCCTGTTGTTATACTGTGTGAACAGTTTTAAAAAGCGAGCTTAGTAAAGAGAACTGTTTTAAGTTGTTAAAAAATGTAACTACTGTATTTATGTGATCAGGTGTCATATGTTTGACATAAAAAAAAACGAGACAAGGATTCACTTACTGGCTTAGGCCACTGCTGGCAGGTTTTCATGCAGACCTACACCATGTGTTCATGCTTTATACTCACATGTGGGCGATAATTCAACACGGCAAACTCCCATTTACTCTTATATAATAATCTGTGAGGGAGTGTTCACACGTTTGACAATCCAGAAAACTTTTTGTTAACCATCTTAAGTGAAAATACTGTAAGTCATTGATGGTGTCAGTCATCCATGGCAAAATAAAAGGTAGACAAAAAATACAACAGATTTCACAAATGTTTAATGTAAATTATAAAAACAAACTTTGGCAACACTTCTTTTTCTTTAAATATCAGGAATATGAACAATATATTCAAACAATCACAGTAAGGAACAGTCAAAACGGCAGGAGTAAAAACTCAAAGGTGGTTTACAGACTGGGGTTAAAATCCAACATCGAAAGACCAGTCTTATAAAAACACGAGTGGAGAATTTTTCAAAGGCTGGAAATAAACTAGAATAATTTCGAAGCCCTTCACGTTTAACAATTCAGTCTCTTTTCTGCATATAGCTTTAGCAGCAGCTCGTGACTTGTTCAATATGTACAGTTTACAGTATTTAAATGTCTTGAACTAAGTAATACGGTGATGTGGAGGTTACAGAGACACTCCAGCACATGACAGCTGAATTTCCTCAGGTTGAAATGTTAACGGAGGCCACAAATCCTCTCTGCAGTCCATTCAGGATCAGGTAGACAACAAATGTGACATTTACGGATTTTAAAAGGTGTCTCTGAGCTGCGGCCACGTTAAAATCTCCATGTAAACATTCATAAAGTGACAGAGAGAGATTTCTATTTTAAAAAAGTAACCAAAGAGTGTCATGTTCACGGAAGAGTGACGTCTAACTCGTACTGTCGTAGTGTAAGGTGACATCACCGTTATGATGTCCGGTCAGCAGCGTACCTCCTGCCCCCCATCGGGCCAACTGCCAGCCTTCGCTCTCGGGAGCCGACACCATCCTGGAGGCCCCGCGACGCCCGAGCTCCCACACGCACACACAACCGCTCTGACTCAGACCCACCACGCTGCCTCTGCTAACATCAGCTTCACACAGCCTGCAGAAGACAGAGACGGATGTGAGTGTTTTTACACAGAGATGCACAGATATATGACTCGTCTTCCGTCAGGCGTCATCTCACCGGCCGGACCAGGCTTTGGGTGGGTACAGATGAGTAGCCAGGACAGATTTCCCACTCAGAGGGTTAACAGCGATCAAAGAGAGCAGGGCGGTCTTCTTGCTTTCGTCCTCCTCCTCCTCCTCCTCCTCTAGGCTGAGCAACTGATGCTGCAGCAGGACAAATAACACTCCCTGTGCACCGGCATACAGAGAAAAAAACACAAGACTAAAATCACCTGACTGTATATGTTGATTGGTGTTGATTTTATATGATAATATGTCAACAGACTTACACAGGAGGAGTATCCTCTGATACAAGCTGTGTGGGATAAACCCTCTCCGAGGAAGATTCTCCGCAGCAGCTGTCCAGTCTTCAAATTCCTGTTTAATACAGAAATACATTAAATTGTAAAGTTCAAGACAGTGTTTAATTTCTGTACTTGACGGTCAGTTTAAAGACCTGGACCTTGTTCTCACAATATGATTCAACTATTCCAAGGCTATCATGCTGTTACCAGACTAAAATCCTCTTCCATTTCCAGTTTGGAGGATTTGGTTTGTCAATCCTGGACACAGTTATCTTGCACAACAGTGATGGTCTTAATCTGAAGTAAAACTTAAAATGAGTAGAGCACTGAAACCTTGATCAGCATTTGCAGTACATGAAAATGAACTAAAATGTGTGAAAAAGTAGCTTTAATTATCAACAGTCTTCAGAAAAGTGAGTTCTGCAGTTAACAATTTCATATGTTTTTAAGAGACAAATACCAATTTTGATGTCAAATGAAATGCCATATGTTCTGGTCGCCTTCTAGCCTGGTTGGTTCTGTAAAAGTGGACCCTGGTGTGTCTTCCTTATTAGTGCGGTTCATTTGGGGCAGGTGTGAAACCAAACGACTGGATAGAAGTCGCTCACAAGGTGGGCCTTGGTTCGCTTCCAAATGGACTCCAGTGCAGTTGATTTGTGGTGTGAAAGCAGGTGAAACAACCACAGGATTACAACGTCGCTTACCAGACAAAGAGGCATCCTCCCTCATCTGTGCCGATCAGAGCATCTGAGAGTCCGTCCACCGGAGCGAGGGCCCCGACACACACACCGGGAGACACCAGCGGCTGACAGCTCTGTGTGCTGAGAGTGAGAGGAGATACTGCGATATCTGCGCAATAAGAACATAACTTAACCAGAGAATAATAACAACGCCGACTCTGTGTTACCTTCCACTGTCGGACAGCGTCAACGCCTGCAGGGTGGAACCAGATGCTGAATGCGAGGAGGTAACCACTCTGGACCTGGACACTCCAGCAACAGCCTGGACGAGTCCATCACAGAGCGGCACCTGCAAGAGGCTGCAGCACGACAGCATCCTGTGCACACGGTAAAAACATACAGTTGAGACACTTGAAACGTTTAAGTGTTTTAATGTTCTATATTGTAATTTAAATATAACTTTATCTGTCCAGCACTGGGCTTAAACACAATTAGTTGAAAATATTTCAACACATGTTTGAATGTCTGATGGTGTGTGTGTTGTATTCACCTCACTTCTTTGATTTCTAACTGACCCAAAGTCACACAAATCAGCCCAGCAGCGTCCGGGACGGGAAACACATTGATCACCGGCTGTAAACAAGCAGAGAAATTAATCATTTAAATGAGAAATAAAAACCAGGTTTGAAAAGTGTGCCGGATTATAAAGTGTCATATTTGATCCCTGAAACAGTAAATGATATGTTGTTTTTGTCCTAATTTAGTTTCTTTAAATATAACTCCTCTCTATTTATTTTAAAATCAGATGCAGCTAAATGTTTTTTATGTAAGAGCTACAACAGATTACTTTTTCAGTATTTATCATTTCAAATTATAGACTCTAAAATTATAGATTTATTGCTTAATCTATTAGTGTAAGTGTACCGACAGCATTTTAGGCAGCGATGGAAGCATTTCTGATACTGGAATCTCTATCAGTACAACCCAGGTCATAAATGAGCCTCACCTCACTGAAAGCCCAGGTGTGTATTAAGCTCCATTGAGAAGCTGAAGTCTGACTCCAGAGACACACTGCCCATTTTCCAGCTGCCGCTACACACAAACCACCTGAGGATCCGAGCAGACAGCACGCATCCACCAGACAGCCTCCTGCTGGGGCCTGAACACACACACACACACACACACACACACACACACACACACACACACACACACACACACACAAATTCAAATAATTACATTTCTGACTTTGATTCTAGGCTGCACATTGAAGACAAACATTCATTTTCAAGTGTACGAAAAGCGAAACTTTCTACCTCTAACGTGTGTATGCATCTCATCATGTGTTCCTCCGCTGGCTCCTCTATCGTCAGGCCCGTCTGACGGCCTGAGCCCTGTGAGTGGACGCTCGTAGCCAGTTCAACCACTTCAACCCTCTGGGACTGCTCGGACGAAGCCAGAATCTGACCGGCAGGGGAAGTAGGGGGTTGGCTAGGAGGGAGGGAAGTGAAGGACGGACATGGAGAGAGAGCTGGAGGAGAGAGGACCTGGATGGACGGGCTGTGAGGAGGAGGCAGAGTGAGAGCTGGGGCAGAGGGAGAGGATGTCAGGGGAAGGGCAGCAGGGCGGGGGGTGAATCCAAGTGAGGGTAGCAGTGTGGGGCTGGAGAGGAGGGCGGAGGAGCGCAGGTGGGGGGTTATGAAGGGTGTTGATGCCAGAGGAGGGCTCATCAGGAGCTGAGAGTGGACACTGTGGAGCGGTGGACACTTGTCCTGATTTTCATTGACTCTGGCAGGACTTGTGGTAGATTTAGAGGATTCCTTTAACTCTTCATCAGGACATTTGGCATTCAGATGTTGCACGGGAGACCCTCCTGGAGCTTCACTGCCGTTACACGTCTGTACAGTGCAGGTGTTGAAAGGCTCCTCGAAGCAAAGAGTCTTGATGATAGCTTTGTCTTCTTTTTGGTGGTTTGTGGACCCCTGATCCTCCAAAGGAAGGACTAAACCAGAACCATCTGGTTGTTTTTCTGATGAAGTGACAGAAGACTCCTTTATGTCGAGTTCATCTGACTTACTGATGACATCATCCTTCACAGTATCACTCTCTTTATATTGCTCGACACAGTTAGCAACACAATCTTGAACAACTGAAGCAGATTCGGTCGGGACGGTGTCAGTCCGGCTTGTCAATCTACCTGTAAGCTCGTGCTCTCTTGACAGGTTTTGGAGGTCTATGGGTTGCGTAGAAGTTTGTTTTGCTTCAGCGGGATTGGGTGAACGAGGAATTGTGGGTGTGAGGCTGAGCTGGAGTGGATGGGGCATCACCGGGTCACCGCCGCTGTGGCAAATCTCAGAGCGCCGGATGCTCCTGCGTGTGTTGAAAGATGGCGATGTGAAGCGTTCAACTCCCGACTCCACAGCGACTTGGCGAAGCTTGTGCAGCTTGAGGGAGGCAAACTGGTCATCGGGGAGATGGAAGTCTTGGGGGATGTCAAAGTTCATTAGGTTGTTAATCATCGGGCTGGGTGACAGAGAGGGCAGAGGAAGCAGAGACGTTTGGGCAGGTGGAGAGGAGGGCAGGAGGAGAGATCGCCAGCTTTCTGTGCCTGCGGGACATGAAAAGAAAGAACATTTCACTTGCATTGTTTAAGTTTGAGAGTTAGATGCTCTAAGTGTCTTTAAAACAACGTCTTTAAACTACTTATTTTTTCAAAGCCAAAATCAAATGATCAATGATTAGTCAAAACAAAAGTGATGAGAGTGAGATGAGTGATGAGAAAATATGAGATGTACATTGAGTGTTATTTTAGCAAGCCAAAGATCTTTTCTTCATCCAGTATCTCTATAATTGATACACACACACACACGCACCCATAGATTTACAATACAAGACTTACATCTGCTCATCTGTGAGGATCTGTTCGTCCTACCGCTGCTCTTCAGAAAGATGGGATAGACCTGATGTCCAGAGGCAGAGCTACACTGAGCCCCACTGCCTCCAGAAGAAGGCTGTGTAGCTGTGCTGTGATTGGATGCAGGCTGGGAGTCATCTGGCACTGGGACAGCTTCTCCTGGAATGAGATAGGTATTTGGTCCATCAGCTGCTTCAAGCGATGGGAAGGAAGAGACCGGGGAGCTGGTGGGTAGTGGATCGTCTGAGGTTTGTCCAAGGTCTGGCTGAGGGGCGCATCGAGGGGTCTGAGGTCTCCCTCTGCCCCTTCCTCTTCTCTTCTTCCTGCCTCTTCCTGGACGAGCAGTGGTGACTGCAGGAGAAAAACAAGCGTCCGTGTCGATCTGACAAGCTGAGATTCGATCTGAAACCTCACTGGAGCTCGGACTGTTCAGCTCAGCGGGCGTGTCAGCAACCTGTGACTCAATACGACGTCCTATAGACGGCGATGCAGCTGTCAGTGAGGACAAATCTGTCGGAGAGTATTCATCTGAATGCCTATAGTTGCGTACGTCCCTTTTCAATCCTCTGCCGCGGCCTCGGCTCCTGCGAGGTCGTCCATTGCTCAGCTGGGAGAGTATGACGGCCTGCATGTCAGGCTGGCTCTGTGATGATGTCATACGTCTTGTGGTTCGCACGTAGTACTCTGCTGGAAAAAGTAGCCCTTCCACTAAGGTACAGGATTCCAGCAGACCCACTGCCTTTACATCATGCTCTCCTCCAACCACCTCACTTTTTTCTTCTTTTATTTCAACTGATTTATCATGACTTTTTTCACTTTCCATCTCCTCTGCTGCATTTTGGTCAGAATCTTGATTACTGCTGTCTTCACAAAACTGTCCAATCCTGTCTCCTCTGCCAGTTTCACCTTCATCTCCTCCCTCAGTCTCCTTTCTTTTGTTTTGTGAGCCATCGTGTCCCCTTCCTTCAGTGTATATAGCAGCGCTCCCACATGTGAGCAACGAATTGCACTGCTCTGATTCTTTTTTCCCTTCAGCTCTTAATTCAGTCTTTTTTTCTTGTCCTCTCTGTTTCTCCTTTCCCTCCATGTTTCCCGTTTCAGTTGGTCCACAAGTGTTCCAGTGTGTTAGCAGCAGGGAGGGAGACTCAGAATCTGCACTGGAAAACAGCTCTTCACTTTCATTCACAACCTCTCTTCCCTCTGTTTCGACTCTCTCTTCGCCTCCTTCTGCTCTTGAGGTCTCGGCCCTTTCACTCTGCTCCGGTCCTTCCTCACTGTTGTCTGTGCTCCTGCTGCCCTCAGCAGTCCGCTTCTCCCAGCGTAGGCGGCTGCGTCGTGACCTCAGGCGCAGGGCAGGACTGGGTCTGTGACTTTTAGCTTCATCGTGGCTAGGACCTGGAGTTTGTGGACAGGCAGCATCAGAGGGGAGCAGGAACCTGATCACCGGGCTCCTCCTGGACATTTCATAATCTGCTGGACATTGCGAAACATCAGAAAATGTATGAATTCTAATTTGCATCATTATAACAGGCAAAACAACGTTGGCTTCTTAGAGTAATTATAGTGTTATATCGACTATATTAGAAGATGTCCTCAGTTTGGGGATATATATGGTTTGTACATATTTACATCTATAAAAATATTACTAATTTCCTAATAAAATCAGGCGCCGTGACCTATAACTATCCTCCTCCCTTCAGCTTTGCACAGTGGAGGAGAAAATATTTTACAACTGGTTATGACAGACTCACCACCAGTGGGTCTCTGGTGCTGAGGTACATCCGATGTTATCTTGTTCTGCGTGTCCAGCATCAGTGGAGGTGGGATCTGACAAGGTCCGGGTGTGACCTCTGGGTCTCTCTGGTCCTGATGGTTCTGCTGGGTAATCCTGCTCCTCACATGACTCCTCACTGCCTCTGAACGCTCGGCACGCTGTGAGCAGATCGAGATACATGACACACAGAATTTCCACACTGGACTCATTACAGATGGAAAGGTAAAGAGCTGCTCTTACCTGAAGTCTCTCTGCTGTCCTCAGGTATTCCTTTTGTAACAGCACCAACTTCCTACGAAGCTGAGTGGGAGAAATGTCAACATGTCAGCAGCAGTCACAAGACACAGACTTAAAGGTTAATTATTGCACTTAATGAACCTTAAATGTGTAGACAAATGTACTGCACCTTCTCCTTGTCATCGCAGTAAAGTGTAGTCCTCAGCTGCTCCTCACAGTGTGAGGTATCTTTCACACTGTTCTCCATCCTGCTCACCAGACATTAACACAACACACGCCACATAAACGTTACACAGCAATAGCACGTTCGTTAACGTTAGCTTAACATAGCTAAAAAGCTAGTATAGTTCCAACTTCGTAAACATAACGTACTTCCGTGATTGTCTAACTAACGTTAACCGAGTTGACAACAAAGTATTTCACACACAATCGCACGTACTTCGTTGAACTGACAAACTTGCCCATGAATGAATGTGGCTAGTTCATGTTTGGGTCAGACTTACAGCAGCACCGCTGGTGTGTCCATGTAAACTTTATTTTGATGTTCGATCATGCGACAATCGACTTACCTCCAATTTCCCGCGACTCCCTCAAACAGGCATGAGCAGTGGAGCTCCGATTCTTCGATCAGACGGATGGAACGCTGTGGAGGAGGTAAATTAACCGTTTTCACCAGTTAATTGAAACACATTACTTGAGTTTGGTTTCATGAATGCCTCCAAATTCCTTAGCATGCTTCCATATATAAAACGTAATTGGTTTAAGATGCCAGATGTGTGTAAATCTCTGGAAGATAGTTAATTGCTCCTCTTTGAGTAACTTAGTAGTAAGGTAAGTTAGCTCACTTAAACGTTAACCGTTTGCTAACACTCAACCTGTCACTTAAAAGTTATTAACAGAATCCGACCCAAACAAGTTAGTGTAATATTTTTCTCTAGTTGCCCACAGAAAACGACATTTACCTCACATTTGTATCAACAATTTCCCAAAGCACCACATGAGGTCACTTATTGACCCCTTTAAGGTATCATAAATACTATCAACACAATGTAAACACATGTAGCTAACATGGGTAAAAACAACAGCATGGCCCATTCAGACAGTTTCTGTGTGGAGAGGAAATACTATAGTAAGAATTCTCTTGGAAATCACATCAATAACCTTCAGTAAAACTATCTATAATCATACTAAGATGAAATATCTTCCTTTATTATCTCTGCATTCTTTCTTCAATCGACTGATAGACAATTTAGTGGGCTGATGCTGATATTGCTATTTCTATTAGTTGATGCCAGGCTTCAGGATGAGATCCAGGCTTTGAAGCCAGTTTTCAAAGTGGCCAAAATGACTTTTTTCCATAAGCTAACATGGTGAAGAAATGAATAGGTACTTTGCCTCCAGCTGTAATTAATGTGTCCATGGCAATACACACAGATTTTTAACAAAGAAGATATGTAACAGAGGCATGGCATTTTTAACCTCTAAAAAGACAGTTCTTATAACAGAAAACATCAGGCAACATATAGACCAATACTGATATAGGCCAATAACTGCCAATAATATATTATAACAGGAAGCACTAACACAACAAGTTATAAATGACACATTTTAATGCCAAAATACTTGCTTCGATACACAGATGGAATCTGAAAAATATGTACATAGATGCAAAAACATGGGCTACAAATAAATAATGTGTAGGACTATCTTTATGTATGTCTTCTTTTTCTTTGTAAAACAACATAAAATGTGACATTGTGTGAGACTGATGGGCATGGATAATGAAATCAGGCTACAGTACACACTTGCAAACTCTACTCATTTGGCACACTGGGTAGGCTAACAAATGATAGAATGTGTAGTATTTAAACTGGTATCTGTACATTCATAAGCTACAAGGTTTATACAAAGACGAGAAAATAGGACTGTTTCTTACAATACAATGTGGCAGGTCACAAAACTTTCTGAACTCTTTGACACCAGTAATGTACGTTTGTATTTGTTTTCCCCTCTGACAATCTGAGCCAAGATTGTGGTCTGTTCATATTCGTCTACACGTTTCTAGTTTGGGGAAACTGTCCTGCTCCTCAGACATCCACAGGTGAGATACTTCATGGCAGTCATGCTGACGTGCATTAGAGGGCCCAGGTTAAAGAGCATGTGGTAGAAGGCGTGGACAGACAGGCCTCCAGTTTCATCAGCGTATTTCAGTGCTACGATGGGAGTGTACAGTGGGTTGGTCAGGTTACGGAAACGCGGGCTACTGGCTTCAATCACTTTCTTGGTACACTGCAGAGATTTAGAGAAGAGGATGGACAAAAGATAAAGACACAGTATTTGCAATCAGACTACCACAGACGGACAGATAAGAGACGGTGAGCCAGAATCACAGACTGCTTTCGAACTTACTCTGGCGATGTCATCAGGTGTTTGTCCCAGTGTCTCAAAGATGTCAACAGAAGAGGGAAGGTAGACGTTTTTGAAGTAATGCACCGTATCAGGATCAGTTCCAGGATACTCCTTCTGCTTCACATCCTGAATCATCTTTGCCTCAAATTCTGTGTGTACTGGGCCCGGCTCGATCAATGACAATCTGAGGAGAGAGAGCACAGAGGGGGACATAAGACGACTGCAACTCAGCAACATCATCTAAGTAATTTGATAACCCTAGAGTCTTCCTAAGTTAAAACAAAGAGCTGCTAGCACACCGGAACACTCTTAGTCTCATTTAACTGTTATTCAGACAAAATAGTCAAGTGACAGAAAGCATGTTCAGCAGTCTAAACAATCAAAGTGTCAGTAATTAAACTAATTATATCATAGCTCTTTGTATCTCATGGTACTGGTTTAATAGTATTGACAGAAGTAGCATCAGTGACACTCACGTGACGTTAAACTTCAAGAGCTGCACAGCCAAACTCTCACAGAAGCCCTCCATAGCAAACTTGGAAGCTGCATACACATCATTAAACACCACACCTATAGAAACACAGTAAAAAACATTAACAGTTAAATTGATCAGTTCTTATTTTTCATCAGTGTTTGTAGACAAATCCCTGTTTGTAAAGACATCATGTGGCACTTGAACTCCATGACTCTTTCTTCAGTTATCCACCCACTCTTCCATTCGTCCATCATCAACCCAACCATACATCAGGCTGAAGCCGACTAACCTGTCATTTATCCCTCTACCATTCAACGGCCAACCCAGCCTCCTCTCCCTTCACTCATCCAGTCAAACACCTGTCTGCTAACCTTGCAGCCCCATCACACTGCTGACCACGATGATGTGTCCTCCTTTCCTTTTCTTCATATCGGGCATCACCTCCTTGATCATGCGGATCACCCCGAAGAAATTGGTCTCAAACACTTTCTTCATCTCTTCGATTGGGATACTCTCCAGTGGACCAACAAGGCCGATACCTGCATTATTGACTACGCAGCAGAGTAAAAAGGAAACAAAGAAGACGATGGAGAGGTTTTGGAATCAATATCACTTTGGGACTGTGTAACAGTGCATTGTCCAAGACAATGAGAATTCACACTCACTGAGGACATCCACGTGTCGATCTTTGATGCCGTTAATACACTGTTTGACGGAGTCATCGTTGCAGACGTCCAATACAGCCAGAGAAAGAGTTTTCCCATAAGCATCCCCGGCTGCTTCCACCAGCTTATCCTTACGTTTCAGATCACGCATCGTTGCTATGACTGGGAACAGGTGGAAAAGAACATGTCAGTAATCAGGATAAGCAGCTGCATTAAGCTCAAGTTGGGCTGGACATGAAAAACACAACACCTGTCAAGTTCGGTTCATGTCAGTTGCGACTTTCTCTGCAGCAAAACACAATGACATCCCTATCAGCCTCATCTGTACTTTGTAAGTGTTGCTAATTAACTCCACAATTTTAGTTTTTTCCATTTGCATCTTCAATGAAAGAGAAGTCCTTCCACGCTGACTTCAAACTGGAAATCTTTCCATCCCAGTTGGATAATCCTCATGCCTTTTTTGACTTGTGTGCAGGCTTTACTCATTTCAGCATTCTGTTGGCCAGTAGCCCTGTGTAAAGTTATGCTCCTTTTTTTTCGATGGGCAGCTTCAAGTGTGAGTTTGTGAATGGATGTAACACTCCCCGTCTACCTGCGGCTTCAGCACTGCCCCTCCAGGCTGCTGCTCTAAATAGGCATGCCTGATTAGGCAAGCTGCCCAGGCAACTGAGGTTACAAAAAGACATTATTACTGCCCCGAGTCAGACAGAGTTCATTGGATCAGGCTATATATAATCGCACACAAGATAGACACATAAGCACAAACAACATGTTCTGTTCAGTAGCGCCGCAACGATTATTCAGGTAATCAATTAGTCGATCAAAAGAAAATGAATTGAATATTCAGTCATTCTTCAAACAAATTATTCAAACATTACCAGCTTTGTGAACACGAAGTTTTTGTGCTTTTCGTTGTAATTTATGACAGTAAATAAAGAGTCTTTGGGTTTTAGACTGTTGGTTGGTCAAAGGAAGCAGTTTGAAGACTTCTCCTGGCCCCATTAATCATGAAAATAATAAGCAGCTTGATTAATAATGAAAATAATTGTTGATGCAGCCTTAATGTTGAGTGTACTTCTGTGCATTCATGTACATAGTAGCTCTGGGAGAGAATTTCCATCCTGACTGATCCTGTCTTTATGTACATTTCCTGCCATAGGAGCAAACGGAAAGAAAGGAGTAAAGGTCACGATGAGCTGGGAGGAAGATGCAACAAAAATATTGCAGAAGACAGAGGGGCTGATAGGTGAGAATGGAGGGTACACATGCACAAAGGACACTGTGTTCACAGTCATCCCTTTCCTGACTCAACCTGTTTTTTTCCCTCTGAATTCACTCCCTGCATAACTAGCTGAAATAACAATGGAGAGGCCCGTGCTTAAGATACTCATCATAATAATGATAACTTAAGCAGCCCAAATAAAGCTCCTCTGTCCTCATAAACAGTCGTGTTACAGTAGCCAGTTTACATATTAGTATTAGAGTCTTTTTGTGGAGCTCACACCACCTGCCTCTTCCAGGAATAGCCCTCGCCAGTCTGTCACTCACAATGGAGTTAGTCAGCCAGGCAATAATTAGCCTAAGTAGTCAGGCTTTAGTCATTGTCTGGTGTTACATGTGTGCACATGTAAGAGTGACTAAAGGTTAAGTTAGGATCAGAGACATAAGTGTTAGCTTGAGGCTTGTCCTTCATCTGAAAACTGAATTTAGCATTTTAGCATCTCGGAAAAAAAGAGGAAGGTATCGTTTCCTGTTAATGTTCATAAAGGGAAACTTGCTTGAGTCTTGCAAGTCTGCATGCTTTTTTCTTTTTTCTTTTTTTTTTTTAAAATCAATATGATATTTTTTTATTGCTTATTAATGCAATCTAGATTGAAAAAAGTCTGCACTGCTGTATCATGAAAGGAAAATGTAACTGACTTTAACGCAGCATGAACATGGAATAGAAACCTGATAGACACCTGAAACAGCAGATGAAATACATTAACATTTCCAACACATGATTCAAGTTTTCATTATTGGGCCAACACATGAGAAACCCTGAGATGATGCTGGAAGTGAACCGCCAGCAATTGGCAAATATTTGGATGAAAAAAGGTACAAAAAAAGGTGAAAGAAAAGATCTCAATATGACAACAAATGAATCCATATTCACTTGATGGGGCTTCTGCCCCTTTTGCAACCACCTGTATTATTTACTTACAGGTTGTAAAATACTGACGCTTTGGATTGGTGGCTGGCCAGACATAATAATAAACTATCTATCTCAAGAATCACTTTTTGAACCTTCAATGTAGGAACAAAACAGTTTGGTTTATATTACATACAGACTGTGTGGACCTTAAATCTGCTTAGGAGGAGAATTTTAGTTGGTTGTAACAGATGAGTAGTTGCAGGATCCCTATTTAAAGCCGCAGTTTGAAGTAGGCATGTTCTGATTCTGCTTGACTTCATTTCTCTGTGGTTAAACTTGGCAACACTGTGTTCCAACGATGAGTCTATTTATGACTGATGTAAGCTGCCTTCTGTCTAAGTATTGTTGGTCTGTTTTCCAAACGTTCTGGAAACGCAACACAACCTCACCAACTGACTGAAGTAGAGAACAGCTTCTGTTACTTTATTAGCTTCCGTGCAAATTCTCTTAAACTAGAAAAATCCACAACCCCCTAGTTTAAAAGACTGGGAGAAGTGATGCAGCAGTCAGAAAATCTTAGGTTTTGACTTTGGTGCACCGAAATGTCTAAAGAAATATAATGCAAAGTTGTCTTGATCATGATGTATGTAGATGTAACCATTTCCTATGACAAAATGGCACATATTTGGCATCCTGATTGGATCTTAATTGGATGTCCATGATCCATTTTTGCCTCAAAAGGCTTAAAAGCAAAAAAAACAAACAATATCACACAAAGCTTTCTGATACCCTAAATGTTTGAGAATTCTACCCCCTAATGAGACCTATGTAACCTCTGACCTCTCTGTGTGGAGAGGAATGACTGTTAGCTGTGGAGTTTCCTCTTTGGGGATCAGCAGTGAGCACACAGCATCATGGTCGCCATTTATCAGAATTTTAATCAGACAGTTGTGTTATTGATTCTTAGTTGTTATGTCTGTGCCTGAATTGAATCCCCATTTCATCTGGTTCAGATTTAGCTGTAATTTAATGTTTTACATTTAAGCCAGTGCAAAAGCTGTCTAAGTGCGATGGAAATCACCCATCTGTTGTGTATTGAAACGCACAGAAACAGAGACAGTGGCTTTAATCTACATAATCATCTGGACTATGTAATACTCTTATGTCTACATCAGTCATGACGTAAGCATCTGATGTGTAAACAGTGCAGACAAAGTTGATGTTGACAGGACGTTTAATGCTTTAAACGCCTTAATGTTAAATTTACCATGCATAAATACAGTGTATCTATTATTATGGAACTATTTATCTTGTCTATATCCTTTGACATTTGTCATTATTCTTAATTATACATTACCTCCCTCACACTATTACATCCACAGCGGACCTACCGTGATAGCGCTTCTGTTCATCATTGGCCAGCATCACGGCCATCCTCAGACCGATACCAGAGGAGCAGCCAGTGATCAGCACCACTTTCTGTCCGGGACTCGCCATGATGCCCTGCTGCCTCTCTGCTCTGCTCTGCTGTCCACTCTTAGACACCAGCAGACAAGCAGCTCTGTAGGATGAGTGATGATTTGAGGTAAGAGCCACAGTGTAAGAGGATAAGAGAGAAAGAGAGAGAGTCACATGGACCGAGTGCAGAGCTGGGATTATCCAACTGGTACATGGTCAGTTGTCCCGCTTGGTCCCACGGTTGTTTCTTATTTTATTAAGTCCATGAGGTAAATTCAGCATTATATTAAACATATAGATACTCCTACCTTAGACCGTTGGGACCAATTTGAAGTTGAATATTGGTTTTTAAATGTAAATTTCTGCTTGTCAAAGAGATTTGGTGCCACCCAGTGGATGATTTCTCTTTAAATCACTGCACTATATGGATGAAGTTGGTTCTTGTATTTTTAAAAACCAACAAAATCTGCCTACTGTATTCATGATGATGCCTGTGGATGTGGCCTTTGTTTTGCTTTCTTTTAGTTTTAACTTTATTACACAAGATCAACAGAATACCTACTAACACCCATAAAGGAATAGAAAACAAATACTACCTGCTGAGCTGGCAGAGACATGGCCGCAGATCAAAACCAGTAGAACGGGTCAGTAGTGGGACAGGCTGTTTGGCATATTTTACATAGCAGCTTCTCCTTTTGGCAAGAAATCGGCAGAGATTTCACAACACATCACACCCATGGAGTGACCCTCCCACATCGCCAAACCACCCTGGGGTGTTTAGTGTGGTCTGAATACAGCCTTAGCGTGGGGCCACTGACCAGGCTGATGCGTTGGGGGTGAAAACAATGGAAACAATGTAGCAACTTCTCCCTGTACATGTGTGCCATCATTCCAATATACAAAATGACCATAAGGATACAACTATCACTTACTAAATTGAGTCAAATTGTCAACGGAATCAGTTTAGAAAGCCTTCATGTGTTCATGAAAATATCAGTGTTTGGCCCCCAGTGCATCCATACTCTCATCAGAAGAAGTACAAAATCACTCTTTCTCACTCTCTCTCTCTCTCTCTCTCTCTCTCTCTCTCTCTCTCTCTCTCTCTCTCTCTCTCTCTCTCTCACACACACACACACACACACACACACACACACACTGTAGCTGGCAGTCATATGTTTGAGACAACCTTCTTGAAGCCGGGGGTAGGGCATTTGGAAATATGCCTGGAATCTATTTTTTTCTTCAAAAGCAGTCAGTATGTATGTGTGTCTGAATGCAATTAACTTCTGTTACCAAAACAGCGCTGTTTCCAAAATACAAACCTCTAATGATTATTGTACACTACATTTACAGTGTCTTTATCTTCAAACATATCACCCACATTTAACCAGATGTAGAATATGCCATATGTGTGTTTCTCTCCGTGCAGTACGTTTACAAGAAACCCATAAAAACTGTGTGCATCATCAGTTCATTAGTTACAGGCCTGAAAGCATTTATACTTTGCTCTCACCTTCACAAAGACAAAGCTATGGCAGGTTTTCAAAATGCTGCTGCAAGATGGCAAGAAGAACAATTATTCCTTCCCAAGACTCACATGAAACTACACCGTTAAAAACCTACATTTTCAATCTAACCCTCTCCTTTATGTGCATGTTTCAGAGAGGACTGACGATTATTGATGATTAATGATTTCATTCCATCTTATCTATCATATCCTATCCTATCTTTGATCTTATCTTAATGTTTTGTCATGTTAAACAGATTCTTACATCGTTATTAGCTCATATTAAATGCATTTTAATGATATATTTTGATCTGATTTGATTATACATAATTGTGTAATTGCTCCTATTCAAACTACCCTTTTAAGTCTCATCATTTATAAGTGAACTAAATAAAAGAAAATAGTGACTACACATCTCTTTGTGGACAATAAAGACGGATGTAAATGGAAGCTGTGGCAGGACAGGAGAGACCTGAGGCTCATATAGGTATTCATGTGCATGTATGCATGTGTGTGCATGTACTGAGCTCCTGAGTTCTTGTCAGCCTCTTTTCACCCTATAAACATCTCCCAAAAACCCCTAAAAAGTCTCTGAAGCCTCTCTCCCACCCCAGAGTTTTCCACATTAGTGATAAAGAATGAGAATCCCTTGAAGTAGATGGAGGAAAGGATATTTATTTGATTGTGCCTATAGGAAGAATATGGCATAGGCAATCTATCTATGTGTGTGTGTGTGTGTGTGTGTGTGTGTGTGTGTGTGTGTTTGTGTGTGTGCGTGTGTGTTTGAAGAGTGTGTGGGCAAAGACAGACAGGCACTGGAATTTGGAATCTGCAGCAGCATATTTTTATTAGTTGGGCAGCACCGCTGTCCTGTCCTAGCATGCTTTGTGTGTGTGTGTGTGTGTGTGTGTGTGTGTGTGTGTGTGTGTGTGTGTGTGTGTGTGTGTTAGTGTGTGGAGAGAGAGCAGAAAATCACATGTGGCACAAGCTTTCATTGTTCATGTTGGATGTTTTGTATCAGGTCCTATAGAGAGAAACGTTGCTGGCAGGCTTACATTCAAACATTAAAATGTATTGCACATGTGCTCGTGCATATGTGCCTTAAAGTGTTATAAGGTGCGAGTGCCGATGCGCGCGCGCAGGTAGACACCACACAGTCCCTTAAATCACTCACCTGAATAATGATGCTAATAGTGACACGCGCGGTAATTATGTTCCTGTGCAGCCCCACGAGCCTCAACCAGGAGTCTCCGGGGAGGGAGGAGGAGAGAGGGGGGTGAGGAGGAGGAAGAGGAGGAGGAGGGAAGAGAAAGTGAGGAAAGTTCTCTGCGGGTGAAGGAGGAAAGACCTTTTTGAAAGATTTTTTTTGTCCGCTGGTCTTCCTTCTTCATCCGTCCATCCAGGAGGAACGAGTGAGAGCAGGAGCGTGTACGGGCTGCTCAATGTCATTGATCACCAATTAAATCAGCCTTTTACGCACGCGCGCACTTAATTGCCAGCTGTTGGCGTGCACGCTGAGACAGACGCGCGAGCGCGAAGCGGCAGTTCCGAGAGTTCTCGCGTGCAGAGCCGAGGTTCGTTGGACTGCAGGTGTCCAGGGGGAGCCACGAGGGAACTACCAGCCGCCGTTATCGATAGCTTCTAATGCAATATGATGGATCGATGGAGCTCAGTGCGCGAGACGTGGCTGCTGTTGGTGCTCGTCACGGTGTTTCACACCTCAAGGGCAGGTAGGCTGAAATGTCCAGGACTTTTTATTTGTTCGTCTTCGTGCACATAATTGTAATTATCTATTGATTAGTCAATGCTTCCTCTTCTTCCCTCTCTCTCCTCCTCTGACTGTCACATCACTGTCACCACCTGCCCTCCAGTTTAAAATTCACCCTTAAGTCATCTTTTAACATCATTATAATCCTGTCCAGCAGACACACTTGCTGTTTGTGCATCTAGACTTTTTTGTTTTGGTGATGTGAACTTGATTTATCAGAGATGGCCCAGTTTCTAAAAACACCTCCACCTCCCACTGAAAAAACGGCTCCTAGTCATTTTCCACTTAACTCCCAGAAAAAGAGGCTCGGGTCTCTACTTTGACAGGTGATTTTGTCATGTCAGGTCATGCAGGTTTAAAGCTTATTGAACTAAACTTGTTCTAAGCCCACTGCACATTTGCTAGACAGTTGAAATGGTCTATATGTCTAGACTTGTCCTTCCATACCTGCTGCATCGGTCTGCTATCTCATACAGCAGCATACAGGATATTTAAGATGTACAGCTGGGTAATGGGAACAGACTGAGGCAAATTAAAGTGAGCTGTGCTGAACTTTACTGGGAACGCTTGGTTACGTATAGCAGCCCCTGGAGCTGCACTGGAAACACGTGAGGAGGATGGGTAAGGGCCCGGGGTCACTGATGTCTATCAGGTCAAGTGCAAGTGGCATCAACGTGTTTTATGGAGGTCTGTTCTGTTTTATCCTCCAATTTTAGAAAATGAGACCATAAAAACTACAGTAAGTACTCCCTTATGAGGTAACAAACCTCTGAGGGACCATGATGAAACAATAAGCACCTGACATTTTGTTGGTTCTAACCACTTTATCCTGTTTAACTTGGACCTTCAAGGGTAATTCCATCAATTCTACCCTTTAAAGTGTGTTCACGGGTCATGTGGAGCACTGCTGCACATGTGATAAAGTGGTATAAATCCTTGTGTGGCTCCAGAGGAAGCTGCAGGTAATCTGATAAATTACCTAATTGGCTAAATTGCATTGTGGGTAATGTAGGCACCTTTGAAAAGCAGTCCAATGGTCTAGCATTGCAATCCAATAACACTGTTGGACTCATTGTGGACAGTTTGAAGACAAATGATCAAAATCGATACTGTAGAGATAGAGATACAGAGATATCTACTTTTTTATTAATTGCACTCTTCTTCCTGTTGCCTACATTGCCCAAAATGCAACTTAGCCACAGACTGACATCATTTTTGGCAATTTATCATACTGTGATTTGTTGTACTCCCCAAGACCTGCAAACACACTTTAATGTGTAAAATTGGTGGAGTTACCCTTTAAGCATCAAGGCAGATCAGATGAGTAAAGTTTTCAAATTGAGCCTTTATTTGTCACCAAACATCACATGTATTGTTGGGCTTATAAGTTCATACCTGACCTTGAAAACAGTGGTTGACAAAACAATCTCACCTCATGGCCCATTTTCAAGATGTTCTGGAGCTTTTATGCTCTTCATCAGAAGACTAAGTTGTCCTGGAATTGTCAGCCTTGTTTTATCTGAGCACTTTCAGGACTTCTCCTCCGTGTTAAGTTAAATAGAAGCTGAGAGTTAGAATGGATAATCAATTCCAATGGAACCAGCAGTCAGTTAACTGAGCTTAGGACAAAGACTCGACATTGGCAAACAGCCTGGTTTTGTCCAACTGTAGAGAAATCAGCTTACCAATACCTCCAAACATTTAGAAATATCATTTTAGGCAAGGTAACTCTCAGCGCCAATAAGAGTATTTCTCAAACTACTATTCTTGACCTTGGAAACAACACTGATAACATCACCTGATAAAGATAATGTGATATGATTGAAAGTTAACAAACGTTAATTAATCACATACGATTTCCTCATCAGCTTTACAAGCCCAAAACATCAACAGCTCTCAAGTCATTTCAAGCACTCAGAAAAAAACAAACAAGAAGAACTCTTTAAAAACTCAAGACTGAGCCACACATCCCTCATATCCTTCACCTTCATTAAATCTGTTGTTTTCTTCATTTAATGGCTGTTTTGTTTGCAAGTCAGCATCCACCAGCTTTATGCAGGACAGCCTCAGTAATTCACAGTGAAAGAGTCAGCGTGCAGGTGACTTGGCAGAGCCTCCACCATGTTGCCTCCACCTGCTGTGTCTGAGAAGATGCTGAGAAAGCCAAAAAGTATTTATGTTCCCAATCCCAATAGCTTTTAAGTCATTATTAAAAAGAAAACTTGCCTGCCAGGTGCTTTTTATAGGTGATTTGATCTTGTCTCAGAGATATATCAAGGAACGAAGACTTAGAAGAATGAGCACAAAGTCAAAACAGACGTTTTTAGTCTTTGTTGAAGTATTGTTATCCTCATTTATCATGTGATAGCACTCAGATATTCTGCCTTAAACCTCACTGTCTGTGAAGGTCATTACTGAGGTGACTAATGTGATCTCTGGACCTTTAGGGTCATCTGGGGAATTAGGTCAGGCTGTGAACCCTGTTGCACCTGGTGGTCAGAGACGCCGTCCTTGTAAATCAGATTTTATTTGTAAATAACCCTCCTTGTTGAGAGAAACACACGGACAGAAAACAGACGTATGCACACACTCCCACATGCGTACATGCAGTTAAATATTTGCTTCTGTTTTGTTCTCACGTTCCTCTTCAGCTGGAAACTCTTTCATAACTCACATTATGAAACTGTCTACAGTTACATGTTACTTTTGATTTTTAGCCTTCTGTCAAATAGGGTCACACACCTGGCTGTCAGCAAGTTGGGTTTGAATTATGATCATAGTTACTTAAGCAATGTGGCCAAGTTACGGTCAAACATGTCACAGTCTGGCCTAAGGTGTTTCACTGTCTTACCCGGCTCACTGTCAGCAAGTAACGTATGTGTTCAGGTAGCTGTAAGCCTGACCCTCGCTATTTATTGCTTTTGAAGTATTCAAAGTATTCAATACTCAAAAAACTGAGTCTGAAATCCTCTGGTTGCCAATGTAATGAAGCTAAATACACATTTCTTGAGTTGAAAGCCTTCCTGCTATATTCTGAGCTGCGTTAATGCAGGAAAAGAATTAAGAATAGAATCAGCGCGCTGTTTCATGAGAAAATCGGACTTGGTTTAAGATCTGCACCTTGTATCTGGTGCGACTCTTAGCCAAGTCGACACATGTTTCGTATCTATAAGTAAGAGATGCCCGCCTCCAATGTGTTGTGCTTATATTTTATTGTCAGGCCTCGACAACGAAGCTTTCCATTGTAACTTTAGCAGACCGTTAAAGGTAAAAGAAAATCTGTTGCCACCTGCAGGGGTCCGCATACAAATGGTTGAACATTTAAAAAAAAACATTTTAAAAGTCACACCCCTATCAGTGATATCAAACCAGGTGTCTTTGATCATAAAGATGATGGGAAACACCTGCTGTGACATCACAGATTGGGATATGGCCAGAAGCAGAACAGTAGTAATTTTCTACCTCATATGACTCAGTGTGGAAATCATCCATATTTAGCAACGCTAGCAGCTTCAGGTCCTCTTAAAGATGTGAGAGTTGCAATAAGTTATTAGTTATTCTAATTTTATTTTAGTACTTAATGCTAATAAGAAAAATGTTATCTTGCTAACATGCTAAGCTAAGATAGTGAATATATTACAGTAGCTTAACATAGCTAAATCAAGATGCTTAAGTCTTGTTTCAACAATTTTAGCCTTTATATCCCCAATTTTGACTTTTGCTTTCATCATTTGTCTGACTTCCAGTCTGGACCAAAAAAAAACCCCAAGAAATAAGATTTTTGCAAACCCAAATTTGGAGGTGGTTTGAGATGTAATTCAAATCAGAGTTCTAAGAATATGCCACAGTCCAGACACTCCGGCCGCTCATTTCAAACTATCTTTTGTCCAGACTCATGGAAGTGCATCACTTCAGCAGAGGCTGAGCAGAATCAATGCTGCTGCCAGGAGAGAGGTGTGGAAGACCAAAGAGAAAACAACCATCCGTTCATGATGTTACCTTGTCTGTTCCATGAGTTGACAGTGTGATTGTTTGGAGAGCGAGATGATGGATCTAAATTTTTTCATGCTTTTGTGTCTCCAGCGTACACATCAGTCACTGTGTTCGCACCAACCTATCTATAGGGGTTAGCAACCCCTGTAGATATCTACCTAGCAACAAGTTTCACCACAAGGCCATGCTGTGTGCAGAGGTTCACAAGTTTCCGTGTTCCTAATGACTGTTTTCCCTCATGTTTAAAAGTAGGTTTAAACTTGGACTAGTGGACTAGTCAGTGAAACACTGTTATAATGATGATGTTTTTTTATATAACAACGTACAGCAAAAGGATGACATGACATTTCAGTGCAGCTTATATAAATATGTAATACAAATGTGCACATTAATAATAATTACATTAACAATTCATTCAAATAAGTTTAACCAACCTGTACATCTGGTGCTGACTAGTGAGGTAAGCAACGTTTAACCAGCTAGTCGACTAATCATGTTTCCACACAGGTGCTCCGACCAACCAGTTGGAGTTGTTTGTGCAATGACATGAACATGATCCCTCAGCAGCTTCCCACTTACAGACACCATCAGTTACATCTTTTTTTTGCTGATGACGACTGGAAGTAAAAAAAATTCTGAAGTCAGAGAAACTTGAGTTGAAACACGGTAACATTCCTTTCACTTGAAACGGACAACCAAGAATGAGGCACCGCTAGCAGGTCTATAACTCACATTGTGGTGGAGGCGGTGGTCAAGTTCTACCCCTACTTACCTGAAGATTAATGTTTGTGAATTACAGTGTTTATGGCGCTTTTGTTTTCGCCGCTGTCGGTCCTCATATAGTTTTACAACTAGACATATGCCAAGCTGCAGCCTGTTTCTATTAAAGCCCTTCCAATATGTTGGATACTTTAAATAACTTTAAGGACACATTGAGGGCAGAATCTGAGATGGAGATTATGTCAAGAGGCTCGACAAACAAATAATGAACACTTAAGAAGGCCAAAATGCGATATCACTCAATAATTTAAAGAATTGCTCTCTCTATATAATTGATTCATGTATCATTGTGTCAGCACCCAGTTGTGTCTACGAGCATCCAGAGAGACGGAGAGGATGTATCTCTGTGTCCTAGTATGATTAGCAAAGAACAAAATGCAGTTGAAAAGAAAACAACAGCCATCTGCTGTTTCTATCTGATCTATTGTCAGGTTGTATTGTAGTAGAGTGGGACGATGCTTCACTCAACTAAACAAAACAACGTATGTGGAGTTGCCTGCACTTATGATCGATTTGGAAACATTTTGTTCAACAATGGTTCTCGTAATAGACAACTTGAGCTGAGTTGTTTAAATTAGGTTTTCTGGTCCGTTAGACCAGTTCCTGAAGGCGCTTCTCAGAACAGAATTGTTAAACTGATGGTGCAATGAAGACAAATTTGAAGACAAAAAACAGATTTAGGCTGTAACAGTATGCAGACATGACTGTAATCGGATGTTGTGTTAAGGTTCAGTGGCTCCATTTTTTTATTTCAGAGTGTGTCGAGGGTGTTAAATGTGTTTCGATGGATAAAACCAGTGAACACAAACAATTTCCTGATTTAGCCCTTTTAAGCAATGAAACTACTTTGTTGACATCTATTGATTTATATTCGAAGCAAGTTGTTGAGTACAATATTTTACAACAGTGACACTCCGTAACATGAAAATAATCACATTAGTAAGTCTTCATTAGCAATATTTTGAAGGGTTAAATGGCAGTCTATTATTCAGTGTGTCTAGACAGAATTACCCCTACAATCTCTTGATGTATTGACATGACATTTTGGCACAGACATTAATGGTCCGTAGAGAATGAAGCCTAATGACTTTTGTCACTCGATTTTTCATCTCGTGGCACCATGAGGTAGAGATTTGTGGGCTTTGAATGAAATTAATTAACTGCTCAACTAATGAATAGATTGCACAGGAAAAAAAGGGAATAACTTTGGTGATACCTTAGCTTCCCATCTTGAACTGTCCTCAGGTCTACTGGTGCACATTTGCTGGTCATTAATTTGTAACTTCAGCTACATCTATCAATTATGGACACACACTTTGCATTCTAGCAGAGCTGGTCCGTGTCCCATAAATGTGTTTTATGTCTGAAATAAGGTCATTCTTTGTTCTCTGAAATCAAAGTCACTGTATGACGCAACACCCAACAATAACAGAGCACAGAGCCACAAAAAGCAACGTGTAGCTGTCCGAGAAGCCCTGTGACTGACAAATATTGACGTAGTCTTTGATCTGTGCTTGAGAGGAACAATGATTTTTGTTGGAATGAATATGTGAAACCCTTCGTTGTTCAGTTGGATCGAGAGGAGAGAAGATTTTGAATGAGATGTCATAATGGTGTTTCTTTTTGACACGAGTGCCACAGATTCCTAGAAGGTCTGTCCGTCTGCTCACATATTGTTCTCTCTCTCTCTCTCCGTCGCTGATGTTAAGGTCTCACCTAAGTAGATGCATGTGTGTGTGTGAGTGTATGTGTGTATCAGACAGCAGGAGCCTACCCAGTGTGTTTCTTTGATCAGAGCCAGCTGAACTGGGAGGAAAGAAAACATATGGTCGCCTCCATCCTACTCTACCCTCCACACTCGTTCTCCCTCTCGTCTCTTCTCCTCTCTGGTTTTCATCTCCGTCTTTTTATCATTCTCCTGGCTCTGTCTCTGGGGAGAGCCGTGTCAGGGACGTTTGAGAAAAACAGCTAAAGAACAAAGAGTAAAAGAGGTAAAGGACCGTAATGACATGCTCCTGGGGCAAATCCTCTGTGGGGGATTCGAACCCTGGTGTGGTGTTTGTTTCTGTGTGTGTGTGTGTGTGTGTGTGTGTGTGTGTGTGTGTGTGTGAGTGAATGTGTGTCAGTCAGTCTATCTGTCTGTGTTTTGGTGCAGTTTAGGAGGCTCGACTAAACATTAGTTCTTGTTTCTGCAAAAGGCATGTTAGTGCATTCCTTGCCGTTACTGATTTAATGACAGACTAATCACAAACACACATATACAACCACACTTAAAACACTTACCCAGTCTTCATATGCACACACGTAAATACACACAAACACAGACACACATCTGGTTTCCAGAAAATCCAATATGGTGTCCCAAGTTGTCTGTTGGTGTGTGTGTGTGTGTCAGTGTGTTGTTGTATCTGTACGTCTTGTTCGCTGCCCCACTCACTGGTGTGTCCTGTATGTGACAGAAATGGATGTTGGCTAACGGACATTGACCTCCACTTACACATCAGCACCTCGAAATAAGTTTGGCTAACAGGTCTGGACTGGCCATCTGGAGCACTGGGAGAATTCCTGATGGCCTGGCCAGCTGATTGGCCCGGAGTGTCAGGCATTCTTTTAAAACATAGCATAGAAGTAGCCTAGCTTTTAGCATTGACACAACCTCATGTTTACATAGTTGTGTTTCATCCTGTATGGGAAATACAGCCTGGTCTAACTAAACAGTTTCAGGGGTTACTATACCAATATGACACATTGAAGTGTTGGGGAGACTAATGCATGTGTGAAAAAGTAGTATATATAGTAGCCTTTTCTGCAATGAGAGAGAATCAGGATTGAATCATACTCAAAACAAGTAGGGGGCTGCATATCACTTGAGCATACAACTAACTGCTGGGAAGTATATAGCTGCCATTAGCAAGTTAGCTCAGTTAGCTCTGCAGCTAGCATAAGTGTCTGTGTTTACATCACTGGCACACAAGGTTTGGACCAAGAGGAACCACGGCAAGTTGGTTAGCATGCTAACTTCAGAAATGTTTGCAACAGAACACACAGACGTCAGAACACCGCAATTATTTTCTCTTTGCTGTGTTTATGATTTTAGTTAATTTCAAATAACTTTTTAAACTGATCTTTCAACATTTGGGGAAAAAGGAAATGCATATGTATGGAGGTGATACTGATAATGGTGCTTTCTTTCTGTCTGGTGAAAGTATCTTTAGTTACTCAGCGCTACCAGAGCAAGTCCAGTCAGAGCTCTGTGGAAATGCCAGGTGCAGTGGATGTTTTTTGGAGCAGCTTGTGTATCTAGCAATAAAGCTAAAAGATATGTTAGCAGCATAACCAGTAAGCATGGTTTGAGTATATGTGGTCTGTGCTTTTTGGCCATGGTTAACAATAAAATTATTATTATATTGTAAGCCTTGTTGGCTAACCTGGTAGTTTGTTTAAAACCTGTCTAAATGTTATCCGTCTGTCTGTCTGACTGTCTATCTATCTATCTATCTATCTATCTATCTATCTATCTATCTATCTATCTGTCTATCTGTTTTAATTTTTTAGTTAAATTGTCAATTCTTGTTGTGGATTTTTCTCTTCAAACTACAGTCGCTCTGCTTTATGTTGAGGCTTACATTTGACAAGTCCTGCATGTGTGTGCATGTTGATCGTGGTGCCCCTCTCACCCGAGTTTAGAGCCTCAGGTTAACAGCAGCAACTGATGGAGACCAGAACACACTCTGGTGTGTGTGCAGCATGTTCTATGTACCGTGCGTGTTTGTGCGTCTGAAAAGAGAGATGATCTGTTTCCCTGTGTGTGTCTTGCGGATGTTGTCTTGTGCTTGTACATGCTCAGGCGTCAACAGTTTAGGGAAACATTGCCTGTTGTGTTAAAGGGCAGATAGAGTAAGAGCAAAGCTTCCATGTCTCATCTTGTCCTCTGCTGCGTTCAGATGTCAGTGCTGCCGATCATTTTTTGGTATGTATGGCTTAAACCCCTCGTGTTGTATGCACTCCTTTTGAGTGTAAGAGGTGGTGTCACCCTCAGTCTAATCATCGCTCTAACATGTGTTATCACCAGGAGCTACCTTGTAGCCTAAGAACAGCATGTTAACAGCCAAGTCATGCTAACATTTGAATAGAAAAATAAAACCCCTGTATACTCTAATGCAACTTTGCTTCAGATTGGGTCACTGAGTGCAATAATCTGTTCAAAAATTGTGAAAAAAAATGTGCAAATGGTTTAATAGTATTATTACTATTTTAATCATACTTCTGATATGAATTTCTTATATGGAGAATTAAGCAGACAGGAGAATAGTAATAGTTTGACATTTTTAGTTTGACATTTTAGGAAAGTATCTGAGAAATATAACCCAGACACACCAAACCAATATCAAAGGACTAACAGTGAGAAAGGTTGAATGTTGCGGTCATCAAACCGAAATGACTACAGCTGATGGTCAGTGACTGTTTAAGAGGAAATACATCTCCATACCAACTGTCAGCAGTAGGCTGTAAGGATATATAAACCGTTGTTACGATAAAGCAATGTTTTTGACACCACTATGACTAATATGACCACTTCTAATTAAGATAATAGCTGATAAAAAGTTGCAAATTGCACTAGTGGAGAAGCGGAGGCACAAAATCAGAAGAAATCGTGCTAAATTGCTTCGCTAAAGAGCCAATCAGAGTGACTTTCCTCACCGCCGGGCTCCAATTCCACACACTCAGTTGGCCAAAAAGCTTCTGACAGCTGCCAACAAGTAGCAACAGTGCAGGACACACAGCAATCACTAGGACTGCTGATGCTCACTGACGGCCCAGACACTGTGGAGGCCCTAAGATGGGAAGATTGATACCGCTCACATGTCTGTACAATAAATATGAAGCTGCAGCTGATTAGCTAAGCTTAGCATATACACTGGAGGCAGGGGGGGGAAAACAGCTTGTCACAACCACAAAAGGCATCATCAAACTGAATTGAATCAACACACCAAACATCTCTGTGTTGTAACTGTTGTGTAGCATTACACTGCACAGGTGTTTCTATTTTTGTGGTCACTCAGACGATGTTTTGAATTGTGCATGAGATCATCAAAGCTGAAGCTGCAGTTAGCAATCGGAGTAGAATCACTGAAAACAAAAACTCCAGAATGTCAGCTTTTTAATTTCATCCTATATAAAGCAGCTACAAGCTACAAGTTTTAATTGCACAGTAATTATCTGTATCACTTAATTACATAATGCCCTTGCACATGAAAATGATGAGCGGACAGAGTGCCAGCAGGCAGGCCGGCAGACAGACAGATGGACAAACAGACGGACAAACTGAAAAAATGGGCGACAAATACATCTGGCACTCAGACTCAGACATTATGCCAGCCTCTTGTGAGCATGCACATGCACGTGCGTGCATGTGTGTGTTGAAAGGTGTACGGCAGATGGAGGGTTTACGTAAGCCCCTGAAATACGTGTGAAAAGAAGCCATTCCAGTAGAGGCATGCCCTCCTCTCCTCTCCTCTCCCCTACCATCTATTATTTCCTCTTCTCTCCTGTTTCACGTTCAGTATGTTGCATATTTCTCTCCCCTTCTAGTCTTTTACATCCCATCTTTTTCTGCTTAATCCATTGACCATTATGTCTACAGCATTCAAAGGAATGTGCGCATATGCAAAGTATTATTGCTTAAGCTAAACTTTGGATGCAGCTTCAGGTTTCCAAATGTGTCTTTTGGTTTGTGTGTGTGTGTGTGTGATTGCTCTCGGGCTGAATCATTGTCAGAACACATGTATTTCTGAATTGCCCTCTGGTATCAGTCTTTGTTGTGTGTTGCAGACTGTTGTGTCAGTGCCAAGATTGCAATTGTTTTATTACCACACCATGCTTCTGCAACAAGTATGTCTCCTAGAAAGAGAGAGAGAGAGAATAAACAAGAGAGGGAGTGTAAAGGGTCTGACTGATAAAGTATGTCATGAGTTTGTTTATAAGGTTTCTTAATTATAGGGTCACTCACACGTGCCAGAGGTAACATAAGGACTTCGGTAACGTCACACCAAGACAAACAGTTGTGTATCTTTGCAGAAATATTCAGTCTGGGTATTTTTTCCCCTTTATCAGCTTGTTAATTACTTTTTCTGTTGTTGGGTGCTGGGTAGGAAATGCAAAGTGGTTAGTTAGTTTTGTTTATTAGAGTTTTTTTGCTGAGAAAGACTGTTTGCTGGGCTTGAATAGAGGTTGGTAAGAGCTTTTTTCCTCCATGGAAGAATGCATTGTTTCATGTGGAAAGTGACCATCATACAATGTCAGTCGGGTTTTAATCAACCAGTCTCTAAATTGGAGAAAGTCTTTTTTGCCCTCATGACTCCACCGTCCCACCACTGCTGCTCTGATACTGAGTAAATAACAATACATCCAAACTGAACAGCAGCACCCGGCATGAATGAAGCGTAACATAAATGAACTAAACACAAGTAGAAGAGGCTTTAAGAAGGCACCTAAAGTCTCATCCTACTGTAATAACAAAATGAATTTAAATATAGAAGGTGGAAGGTTTAAATGATAGTTTGGCAAGTAATTTTCCCTTATGGTTTCATTCAAACAAAACGTGATTCTCATCTTCCAGACAGTTGTTATTACAAAGGTTACAGACCCGCTGATTCTTATCCAAGCCCTTATTTCATCTCTATACTTTGGTTCCACCCAGACATCTTCGCTGTGTCATATCCCTCAGTTAAACAAAAACTCAGTTGGTGAGAAAGCTCTGTCAGTGCCCAAGTCAAAATTATGAACCTCCCTCCCTACTCTCAATTATCTCAGCCCAGCGATATCATTAAGAAGCAATTTAAAACATACTTTTACTCATTAGCATCATCTTATTTCTTATATGCATGAGTGTGTTTGGTTACAAGCAGTTCTCTGGTTTTCTTTGTTTTCTGCGATTTTACATAGGGGCGCTGCTTTAAAGCTCCCATATGTGCTTTGTAAAAGTGGGGTGGGGTGAGGGGGCTGACCAAGGAAGCGTGGCTTAAGGCTCTTTCAGGACAGGAAGCAGGGCACTCAATGGCAGCAGGCAATGAAGCAGGATGTAGTCTGACCATGTCTGACGTCTCCCACTTGCTTCTTGAAGCAGTGCAAATCCTTCTGCCTACCAGAGTGTGATTCTGGAGAGACCTGTGCAGGTCACTTTAGTGTCTGAAAGCATAATAAACTAAAGCTTTTTTCTTTCAGAAGCTTATAATTTGAATGAAGTGCTCTGTGCACGCATGGATAGCCTCACAAATAACAGGGTAATTCCAGTGTTCTTAAACCTGGACCCTATATTTGCATATTTAATGGCGTGTAAATGATTCGTCGTTGTTGTGTGTCCAAACTCATGGCTAACTTTTTAAGTGATTTTGATAATCTAGATGAGGCAACAACTTTAACGACCTTTAAAGTACTTGTGAGTTGAACCCCCTAATGAACTACAGGAGAGCAGCTGGTCATCAGACCCACCCATCCCCTCAGTCACACTGTTTCTTGTCTCTTTGCAGCCGATCCTATTGATGTCCTGAAGGTCCTGGAGCTGTCAGAGGACATGGAGGGCGTGTCGTTGGAGGCAGGACTATGCACCAGCAGGGAGGGACGAGAGGAGACGGACCTCTCCTACAAGATCGACAAGAAGATTCAACTGAGCGCGCCCACCAAGCAACTCTTCCCGCGTATGTTTTCATTTAAATATCTGTGGGCTTCTTTGATACAGCGTATAGTAAATGAATAATTTTATTGAGTGCCTTTGCTCTAATATGTGTATTCCTTCCAGATTCGCCTTTCCCGATGAATTTCTCAGTGATGACAACAGTCAGAGCTGTGAAAAGCTCTCAGGTCTTTCTCCTCTCCCTGTACGACTCACAGGTACATCAGGATTTTGGAACCAAACTTTCACTCATTGTGCTGAGATATTTAACAACTCTGTATCACTTTTGTCCACCGTAAATTGGAAGACTGACCTTGAGCAAAAAACTCCCTTCCAGCCATGGAGCCGGAAGGAAGTGCTTCTGAGATGCTTCATCAGAATGGTTGCTGAAATTTGTGAAAAACTAGCTAAAAATTATGCAATGTCAGTTAAAGTGCACACTAATATTACATTTATCTATAAATATTACTTACGTACAATATCCCATATACACTGACAAACAACAGCCTAAAGAATGTTCCCAATAGACAGAACTGAGAACCTGAGTAGTGCCATTTATCCCAGCTTCCCTCTTTCCTTCTGTGTCTCTCAGGGCACACAGCAGCTGGGTGTAGAGATTGGCCGTTCGCCTGTCTTCCTCTATGAGGACCATGAGGGTCAGCCACCCCCAGAACTTTACCCCACTTTCAGGAGGATCAACCTGGCTGATGGCAAGTGGGTAACTTCACACAGAGACACCCATACACACACATTTAATACACATAACCTCTTCTTCTTTTGATTCAAAACCTTTTTTTGAAATTGCATTTCTTCTTCTCTGCTTCCTGCCAGGTGGCACCGAGTAGCCTACAGTGTGGAGGGCCAGTCAGTGACTCTGTACCTGGACTGTGTCAAACTGGACACCCTGGACTTGCTCAGGGGTTTCGACCCCCACATCAGCACTGATGGGGTCACTGTGTTTGGAACACGACTGCTGGACGAAGGCGTGTTTGAGGTAGGACTATGAGTGTGTGCATTCTCTGTGCCTGTGTGTGAGTGTCTGTCGGATGAACTTAGTGGAGGTGAAACTCACATGCACGCCTCGCTTATTAAAGGGAAGAACCAACATCATCACCTCCACACCAACTAATTTGGGCTTAATTAAAACCAAAGACTTGGCAAAGAGTATAAAGAATGAGAAGAGACAGTAAGTTCCTTGTGTGTGGTAAGGAAGTGTCTTTGCTTGTTGCTGCTTGTTTGATTTCTACATCAAATGATGACAAATGGATAAATAGGAAGGCTAGACTCCCTTTACTGCCCTCCAGTGGCTGTGAGGATGTACTGCACCTTTTCCATTGCCATAAGGATGGATTTGCCTAAACGTCGAGGATTTGAATGCATTCTCACATAAAACCTCTGACAAATAATTAGGTCAGTAGATGCTGCTGCCCTGCCCCTCTAAATCTGTCACTGTGTCAAAGCTTTTATGAGTGCTGTTTCTGTTGTGTCCCCAGCAGTGTGAGGCCATTTTGACGGATCTCAAATGTGAACTTTGACCTTTGTTTTTCAGTCCATTGTCAGGTGGTCCATCTGTTTAACTGAGCAACTTCCCTTCCCATGTTTGGCTTGGACTCCCTTCCATGTGTGTGGATGTGTAAAAGAGGGCGAGAGAGAGAAAGACTTTGTGTCTTGTCGGTGGATTTAATGTGCTGGCGCCACTTGAGATTGAAGCTCTGGAGACGATTAAGTGCAGAGCAGCGATAAAAACCAGCCTGTTAAGCCACTTTGATCTGACTAAATGAACACATACAGTCACATATAAAGACACAGGAGATGGATGACAGGTCATTCGTGTAATTAATGGCAGATTGTACAGTGAAGAGCAGTGATGACATCCGTAATGTGAGGCCCTTTCATGTGACGATCATATGGTTTCACTTATGTAGAGTCACAGATTTGAGTGTGTTTGTTTTTGTGTTATTGTGACACAGGGAGAGATTCAGCAGCTGCTAATCGTCGAAGACCCCAGAGCAGCAGAGACCTACTGTCAGGACTACATCCCAGACTGTGACGCGCCTTTGCCGTACAACACCATATTAACAGAGGCTGAGGAGGTAAGTCCCCTTCTAACAGTCGATCACAGAGGGAAGAGAGAGATAGTTAAACCACGTGGAAAAGTCTCTGATAAAGTCCACATGGCCCATTCCACACATAACACACACTGTGAGACATCTCAGGTGCCGAATGTTGTAAATCCCAACTGTCGTTTAAACGGTAAAGGAGCCCCCAAGGTGTCATTTAGCAAGAGGAAAACTATTACAGGTATTTATGGAGAGTTTGGAAGGCAGATATGACAACAAGACGAATGGTTTAATCATTTTCAGCCATGTCTATGCATTAGAAAATCCTCTGGGTAACATAAATTTAAACATTACTATGGGCCGTGAAGAAACATTCACTGCATGCTGAGTTAAACCCCTGTCACACTAGAGAAAAACCCCACTAACATGAGGCGTTTGTCTTCAGCGCCGAGGGATCCAGTTTACATTCATACCTGATCCATTAATTCTGCAGTAGTCAGGATTGTTTATCAACGCCAGCTCTGATTGTCAATGGTGGAAACATGACAAGAAAGTCACAGGAATCAAAGATATTAAAAGGAAACAAACGTAACATTGTCACTGGCCTCCATGCTGCCTTTTACTGTTCCTCGTTTTCCAGCACGTTCGTTACATTGACACGACAAAACAGGAAACAGAGAGGCTGTAAAATTATAATCAGATGTTTAGCTCAACACTGTTTGAATGTAATGTGCGGATTGTATTAACTAACATCCAACCACTAGTTGCAGTGTGAGATGCATCCTTCAGACGCCTCCAGCTGTTAATTTTCTCTCTGTCATGCAACATTTCCACTTTAAAATGAAGATATAAATCTTTAAAGGCTCCTAGAGTCCACTTAGCTCTCTACCCCTCTCTCTTTTACTTCATTTCTCTTCTTCTCTTTATCCCTCGCTCTTCACAGTAAAACACAATACATGGTTTTGTGATCCAATACACTTTTCCAGGTTCTTTGTGCCAATGCTCCACACTCCTGGGAAAGGTTTCAAAGCCTCCGCCGCTGCTGCTGCTGTTTCATTCATTCATCATCTGGCTTGTAGCTCAAAACACTCCAGGAATCCGGGTTTATTATGTTCAGGTTTTTTGCAACATCACCGCAAATGCAAAAAGGATGATGAAGCCAACGGAAAACATGGAATTTGAACTCCGATGAAGCCATCATGCTTGAACAGACAATCCTGAAGGAGCTAAACTAAAAATACTACATTGTAGCCGTGCCATGTATTGCATGTGCCAAGCATTTCTTGGCCTTTTCGTTATATTATTCACGTAAAGGAACACTCAGTGCTGACAGGACTACTAGAGGTAGTGAATCTCACATCTCAATGGGCGTCCATCATGTCAGAAAGTCAAATTTCTGTTCCTTTTATTTTTTATCTTAATCGATTTTAATGTTCTGCGTGTTTAAACAAAATGTTGCACAACATCACACATCGACTGTGTTTTGATTATTTTACTGTCCTCAGGTGGAGAGAGCTCCTAAGAAACATGTTGTGGAGGAGTTTGAAGAGTTTGACTACAGTGACCTCTATGACGACATGTCTGTTTCCACGGTGACTGCAGGTCCTAATGTCACGGAGTATGAGGTGAGACTCAGCAGGGAGATCAGCAGCACGAGCTTGGCTTTGTGTCTCTCATTCTGTCCCTCATCGCTCATCTTCACCTGTGTTTCATGCGACAGATCGTAGAGTACGAAGACTATGACAACACAACAGAGTACTACCAAGTGAACGAGTATGAATATGAGGAAGAATACGATGAGCGCTATGGACCGGCCGAGAGAGAACGGGAGCTCTCGCTTAACACAGAGGTACCATCCAAATGATCAGTTACAGATAAAGGATAAAGGACATAAAACTTACCCTCTCATTCGTCTACATTAATACTGTTCATTTGTTTATGTGTATATAGGATATACCAGAAAAAGGACAGAAAGGAGAGCCGGGATATTTGGGACCGGTGAGAAAAAAAAACCACCACCACACATGTGCTTGATTTTGGTCCTTAAAAGGTCTTGAGCACCGACTGAAACATGCTAAAAGCATCGAGTCTTAAGAAGAAAAAGTCATCAAATGTCTTGTTAAATTCAGTCATTCAGTGTTGTTAACTTAATATTCCATCCATGTACTATTTTTACTCTCTGTCTTTATGGTTCGTTGACAAGATGCCAGTAATACATGTACTTATCCCAAAACACTTCCTCAATTGATCCAGAAATTTTAAGCAGGGAATGTATTTTTAAAAAGCATCAGTCCACCAGTGGATTACATACTATGTAAAGGTTCAAGGTATATGATTAATAACAGTACGGGAGGCCAGTATTGAATTAAATTACACAGCTAGTATTAATGGTTACAGGTTAACCAAACACCTCAGAGAAAAAGTTAACTTCTGTAAAAAATTTCTGCAGGGAACGCAGATAACAGGACCACATGGGCTTCCAGGACCGGAGGTTAGTAAACTTCTCTGCACGACTTCTGATTGATTCAGTATTAGAATAGTAAAAACGTTTTGCATGTAGGAAAGACAGACACAACTTTAATTACAGAAATGTAATGCCATCAAATGTTTTTTGTCCATGTGTGCAGGGAGAGACAGGGCCTCCTGGAATCACAGGACCAGTAGGACCTCGAGGAGACGCTGGGGAGCCGGTGAGGACCGTCCTCAGATTGTTGTGTAAACCTCCACCGTGTTTTGGCATCACTCCATAACTGTTCTTCTCTGTCTCCTCTCAGGGCCCTCCAGGGCGACCAGGCCTTAACGGAGCTGATGGGATACCAGGCCCCCCAGGAAACATCATGCTCATACCGGTAATGGAGATGCTTCTGTGTTGCCTGAGGCCTTACAAGCTGCAGTGGGGTTGCTATGGAAGTTATTTGTACCTAATAACCCTTAACACAGCCGCAGGGTAAAAGAGAATGTGTGAATGTTGTAACTGAGAAATGGGCTTGCTCAGGATTGTTACATAAGTTTGTCTGGCTTCAGAAGTTGGACCGTCAGCTGCCCCGTACTTCACTTTCTAGAGTGCATACCTGGAACATACCGCATATAATTTACGTACAGTAGGTGTCAAACAAAATTTCAACCAAACATAGAATTTAGCTCATCAGTGAGGTTCTGGACAAATGTGTTTGGCCTAATGTTTGTTTCATATCAGTCAGCTGTGGTCAGGAGACACAATTTACTGATCTCCTTACTTAATTTAATGTTTACATCTGGAGATTGTGACGTGTTCACATAATAATAACATGCTTCTCAAACCATTCATAAACCCGTCATTCCCTGTAGGGAATCACCTGCATGTTATGTTTTTCTGCGTACATTTTTCAGATTATTACTTTCACCCATCTGCTCCTTTTTATGCAGGTCTTTAATAGCAGTGCTACATATTGGCCACTAGGTGGGGTATTGAGTTTGACTAAAAAGCCTCTGATGTACTTGTGTGTCTCTGTGTGTGCAGTTCCAGTCAGGTGGTGATCCGAAGTTAGGTACTGTGGTTTCTGCACAGGAGGCTCAGGCTCAGGCCATCCTGCAGCAGACCAAGGTATAGTCACATCTTAAACAGACTCACACACACTGTGTTGCTGTTTGACTCATCACCCTCTTTATGCTTCGTCTTGTAGCTGGCAATGAAGGGACCACCAGGGCCGCTCGGCCTCAGGGGTAGACCGGGACCACTGGTAAGTGAGATCACATCATATTGTGAATTTGGTGTGTATAGTCTGCTGTTTGATGTCATACTGAATCAGAAGACTTACCTGTGCAGGTGAAGGATATACCTAAGCAACCTGAGCATTACTTTACATAAGTGATTCACACAGTACTAGACAGTGGATCCCAAAGCAGACTTGTTTGGACAACTAAATATTCTAAGTTTTTCCTTCCCAGGGTGCACCAGGTCCCTCTGGGCTGAAGGGCAGCAGTGGAGACATGGGGCCAGCGGTAGGTCAGCTGGTTGTCATGGCAACACACTCACTTCTCTGTACAGAACCAATCACAGTGTTGGTTAACAATAAAGTCCAGGTCAAAACCCCCTGCGTCACGTAGCTTAAAAAACTATTTAATTTTCTTTTTTTATGATGATATTTCAAAACATATTCATCTAAAGTTCAAAGTGTTTGATTATTTCAGAAAGTAACAGCACTTTTATAAACATTACGATGGGGGCTTAATTAACCTATTCGGCCACAGACTAAAGACAGTGACAGTAGACAGATACATAGGTCAGATCACTGTGTTTGGCTATATCACTTGAAATACAACAGTTACTGCTAAAAATCACAAGAAGTTTGCAGATTTCACGCATCTTATAATGAAGATCAACAGCCACATACCCTACCCGGAAATGACTTTTGTTGTTAGCAGTACTTCACAGTTATTCGGTCTTTATCAGTGGAACCTATTTGCGAGCCAGCTCAACTGTCATCTTCTTTTTGTACACCTGTTTAACTCCAGGGTCCTCCAGGACTGACAGGTATCCCAGGTCAGAACGGGCGAACTGGGAAAATGGTGAGAATATTTACTGCAGTTTATTCTAATCTATTAATGTGCAGTCATAGTATTTTCTCAATAACTCAAACATTTACAGTATGTCAGTAAGTAACCAACCATTATCTGTGTTGATTAGGGTCGCGCAGGTGAAGATGGGGCCCGTGGTGCGATAGGAGAGACTGGAGCAAAGGTGAAGAAGAATTGATGTCAGAGTCACGCTGTTCACTCACTGACAGCTCTGTCTTCTTAAAATAGGAACTAACCCTTCTCTTCTTCCTCAGGGGGATAGAGGCTTTGACGGCTTGCCTGGTCTTCCTGGAAACAAAGGACATAAAGTGAGCTATCTGGCTGATTGAAAGGGCAGATTTATCAGATAATTCATTATACTCATTGCTAACCTCTATGGATGTATTATTTTCTCAGGGGGACAGGGGTAAGCCAGGCCCTGTAGGTCCTGCAGGAGAGCCAGGAGAGAAGGTGAGAGGTATTCATGATGACATCGTTCTTTTGTTTCTGCTATGTTCAGGTTGTATTAATGTTTGTCATTTTCAAAGGGCTCTGAGGGGCAAGCTGGGCCAAGAGGACAACCAGGTGATGCTGTAAGTGTCAATGCACTGTCAATCAAAACCCACACAAAATGTTTATATTTGTATAGATAGAATATCACATTTAAAATTAATGGAAGATTGCTTGTTGCTTTCTTGGTGAAAATTAGATGAGGGGATTGATACCACTCTCATATCTGTGCATTGAATATGAAGCTACAATCATCAGTCGGTGTGCTTAGCTTGACTGCACACAGGGGAACAGTTGGCATGGCTCTGTTCAAAGATAATTATATTGATTTACCTGCTTACTGTATCCAGTCTTTATGAAAGATTAAGCTAACTGGCTGCTGGCAGTAGCCTTACAGTTATTGAAAGGACAGAAGAAGACGCATTAGGGTACACACTCTCAATAACCTCCAGTTATATCTCATTACTGTAACTGCGATGTGTATTTCAGGGATCCAGAGGTTTGAATGGGCCCAGAGGTCGTCCTGGTCCACCCGGCCGCACTGTGAGTGTGAATTTGACATTTTGTGTAACTTTGTGCAAACACTCAGCAACACACATTAATCTGTACCCTTGGCAACAGTAACACCCATGAGATGCCAGTAATTATCTGCTATCTCGCCTCTGTGTTTATTAATGCAGGTAAAAATGATGCTCTTTCCTGACACCAACATAAATCCAGCTGCGGTGTCACTATCAGATGATACCATAAGATAATGCCTTAACAAGATGTTACTGCCGATCTCCATTTGTTAACATGATGTTATGATATTCTTATCTCATCTGAAAAAAAATGAGTCTTTCTCTTCCAAACACCTCAAGCAGTCTCTTTCTAGTTTTGCATAACTTAACAGTGTGTTTGCACTTGTCGAAACACACGTTTGCACTTACAACCATCTGATAGCACAGAGAGGAAGCACTTCATATTCAGTAAAAAAAAAAAAAAGAAATGTTATATATTTATCTCTGTGTTGATTAATTGAGCATGAAATGCCTCAAGCAAGGACGTGGTAGAGCCAAAATCAACAAGGTGGCTCATAATTTTCTGTTTTATTTAGCTGGCCTCCTGAGAGACTTATCTAACAAGCTGGGGGAAAATTTCTAAATTAAAGAGAGTCAGCAATGCAAGCTCATTTTTAGCTTTTAATCAGAAGGGAGAAGAAAATGTTCATGTGACACGAAAACCTACAGCGAGAAAATTAAAACCTTACAAGGGAATTATTAAATGCAGTACAAAGCTCAGACTACATACATTCTCCTCCTCTGTGCTATCATTGTGTAATATCAAGCTCTTGTGCTTTCCAAGATGTTTTGATATACTGTTGCGGCCACAAAAGTTTACTGAAGGACACCGAGGAAATTACTAGTCCGTTCACTAACTGTCTTCCTTCTCTCCTCACAGGGCATTCGAGGAATTGACGGGGTTCAAGGTTCAAAGGGAAACATAGTGAGTATGCTGAAAAAAACAGAATCAAATTATGCTTAATTAGCCAAGTGCGCAAGCTTTCAAAGAATGTGTCTTGGCTTTTTTCCAATTAGATCACATTATGTTAAAGTGACAAGTGCAAGAATTAGATGAGGAGTGCGTGACCTGTAAGACATTAATATAAAATCGGAGAATGTAACGTGGTGTGTGGTCCATTATGTTAATCCTGGGAAGAAGCTGTTCAAGTGTCTGCTAGAAGAAAGTAGTAGACAGTAGAGCCTGATAGGAGAACGGTTCCCTTTATATCATTTCCTGTTTATCACAGGGACAACCAGGAGACATCGGAGCAACTGGACAACAAGGCAACCCTGGAATCCTGGTACGAGCAGAGAATAGACACTCGAAACATGATTGTAAATCAATTGCATGAATGCATACACAGAAATACTAATGGGTCCATCTCTCCTGCAGGGTTTTCCCGGTCCTCAGGGGTTAGTCGGGCATCCAGGAGAGAAAGTAAGACACTTAGTATTAAGTTCCTTATAATAAGCATACCTATCTAAGTTTTTTTGAGGCTGTGTTTTATTATACATTGAAAAAACAAGGAAAAACAATTACGTGTTTTTGTGCTTCACCACAGTGTTATTGTGTTTAAATGTCTTCTTTATTAACATTTCATCAATCTTTGACCACACGCAGTGCTCACTCCAAGTGGGGGAGCTTCAAGGCATAGTTAGCTGTTGATAAGTACATAATAAAGGATTTGTTAACCTTAATAAGGCATTGCTCTCAATTTAGATCCAGCTACTGCAAAAAGCAAAGTTGACTGTCGATGATTGCATGTTGTTTTGTCTAACAATAAACGTGTTCATGATGCAATTTTAACCACTTACTGGTCTTATTAACGTATGATTATATAAAGAAGCATCTCTTAGGATTGTAAAGACCTCAGAACTTAATAACTAGCGCTTATTACAAGGACAGTAATATAAGACATCGTCTCTCAATGGGGTAAAGGAGTTGAGATTTACCAACTTGCCTTTTTTTCCACAGGGACCTCAAGGGAAGAAAGGGATGCAGGGCTTACCTGGAAATGACGGGCCCCCAGTAAGTACATGTTTGAGCTCATGTACATCTGAGGAGTCTTATTGACATGATGCATTACATTTCTATGTGCCTAACTACTGATATTGTCCTCTTGTCAATAGGGTCACCCTGGAAGAGAAGGCACTCCGGGTGAAAAAGGACTGCCGGTAAGTCCGCTGGTGTTTGTGTACAATGAATGTTGTGTTGTTGTTACAGTTGACTAGAGGGTATAAAATAGTAGTTTGACATTGTGGGAGGTTTGCTTACTTGCTATCTTGCCAAGACTCCCAGCTCTCTGTAAAAAAACGCAATTTGTCATTTTGACATGTTATTTTTTGCTGATTTAACAAACATGTTTTAACATGTGAGTTTAAGAGGTGCTAGTAGGTGGATTTGGTTACGCTTCAACAGGGCCAAGGTAGCTGTTTCTTCCAGTTTTCCCAGTCTAAAATTCAAACTTTTAGACTTATATTGTCTGTCAAAGGAAAAAATGATTTGCAGAAATGTTAACAAACACAATACTGTACAAGAGGAGATGGGACATCAAATCATACAACCAGATGAAAAGAAAATGTATCTGTATGTTGCATTTATTATACTTGGAGCATGGGAAAATGTAAACCTATTGCTGTTGGCCCTGAAGAGCCGGTCTAATAAAACTGTTCCTTTAATGTTTGTGTGTTTATTCGTAGGGTCCTCTGGGAGTGCAGGGACCTGTTGGATATCCTGGACAACGGGGAGTTAAGGTAAGAAATGTAAAGGTGAAATATTCCCGCTATGTGACTGTGGTTTTACTAACCCTTTATTTTTAATCAATTTTTTTCCAAGCCAAATAATTCAGCCGATCATTATTGTTCTCTCTGATAACAGTCAGGTTTAATGGCAAAGCATGACAGCAATTTGATATGCTTGCCCCTCATTAAGATGCCATAAACAGCCAGTGATATTATATAACGTGTTTTCTGTTTTGATGTTGACTTCCAGTTTGTTTTCTCTCTCCTGTTTCACAGGGAGCAGATGGAATCAGAGGATTAAAGGGAAGCAAAGGTGAAAAGGTGAGATAAACACAAACATGGCAGAGTCTCTGCACACTGAGGATGTTTTGTTGTCAGAAAATATTGCATTACCACCAGAGATCATCTACAGTATGCATGCTGTCTGTCACTACCATCTGTGACTTTACCTTGACTGGATTTTCACCCTCCTCCAATTAATTCTGCCCTCAGGGAGAGGATGGTTTCCCAGGGGCCAAAGGGGAGATGGGAGCGAAGGGTGACGTAGGAGACAACGGAGCTTTAGGTGGCAGAGGAGAAGATGGGCCTGAGGGGCCAAAAGGTCAGATGGGTCCACAAGGAGAAAGTGGCCCTTCTGGTACTTCTGGAGAGAAGGTACGTAACAAAAAAAAAAAAAAAAAGACTGAATACTTAAACCTTGTACAAGATGAGATAAGAGACACACTATATCATGTTTTTAGGGTAAACTTGGAGTTCCTGGGCTGCCAGGATATCCAGGACGACAGGGGCCGAAGGTAAAACTAGCAATGATTTAATGAATGTGAAACTTATATAGTGGATATCGTTCATACAAAGTTAACATGTCTTCCTTCCTCCCTCTCAGGGTTCTGATGGGTTTCCTGGTGTTCTGGGAGCTGGAGGAGAAAAAGGGAAAAAAGTGAGTTGAGAGTGTTTAAAATAATGATGATATTATGTCTGGAAACCATATTCTTCCATTAAAATCCTGTCTTTCGTTGTATTACTCAGGGTCCTGCAGGACAACCAGGAGGCGCAGGCCAGAGGGGTCCAAATGTGAGTGCTGTGTCTAAAAAACATTCCCAAGTTCAGTAGGTAATGACTTGTACATAAGGTGTGATGTTTGTGAAAGAAAACCACATGTCAAAGCTCCAGAGTTTCCAGAGTGCACTTTTAAAACCAGGTGAGTCAGTTGAGGAGGAATAGAGAGCTTAATTCCAGCCCCCTCTCCCAAGCTGTCCTCGCCTCCATTAGCTTTTGTTTTCTTGTGGTCCCTCGACTCCTCTTTAATTGCAAGCTAAAACAAGGCTTTGACAGTGTACTAAAGAATTATAGTATATTGTATGCAGTTGTTGAATTCAAATAGTCAATTTATTATATGTGGATTAAAATGACACAGATCAAATCTACTGTCTAGTGCAGAAGTAGATACCTATTTAGATTAGGTACAAGTGTAGCATCACTACACTGCTGCTTTAGATTAAAACAGGTATAATTAATGATTTTATAGTAATAATGGATCAGGTGATATTGTTTCATGTGACAGAGGTTGCTCATAGTGACAAACCAACAGATAATTATCACTCAACTCCTAAGTTACTCTTAAAGATGTAACATTTTTGCATTAAAATATCTAAGAACAACTAGACCTTCGTTATATATTATATAGAGTTGCTTACTTGCTAACAATGTAGACAACAACTCCCATTATCCTACGCTACTTCATGATGTCATCAAACTTCATCTTTTGTTTGTCATTGGTTTGATTGAGGGACTCCTAGTGGCAGGAATTAGAACTACACTGTGTGTTAAACTACTGATTTTTCAGTGTCTTTTAGCTAATTGTTTTGGATTTGTGGCCGGTGATTGAAGGTTTCCATTTACTGTGCTGACAAAGACAATGTGGAGACCAAAAACGGAGTTAGAAGAGAGTGAACGTTGGACTTGCATTGTTAAGTGGCTCGGAAAGACGATTCTAAATTAATATTAATGTTGCTCTGTGGCTTTTGGATGTGTAAGTAAGCAACTGTTTGTTGTGTTTGCAAATCTGTTTCCACTTCCTCCAAATTACCCCAAAAATCATGAAACAATTTATATTTTTTAAAACTTCATATGTTGTTCATGTTAGCCTTCATCATTGTGTACATCAGCTTAAAATCACAATTCCCCTGTGAGCTCATTGTGTAGCAAGTCACCAGACACCTTCTGTCAGGTCAGTACAAGTCCATGGCTGTCCTGGGTTTGGTCTCACTCATGTTTCCTCTGCAACAGGGTGCACGAGGTTCCAGAGGGGCTAAAGGGCCTACAGGAAAATCAGGAGAAAAGGTCAGCTGACTCTCCTCTCAGCCAATATTAACACCCCGTCAGTCATTGCTGATGGGTGACTTTTACACTTTTAGCAGTGCTTTACCAGGTAAATCCATCACCACCTCCGTGTTCTTCCTCCCTCTTACATTTTCATAGGGCACCTCAGGACACGATGGGCCAGCAGGATCTCCTGGAGAGAGGGTAAGACAAATACTTGTATTATTCGTAATTGATTTATTGATCAGTCGACTGATCGCCTGTTACATTGAATGGTTATGTTGTTCTAGGGACCTCAAGGGCCGCAAGGAAGGAATGGAGAGCCAGGACCTAAAGGATCCAGCGTGAGTTGTGACAAAACAGACTTTCACACACAGACACAAAAAATGTAGAATTCATTGCTCAGGCCCAGTATTTAGTTCAGGGTGTGTATATGTGCTGGAAATCTTGAGTGGTGTTCTCAAGGTTCGAAAATGCTTGAATTTTGGATAAAGCTTGTTGTAAAACTGCTTGGAATTGTAACTCCATGACTTAATATGTATTACTATACAGGATGTCAAGTGTAGAGACGGATGACACATTATGAAACAGTTCTTTAACTAAATTCAAAACTAGGAAGCATTTTCAGATTCGATTATAGATCAGTAACATGTGATTGAATTGGAGGGAAAAGGTACCTTGAAATGCCTGAAAAGTCAGTGAAAATGTTTTGATTTGACTATGTAAAGCTGCAGGAAACCTGCTTTTTATGATTTAGTTGAGATATTATCTTCTTTTGGGGGCACAAATTTACATACATCACTTGTAAAACACATCGCGAATAATAACGTAATAATACTTTACCACTCCTGAAGACTTTTTTTTCCTATTATTGTTTTATTTTTTCCCAAAATCACTATTATTTTTTTATTTTTGTATTTGTTTTAGTTCAGATAGGAACAAAACGATGAACATCAAAATCCAGGGCAGACTAAAACCTGAGCGTTATTTACAGGAATAAGAAGTGACAAGAATATTTATCTACAGCCCTTCACAGGGAAAACACAATCTTACAAAAATAGATTTTCGAGGGGTTCCAAGCCTTAGCAAAAAGATGAGTTTGACCTCCAAGTCAGTATTTGATTTTTTCGCAGTTAACAGGCCCCTGACACGATGTGTGAAGGGTTGAGTGACAGGGATTGCCCCTGTAAAATCTATATAGATATGTTTTGTATTTTGGCTTGGCTGGCAGTGGTTTTTTGTTGTTGTGCAAATATTTCATACTGCTTCAGGTGTCGTACTTTGTCATTTTCTGTCTGACTGAGAACGCACTGGAACAGAAATCCGAGTCACAGGCTGCTATGAATCACCTAGAGTGGCCTGCAGGGGACAGTTCCTGACTCCATATTTGAATATTTGACAGCTCAATGAATAAAATTCTGGCAGAGGGAAATCTAACAACAGTACTCCGAGACCATTTTTCCCCCCTAATATTTAAACTCTACAGGCATAACATGAGCACTGCAGATCAGTTTTTATCCTGAGGATCCCTTAATTTCTTATCTTGGCATTTGTGTTTGTGTCTGTGTGGTTCTGTATGCATGCATGTATGTGTGTTTGTAGGGTCCAGCTGGGAAGGATGGACTTCCAGGTCACCCAGGTCAACGAGGAGAGCCGGTGAGTGAGGTCAAATTTCACAAGAGTTTATAAAGGGTCATCAGTGACTGCACACACACACAGACACACAAGAATATGTTTTTTACCCACCTTTTTCTGTGACTGCAGGGATTCCAAGGGAAGACGGGACCTCCAGGACCGATGGGGGTTGTTGGACCACAGGTGAGCTCAACAATATGGATCAGTTCTGTTATGAAATACTTCTCCTGCCTTGTGATTCATGTCTGTATTGTGTGATTAACCCAATCACTTACGTGTTAATCAGGGCAAATCAGGAGAATCTGGTCCAACAGGGGACCGCGGTCACCCAGGGGCACCAGGTGTACCTGGAGAGCATGGTTTACCTGGGGCTGCTGGGAAAGAAGGTGGAAAGGTGAGTGCACACAGTCAAGCACACATAAACACTGATCATCGTCATCTCATATGAGCACATGTTTTTATTGCCGAATGTTTTTCATGTGTTTTTTTTAGGGGGATCCAGGTTTACCTGGGACATCTGGGAAGAACGGTCCTGCGGGACTGAAAGGGTTCAGGGGGAGCAGAGGAGCTACTGGAATCATGGTAACACACACATGAATATACGTACAACATACTCCCCACAAATAACTGAATTTCTTAATATTTCTGACTGATCATAAGCTACATTGTTTTTAAATTATGAATGATCTTTCCAGGGACCTCCTGGTCTGAAAGGGGGATCAGGACCTACTGGAGCCCAAGGAGCTATAGTGAGTTACAGAGAATCTTTTTGGTTCCGGAGGGTTTTGTCTGTTTTTTTGTTTATGAAATGTATGAAAATTTTGTAGTAAGTCCAACGAGACTGATCATTTAATTTCACCTGAACAAATTCACATCAAAAATTTGCAGGGATCGTTGCCAATTAAAGGAATATATGCATAAAAAAATTCTGATGATTTCAGATTTTTTTTATGCACATATTCTTTCAATTGGCAACAAGTTCAAGGACCAACTTGTGCTTGTATCTCTAGGGGTCTTCAGGTGAGAGGGGCCCTTCAGGTCCAGCAGGAGCCATTGGACAACCTGGTCGGGCCGGAGCGATCGGAGGACCTGGACCAATGGGAGAGAAGGGCGAACCTGTAATTACATCTGATTTGTGGTTCATTTATTATGTCTTCCTTTTTTACATTAACACTCTTTTATACTTACATTTGTACTAAATCTAAATCAAAATCGATGGAAAGAAAACCACATAGGAAATATCTGTTAGGATCAGTTGTTTCTTAATGTTTGTTATCTTAGTATCTCGATTGATGCAGAACAAAACTTATTTAATGTTTTCCAGGGAGAGAAAGGTCCGATAGGACCAGCTGGTCAAGATGGAGAACAGGGACCTGTAGGGATGCCTGGGGCTACGGGCCCGGCTGGACCTCCAGGAGAGGATGGGGATAAGGTAAAGTGTGGGTCTGTGAGTGAATGAGAGTGCGAGAGTGTGTGTGTTTGTATTTTGGCCATAAATTGCGTGTCCTCTGTGTGTGTCTACAGGGAGAGCAGGGAGAACCCGGACAGAAAGGCAGCAAAGGAGACAAAGGAGAAGGAGTGAGTCTGGAGCTGGAGAACTACATCGACACTGCAACATGGACTGTATACTATAACTATGTCTGAATGTCTTTCTCACTCTCTCCATAGGGCCCTTCAGGTCCAGCTGGCACTCAAGGTCTCATTGGACAGCCTGGACTTCCGGTCAGTCTTGCTCTTCACTTTATATTCGGTTTGTCCTAATTAAATGTCTCAAAATCCCATCGAGACTTTAAAAAGCCCCTGGCATAACCCCCCCCATTAAACCATAACCTGATTTTTTCACATTCAGATATTTCTATGGATTAAACAAATCAGATGCATAATAACCATTTGACAAAGTTAGGCTAGCTGTTAACCCCCTGTTTCCACCCTTTGTGTTAAGCTAAACTAAGCTAAGCTAAATGGCTGCATTTTCACCTTATAGACACACAGGTGCTATCAATCCTCATCTAACTTTCTGAAGAAATTTAATAAGCGTAATTCCCAAAACCTCAAACTAGTGGTCTGATGTAGCAGCCAACATCTGTAGCAAACATCTCCTCACGCTACACACATTGTGTGTGTGCTGAAAAGAAGAATCAGGTGTTCATACAGAGCTAGAGTGCAACGCAGGCCGCATTTTTCTGTCTGAACCCGACTGAGCCTGAGAGAGTAGTATCCCACCCGACCTGAACCTTTTGTCCGAATCCTGCCAGAAACCGGGTCAGGTGCTCATGCTTTATATGCAGCAAAGTCCAAACAATTAAAGCATCACACTTTTTGTCATCAATCCTGCCTTTCTGCCAGTTATATCAAACAATACACTTAGGTCTTTGACACTCCTAACTCTCCTGTGTGTACCAGGGTGTAGATGGACTGGTGGGCCCCCGAGGCCAGCAGGGCATGTACGGTCCAAAAGGAGATGAGGGACTCCGTGGCTTCAAGGGCGGTAGAGGACCAATGGGATTACAGGTGAGATTTGTTCGGCAGTCAGGGTGCAGATTGTAGAGGTCATGTCTTCTGAATAGTTTGAGTTGCTTACTTTATTCCTCTAATCCTCTGTGTGTTTTAGGGCATGCCTGGTCTGCCAGGAGAGAAGGGTGAGAGTGGACATGTGGGACTCATGGTGAGCTTAAATCCCGTTCAAACACCTGTCCCATAGTTACACCACATTTTTCCTTCATTTACACAAATTAATGAACTGCTGTTCCTTTTCCCACATTACAAAACTGGTTTTAGGGTCCTCCTGGTCAACAAGGCCCCAATGGCCCTCAAGGACCTGTTGGTGGAGTGGTAAGTCTCACAGTAATGTTTGTGCATCCTCAGTTAGTCAAACACCTGTTTAGATTTCTGAAGAAACACTGTGATCTCGTCTGTGTTGTGCAGGGTCCCACTGGACGACCTGGCATGATAGGAACAGCAGGTGTTGTTGGAGAGAAGGTGAAGAAATTGACAGTTACACCTTTTGCAAACAGAATATTTGAAACAAACTGTGTCTGGATTTCTTACATATTAATTTCTGTCTCTCTCAGGGGGAGGATGGCGAAGCAGGCGACCCCGGTTCAGTCGGAGTTTCAGGAAGGCCAGTGAGTGTGTTTGCTTTCTCTTGATCAAATACATCTTCAAATTTGTTCGTACCGTCTTCAGTTTTAAAGCTTCTCTGCCGCAGCCCTTTTAATCGCTGGCTCTGTTCCTCTACTGCTTTAGGGCGAAAAAGGAGACCAGGGAGAGAAGGGAGATACAGGCCTTCCCGGAGCAGCTGGTCCTGCAGGAGCCAGGGGCCTCACAGGGGAGGATGGAGCCAAGGGCAATGCTGTAAGAAACATAGCAAAAACCCTGTCTTTAATACTGTGCTGCTATTTACTGCAACGCAACACTAAACTTTGAACCTACTTCATACTGTACAATACAAAACGTTCCTTTCATTTTTTTGTACTATAACAAATTTACTCTGCACTGTACTTGAAAGGCTGCACTCATTGACATGGTTACATGGTTGGAGCGCCGAATCTGATGTTTTGATGATTTTAAATTCTGCCACAAAACCAGACTACAAATCTACAAAACAGAGTTAACTGCACACTGGCTTTGGACATCTCAAGAGGCTTGAATCTATTGTTGAATTTAATCACAATATCCTTCTAATGAGATGACATCAATTCAATTTAATTTGGTATTTTGTATAACTAAATAAGGCTATAGCTAAAGCCAAAAATATTTGATTTACAAACACCTAGCAAAACAGAGATACATTTAATCACCGTAAATTATGGACTGTAAATGGTTAGTTTTCTTAAACAAAGTAGTAAAAATGGACAAGAGAGCTGAAAGCACACCTTTTGTGAAATAATGAGTCTAAAACTGCATAAATGAAGGTACTACCACCTTAGTGCTGACCCTCTCTTCATCTGTCTTCAGGGTCCTATCGGTCTTACAGGGGACCTCGGACAGCAGGGAGAAGCTGGAATCAACGTGAGTATCTGGTCTTTCTCTTCACCTTCCTCTTTCGTATCTTCATCTTGCCGGAGAAAGTGCTGATAAAACGATGTTTTGGAACGTAAACTGAATTTGCTGTAAATACTTACAGTAATTATTAAAGACTTTTAAGAGAGGATGGTATGAGGAATAAGCCACATTTTCATATTACTTTCATGTGGCCGTTTAAGAACCGGTACCTTTAGCTCCGGAGAAGTCATGGCAGCAAAGATGCTGTATCCTCAATACTGGATATTTTATTATTGGAATTTTGAGCTTTTAAAATGTTTTAATTTCAATTTATAGAGCTGCTGTTTTTTTTCCTACTCCTCTTTACATACTTGTATCAACATTATCACATCGCTATATATTGAGGTTTCATGATGCCACAGAGACATCTTTAACTATTACTTCTTCTGCCAACTATCTTTCTTTCCTCTTTAGGGTGTGGATGGTCTGCCAGGGTCTAAAGGAGACACAGGAGAACCTGGGAAATCTGTAAGTAAAATTAGATTCTTTCATCCATAAAACATGAAAGTGCTGTCATCACACTGGCTGTATAATAGTTTCCTTGTATTTCTTAGGGGCCACCAGGAGCCGCAGGAGAACCTGGACCTTCTGGACCTCCGGGCCGAAGGGTTTGTGTGTTTTTGTTCATATGTGTTAGTGCTTGCATGCACTCAGAATCTTCATTTTCTGTCTGATTAAGTAAAAGTTAAACCCTCTTACCCTAGTAGGATGACGTTGAGGGTATTTTGTTTAATGCATTCTCTGTGTGGGCGTGAGAGTGTGTGTTTGTGCATCAGTGCATCCGTATGACAGATTCAGGTTAAAATGTTTTAAAATCCTGTTCTTCAGGGCCACTTGGGAAAACCAGGCAAGGAAGGAAAGGCAGGCCTGAAAGGAGCGAAGGTGAGTGTGAGAGAGAAAGCCTTTGAATAATAACGTCTGAATGCTCACAGCTTCTGAAGGTCACCCTGCTCTTTGTCTGTTTCAGGGTGCTTCCGGTTTTGAGGGTCCCATAGGGAAGACAGGACCCGTAGGTGCCCAAGGACACCCTGGGAAGTCTGGTCCTCAAGGTTTAAGAGGGATCCCCGGCCCTGCAGTAGGTCACAGACTTAATAGGAAAGTAGTGGAAGTGGAGCATAAAAAAGACAGAGGTTTAATTGTTTCTGTCTGTGTGTGTGTCTCTCAGGGTGAGCAGGGTTTAAATGGACCGCCTGGCCAGTCAGGACCTCCAGGTCCCATGGTAGGATGACTCATCAAATGAAGTGGAATGCTATTACAGATGATATTAAGAGAGAATAATAATGATTTTGTTGACATTTTATGGAGCAGTATGAAAACATAACTTAATCTTCTCAGGGTCCACCAGGATTACCTGGACTAAAGGGAGACCATGGCAAGAAGGGAGACAAGGTACGTGCATGAATACATACGTAGATAAACATTCACTCTGACCTTGGTTTGATTTTGACCCTAAGCTCATCGTTGTCATCTCTGCAGGGTCATGGTGGTCTGATAGGTCTGATCGGGCCACCAGGAGACATTGGAGAGAAGGGTGACCGAGGACTGCCAGGAAACCAGGGACAGTCGGGTCCAAAAGGAGATGAGGTGCTAAAAAAACACACAAACAGATAACCACAACCTGGATTACAAACCAGACAATTTGACGGAATTGGCCCAACAGCAACATGTAATTTTGCAGCAGATCTACTTGCCGTCTCGGTCTCACAGTTTGTTTCTTTCGTGTTTGATATCAGGGTCCAGTTGGTCCACAAGGTCCACACGGTCCCCCTGGCCCCACGGGTCTGTCTGTGAGTACAGTACAAAAAAAATAATTTACAATTATCATCTGGATTACTGGGATTTTGTCCTCATCTTAAATTCTTTGCCTCTCTTGCAGGGTGCTATTGGTTCAAAGGGCTCCAAAGGAAACCAGGTAACTGTGGAACTGTCTTATTGAATAACTGAGAGCTACCATGTTGGAGTCTTATTCCGCTCTAAACTGATCCCTTTGCTTTGTGTGTATTTAGGGTCCAATTGGTCCCAGAGGAGACACTGGGCCTGCAGGACCTCCAGGACCACCAGTGAGTTCTGCTGTACAACCAACACCCATACAACTGTTATTATCTCACAACTAACAGTAAAATATGAATCTATGTATCTGCTCTCATCACCTGTGTCTCCTCCCCTCTCTTCTCCTCAGGGATCACCAGCGATTGGGATGTCCCCTCTACCAGAGCGGGGACGCAGGAGGAGGACAGACAGCTCTGTGGATGGTGCTGTGTTTGAAGAGGAGGAGGAGGAGGAGGAGGTGGAGAAGGTGACAGATGGAGGCGAGGAGGAAAGGATGCAGGGGGACCAGGCGGAGCAGAACGGTTTGATGAAGGAGAAGGAGGGCCAGGGCATGGAGGAAGTATTTGCATCTCTGTCCTCTATGAAAGTAGAGGTGGAAGGTCTGCGTAACCCACAAGGGACGTACCACAGCCCTGCCCGCACCTGCAAGGAGCTCTGGCTCCTCAGCCCCGGGCTCCCCAACGGTACTTTATCAGTTTGTGTCTCCAGACATTTGATTATCACAGCTGTCTGCCTGCATGTCTTTATCTATACCTGTGTGATGTTTCTCCGGTGTTTTTGTTGTTGACAGTTATTTCACCCTTGTGTTTCTTTGATCCCTCTATCCTCCTCTGTTTTTCTGTCTCTTAAGGTGAGTACTGGATAGATCCAAACCAGGGTTGCCATAGAGACTCCTTCAAGGTGTTTTGCAACTTCACTGCACAAGGAGAGACATGTCTGTACCCTGACAAGAAGTTCCAGTCGGTTAGTTTTCTTCCAGAAAAACACACAAATACAAACTAAACCTATATATAAGTATTTGATTGTTCAAGTTGTTCAAAGCTAACAGGAGCCTCTGCTCAAAGCTGAATGACTTCTCGGAAGAGATTAAACATGAGTCATTTGTGTGTTGATTGAGTGAACTTGAGGCTGATTTTATTTAATTTCTTTTTGGTTTTCCACCAGGTGAAGTTAGCAGCCTGGAAAGGGGAAAAGTCTGGCACCTGGTACAGTAAATTCAGGAAAGGAAAACAGGTATAGTGTGATGGCTGTGCATGCTTTTGATGTGTGCCAATGTTTGTGTCATGGAAGACAAAATCACAAACACTGCTGCAAATGTGGGACGTATTTGATTGCACACTAATTAGCATGTTGTCAGTTACAGAAGGGAACTGAGCATTTTAATTAAGTTTTCATTTTCAAAGCAGCATTTAAAACATTTGGCAGATACTATTTATAACACTGTTCAGTTTTTATTATTTAGCCCAGACAGTAAGACCAACTGAAGAGATCTGGCAGCAATCAGATCATATCAGAGCTGCTAGGGGGGGGGGAGTTTTCTGTCTGACTAAAAGAGCTTCAGCTAATTTCCTAATGCGGCAGAAAGTCATATTTCTCTTTTATAGAACAGACAACATCACTTACTGTAATGATGAATGATGAGGGGTAAACTGACGGGTTGGAGTACAGTTTCCGTCCTCTACAGCGTAGACTGGAGGTTTGAACCTTGGTGCTCTTTCCACTGGCGCTTTGGCTGCGCTGAATCAAACTGAGCCATGCAGATTTGCTTTTCCATGAATGGCTTTACTACGCCTAGTAGAGCTCATGTGTATGGAGAAACCCCACTGGTGGTGGTGCAGTCAGCTTGGTCTATTGAAAGACAGTGAGCAGGTCAGGGGTCGTCTATGTTGCTTCACTGCAAAAGAAATGTTACAGTGGGTGGGGGGCACAAATTACCACAATAAAATCATCCACTTATCACGGTTATTAAAAAAAAGCTTGCAGTTCCCTCCAGAGCACACAAAGAGTGGATACTGAGAGATGGAGATGCATTCTGCAGTCCAGAATTCTCCTAGGGCTTTCTGAGGAGCACACAAAATGCTCTTGGTGAGTTTTGGCAGTGAGTTCTGTGTGAGGATGGCTCTGGGCGAGGAGTAGATTAGAAATGTGTTGCGCTAGCAAAAGGAGAAAGACAGGTGCTGGTCCCTTCTGGAGTTTATAAGCCATGAAAATATTTTTGAAATTAAAGCCAGAGGTTGTGGCCTTGAAAAACAAAAGCAAGCCAAAGAAAACTGAATCCACAAAGTGTAAGAGGTCCACAAAAAAACGATAACAGTGACGATGAGGATTAACATCTTTATTAAAATCAGGTTTTTGACAAAAGCTGTAATTTGGCAGCGAACCTTGTACAACTCAAAATAATTGTAGAAGTGTTTCAAAAGTGATCTTGCAACTTCAAAGCCCCTTTTTATGAGAAGCAGGCTTTAGGGATTACACATAAGCCTACAGACAAAGGTAACAAGTCCAAACAGAAGTAGTTTAGAATCCCCAGATTAACCTGAACAGGGCAGGTAAAGGGTAAAGGCAGGTAGGTACAGAGAGGGTTCAGGTTCAGGTGGCTGGAAAGCAGCGGTACAAAGCAACATTTACAATCTGGCACCAGATTTAGGAAAAGGGACTGGTATACTGACAGGCTGACTGCGGAATGAGACACAGGTGTGGGAGTCAGGTGACCAGGATTGATAGGGAAAGTGTGAGGGCATCAGTTGGGCAGGTGGAGAATTGCAGTTACGCTTAAGGGGATTTGCATTTCTATTGGTTGACAATAAAGTTGGGATCAGTGATTACATGTAAACCGCCTCACATAATCAGATAAGAAAAAGTACATAATTATAATCAGCAATGATTTCAGTTACCCTTTTTCCTAAACCTGTCTGCGTACTACCTGTATGTTTATGTGGGTGTGTTATTCTGGTGTTTTTTCTCCAGTTTTCCTACTCCGGGTCGGACAGCATTCCGGTCCACGTGGTCCAGTTGACTTTCCTGCAGCTGCTGAGCGCGACAGCCAAGCAGACCTTCACCTACCACTGCCTCAACTCCGCCGCCTGGCTGCACACCGCCACCTTCAGCCATGAGCATGCACTCCGCTTCAGAGGCAGCAACGGGGAGGAGCTGACGCATGAGAACACGCATTACATCAGTGCGCTGTATGACGGGTGTCAGGTGAGTAACACAGGTAAAAATTTGAGAGTGAACATTTAAGCAAATATTAGTTTTCTGATCGTTTGAATGTGTTTCTCTCTCTCTCTACTGTAGACACGCTCAGGGCAAGAGAGGACAGTGTTGGAATTTGATGCTCCGCTGTCCACCACGCTCCCCATCCTCGACGTGGCTGTGTCTGATTTTGGGAACGGGAACCAGAAGTTTGGATTCCAAGTTGGCCCGGTCTGCTTCAACGGTTAACCAGGCCGGCGGGAACAGGAGTAATTTAATAGGAAAAAAGAGCCATGGACACTTTTTACATGCAGGGAGAAAACTACATTCAAGACTTAACCTGATGCAACATATTTATAAGTTGATTTACCTAAACCAGTGTTCTGCCATCTAAACGTTCATCTTTTATACAGACATTCACTCTCATACTGACTCACAAAGCAGTTCACAAATGTACTGACTGTAAAATACCATATTTCAGAAACATTCACCCACCATGTCCTGTGTTATCATTGAACCTCAATTTGTTGTGTTTATGTTTGTTTGTTTGTTGTTTGTTGTGATATTGTTGTTATAATTATCTATTATGTGATGTATATTGGAGTGTAATTCATCACGGTGCTATTATGTAGCTCCTCGCGGAGTACATTACAAAAGGGAACTGGGGCAGTGCATTTTTTTTTTTTTATATTGTGAAGCCATATTTTATATTTTTTCAACATAACAAACCAAACTGTGGTACATGATTGCCTCAAGGTCTTTCTATGCATAGTTGTGTGGGGAAGTGACTGAGTAACATATTTTAATAAAAGTACATCATGTACATTTAAGTTAATACGATGAGATTTAGTTTTATTGATTGCATTTTGTGGAACAAAGCCAACAGAAAGAAGATTCGAGGAGCAGAGAGGTGAACCTTCAGCTGGAACTCACCTCAGTGTGCTTTTCTCCGGTCTGCACTTTGATCTGTTTATCCCTCTAATCATACTTCTCTTTTCTTACCATGGTAACAGGGTGGGTGACTTCACAGGCTACAGTGTAATGCAAGTCAATTTAAAGCTATTTTTAGAAATGGTAATATCGGTCAGTCTAACACTCCGACTGGCTGAAACTCTGACTGAAATATCTCTACTACTGGTCACCATGAACCTCACAGATTTAAGCCATCCCCTTTTAAGGATGTAAGGTTGTTCTTATTTGATATGTTTGTTTTTCATTAAACGTCTTAACAGCTATTGAATGGATTGCCATTAAGGTTGTCCTAATTTCAATTCTAAACCAAAAGACAATCAAACGTTCACTGTCAGCTATCGAAATCAAAATATTATTCTCCCAATATTTTGTTCTGTTTTCTCCATCTATTGCTTCTGTGCTGCTTCACATGCTGCAGAAAGCGTTTGTTTGTATATTGAAGAAACTACAGCTGTTGTTGTAAAGTGACTTTTTCTTTTTTTGTGTGTGTTTAAATTTGTTCCCTATTGACCGGTGAAGAATTGTTATTTTAATCCAGAAAGGCAATCTCCGCCGCAGCTCAAAAGTCACATTTATCCACATCAAATTATACTCGTTCTGTAAATAGCAGCCACCCAATTCCCTGATAAAGTAATGAAAATGCTGTAAAAGCCTGTCTCGCAATGTTAACAAAAGTAAGGACAAATTCCTGGATCCAGATCTGCACCAAAAGTTAAGGGGCTCTGTTCTCTGTTCTTCATCCAAGTTTTAACATAACCTCATAGGCGAAGATAGTAAATTAATTTGATTTGATGATATGGCTTTAGTGTCTTACATTAGAAAGAGATATGGTCATTTCTGGACTCCATTGACTCACAATGTAAATATGTCAGTGGGTAAAATCCTTGATATCGAAAGTCAAATTGAATTGTGGCTTTGGAGAATCAATACACCCCTGATTGTCATTAGCTTTGGTATATAACTGATGACTTCACATTCAATCTGCACACAGCCTGGAGTCAGAAACTGGCCTCGAAACAAGCCTTCTGTGAGGTTATGATGTCACAACTTTACAGTCGCTCCCCTTTGCCGTGCCACTAGTGCGGCTTCGGTTGCAGAGCTGATCTGGAGACACCGTGGGCGGAGCCCGCTCAGGCCTGTGAGAGCTGACCAATCAGAGCAGACTGGGCTTTTTTAGGAGAGGGTTAGGAAGAGAGACAGGCACTGAACCGGAGGGTGAGGAGAGGTGCTGCAGCAACAGAAAAACAGTGTATGAACCTAATCATGAGCACAATATGGGACCTTTAAATATGAGTCTGCTGAACATCAGTATATTAGCATTCTCCTTGTGAGCATGCTAGCATTTAGCTGCACCACAATGGCTGCCGACTAATGTTCCTACTATTAATACAACATTTTATAGGTGGTAATGGGAGGCTTGATGACGACACATATTGCATGTCAATTAAAAGTGGTTTTTAAAACATGTATATTTGAAATATGCTTCATTGTATTTGATATATTGACATGACAGTGCACCTGGCACAGCCACTTGAGCACCTTTTATCCTGAATTGGCAAAAATAAGTCGGGGGAATATCCATTTAATGCCTCGCAATTGATCAGTAAAATCGTTTACTCGAGCAGCTGAAGGCTAGTGGAGGGATGATAAAAATGAAATGTGCTCTGAGTTTCAGCTAAGAGGCCAGCAGCTGCATTTTGAACCAACTCCAATGTGCTTTTTTTTTTTTTTCTTTTAAGGGCAGTTTAAATTGTCAGGATGGGTTGAAATAAAGGCAATAACTATCTGTAGGTCCGCTGCACAGGAAACATATTTCAAACAGAAGTAAATAAGCACTTGCATGGCTTTTTAAACGTACATTTTGTGTCAGATGTCTTGCAGGGAGATGATTTAGGGTTGGCATGGATCCAGGGCTATCCCTTGATTGTGTGTGTGAATTATCTCCTGCTCTGTATTCACTGTGCCCTGCAGCCTGAGCATAAACCATTCACATCCCCTGTCCCTGCCTCGCTCTTCTCTTATTCACCTCTTTTGTTGACCCTTATCTCTCCCCAGCTCCTTCTTTGCCTCCCCCCTGCTCATCTTCCTGTCCTGACACATCTGCAGTACATCTACCAGAGACATTTCCACTGATGCTGAAACTTTAATGAGGTGAAGCAGCTCATCCAGTAATGTTTAGCCGCCAATTTTCGGCCATGAAATATAGATGTCCTGACATGAAAGTCAGTCACATCGTCGTTAACTACACCCGGAGTGGGAGCAGGCGTGGGGATCTGCATCTTTGCACTAGTTTGAGCTCCAACCCAACCTTATCAGGGCAGCGTATCCAACTGTTTAATATTTTATTCCTTCTCTGTCAGGGGACTGGAGATACTGTGGATGTCACTGTCCTCAGAGATAATGTGAAATCCTGGGGAAAGGTAAAGGGAAGAAGTTTTATCTTTTCATTTTTATGGAGCCACTGGCGGTTGGTGGTGTGGCTAATGATAGCAGCTATCTATGCGTTAGCCTCAACGTTTGGTCAGGAGTGAAATAATTATGAAGGAAACTATTGAATAGAAAGCTGTAGTGCGGATATGTATAGTTTTTCTGAGGTTAGAATAATAATTTGGGTGATTCTCTGGATCGTTAGGTGCCAATGGTAACGATAAATAGGTAAAATTTTGATTCTTTCTGCGAAAGATTAGTATGTAGCTAAATTAGCTAACTGAGAATGTTAGCATGGCTTAGAGATGCCACCTGTCCCGTTTTTCCCAGAATTGTTCTTTTTTCAACAGCTCCATAACAAACATAACATGATAAGATATTAGAAACATTTTCTTATTTATGACTGATCAGAATATCACGTCACTGACCTCCTCATGCAGTTCCCATGAGTGTGATTGAATCAGAATCAGAATTCCTTTATTGGTTCTGCAAACGGGGATATCTGCGTGTCACAACAGCCTAATCAATAAACATAAATAAAAGTACAAAATAAACAATATATAATAAAAAGGTAAGAAATACATTCTTACATACATAATATGTACTAGTGCCCCGCCTCTTTCTGTGACATCATCCCCATGAAGTCATCATTCACATTTAATTTAATTCATTTTATGGTAAAAGTACAGAACAGAAATCAATAACACTTGAGCTGAGGTGTCAAATTACCTGAATGCACCTGATTACAATATTAAAGTAATGTTAATTACAATAAAGTAAAATTACTAACATTTTTTCTTTTCAAAAAATTCTAATCATGCTCAATCCATAATTTAGGGACTTTGTACAACTACAAATACTTTGTTGAATATACATTGAATTCATGTTGCCTTTTATGTAGGCTAACACTAAGCTAAAGCTTAAACTGACCGAGCAAATAGCCCAAAAACATTAGTATACTTTAAATAAACTGTTAATTTTTTCAATGGAGGTGCTGATAAAATATGAAAAAAATGTTAAGGCTTCAACTCATATTCATATTTTCCTAATCGATCAATTGTTTGATGTGTAAAATGTCAAAATAAAATGGATAAATGTCTAACAATGCCATTATGCCTAAATCTCGGTTTAAATTGTATTTTTGAACGATTTAGGTAAAGTTATTATATGGCTGTTTGTGTAAAAAAAAAAGTGAGAAAAACAATTAGGTATTTGTCGTATTATTATTTTTATTTGTTTATTTTCCTCAAACTAATAGAGTATATAATCATTTTGGAATATTGAACCAAAAATCAGCACTCGTGCAAAAAAATTTAAGGCTGCTACTAAGTCTCATTGTTAGTTATCCTTCTTATTATTTTATTGATCAGTCAGTTGTTTAATGCGTAAACTGTCAAAAATGTGAAAATGCCTCTGTACAATTTCACGATGCTGAAAATGGCATTTTTTCCCCTTTAAAATGTACAAATGATACCCATCCATACGCTTATGGTCCATCATTGGACTCTGAACAAAACTGAGGCCAAACTCAACTGTGCCTTCTCACATACAATCTGTCACCCAGGAGTGCGTCCACACAGCCGTTAACAAAGTGTAATCCACTGCCTGTGTTGACGTAACAGATAATCATCTTGTTCTCCAACTCCTCCTTCCCTTACACCCCCTCATTCACCTATGACAGTTGTCCTCTCCAGTTGGCGCCTGAGTGGCTCCCCTCAGCATGCAGCCAACACCAGGACTGTGTTCCTCTTCCACAGCCAGAGGGGATTCAGTCACTCCAGCCTGGCCACTACCGTAGTCCATGACCCCCCCCCAAGCTAACTGAGGGAGGTGTACAGTCCTCCGGTGGTCCCAGAAGTAGATGTCGGATTCTCTGAGTGGTCACAGCTTGTCTCTTGTTTTTTTTTCTCTGCTTGCAGTGAGACAAACCTGGGTTAAGACGTGGGAGAATTGAAGGCGAAGGTGATGGGTCCACCTGAAGCCCTCTGGGTGCTACAGCTGCTGTTTGCCGTCTGCTCATGTCAGGTAAGAAGACACTGTTCAACTCGTCACTGTGCCCAACTTTAAGTCTCTGTGTCGGAGCATGAAGTGTGTCATACAAGCAAGAATTCTTATAGCTTTCTAACTTTAGATCAGATGTACTGGGATAAAGTTGATGAAGAATTTATAATCTCGTCCTATGGGGAGATAAAGCCTCTCTTTGCCAGATGGCAATTTTTGACTGTAAATGTTGTGCTCGACTTCAGAGCGTAGAAAAAGTTTGGAGAGTAATACACTCTTTGGCAGCACTTTTATTGGCTCCTTTATTTCCAATATTTGAAGCATGCATTTATTTACACGTGAAATGCATTTATATCTCCCAAAACACACGTCTTGTTTAAAATGTGTTAGATCTTTCGGCGCATTTTCTCCACTGTGTCCAAAGAAATGAAGTGCTGCAAGAATGTGAGCATGAAAAGGACTAGATAAATATATTTGCTGCCAGGGGAGTTCTTGCCAGCATCTTCAAAACACTTCCCTCCAGTGACTCCTGAAACACATTTTAAAATGTATTTAGCTAGATTTTGTTCTCATCTGTTATTGTGGGTTTTAATGTGCCTGGCTCATTGTTTTGGCTGATAATTTGATGTACTTGGTCTGCTCATTTGTAGTTGTGTGATGTACTTTGCAACTTTGCTTTTCCCTTTTGTATGTATCGTCTGTATAAGAAAACGTGATTGTTTCCTAATAATGCAAAGAGGAAGCTACCTGAGTCAGTGACTATGAATACCCTGAAGGTGTGTCACACCGCTCAGTTGTCATGTCGGCTCTATTGTGCCGCCCCGACCCAGACGACTGTGTTGCCCCTAAGTGCTGCCGATTGAAATATTCATGTAAGTTCAGGCGTTTTATGTATAATCCATGTGTGTCCTGGGGGCTCTTTACTGAGAAAAGAAAGCGTGATCATGTAACTGCTGATGAGAACAAAGGCACAATGAAACATTCAGTGTTGTTTAGTTAAATTGTCAACACGTAATCGCTCGAGGCGTGAACCAGGAACACCCGTGTTCTCCAGCAGTTGTGCTGCAGTAAAGAGAGCCTCATCTTGTCATAGTGCCATGAGAAGCACTTTCACACTATCAGCTATTAACACTAATGTTCTGTCGGAGGTCTTGATCACCCGAGGCCCTCTTAAACAGCTCAAAAGACAGCCTTAATATGGTTTGATAGCAGGATACTTAATGACTTTCCCTAATTTTATGAGACATGCTTGTACAGTAAATCATTTTCAACTGAGCTTCAGAAGCTTCAGCTACAAATTGCACCCTCTGTTTGGTGTCTTTAGCTGTAAAACAGGGTTGAGAACTTTTCATTTTTATACAGGAATCTGCACAATCCCACATTAGTCTATTTGAATTTAATATATAAATATTAATATATAAATTTAACGTAGTAATTCTTTATTCGGTGTAATAAAGGTGCTTTGGGATTGTAGGATGGGTCAGTGTGTCAGTTTTTGATGAGTTTGGGAATGAGACTCAAAAATCTGCTTTTCTTACAAATGTGCTTCTTGGTGATTTCTGGATTTCATCATCTTCATCAAATGTCGACGTTCAGTTTGTGGCAAAGGGAAGAGCTACCACTTCAGTACTTTTCTACATATTCAGTTGTTAAAAGGTCAGAACAAAACACAACATAATCTAGCATTTCACTGGAGAGAGAAGAAGATTCACAAGTGGTAACTGTTCAGGTTTTGCTTGCATTTTTTTTTCCAGACATAACTAAAAGATATTTTCATTATGAATTAATCAAACAGATTAATTACAGTGAAAATCAGAAAAGACAAAAAACAACAGTTCAGAAGCCGGAAAATGACTTCAAAGATTGATTATAAAAATATAGTTACGTATAATAATTGGTTAAGCTCTAAAATGCATTTCAATGCACTGATTCAAAACAGTCAGTAGAATCAACAAACAGCTCCATATAAAAACATCCTTACAAATCCTTACAAAATGAATCGTCAGCGTCTTTTCGTTGCAGTCGGATGCATCAGTACACATGTCTGAGAATTCCCTGATAGTAGAAAACAGTTAAGTACATACATTTTTGTATATCTCCTACAAAACCAGCCCAGACAATTAGTATAGGCATATACAAAACCAGTCCCTGGGCAGGTTGACACAAACACTTTCAAAATGCAGTGTTGGCACACTGGCTGGATTTTATTTGAGGAATTTGTTGCTTCCATAGAAACGCTGCAGACACAGATCAAATAAAACATTTCAGAACATCTTGTACCTCATCTCAAATTGTTACCAAATCCAGTGGGGGAAACGGCTTGCGTACTGAGCATGAGGTTAGCGGGCATCGCATGCCACATGGTGGCAGTGTTGCTTCAGTTTGCAGTGCCAACGAAATATACACTTAACACACACACACACACACATGCACACAGGCCAGGGACGGGTCAGACCAGAGCATTGTGCCTGCTGCTTGTAGATGTGTGCATTCAATCAATGTGAAGGAAAGTAGGAGGAAATGAACAGATAAAAGAAATCAATGTGGTCAATAAAGATGAAAAGGGAAAATAAGCAGATGGGGAAATAAGGAGAAAAGGCGTGTGGGTGGGAAAATAGAATACAAAAGCAGGAAAATTTGTTAAATGTTTATTGAGGTTTTGTCATTGTACTTGCTTGTTCATTTAAGAAAATATTGTTTAAGAGGGGAATATGTATTTTCTTTTTTTAATGAATAGAAAGAATAGGTGAGAGCATGAGTGAGAGGGAGAGATGGAGGAGTGTGTCAGTGAGAGAGAGGGAGGGAGGGTGGAGGGAGGGTGGAGGGAGAGGCAGAGAGTTAGTGGATAAATGAGAGAGCAGCGCTGGCTCAGCCACAGCGTCTTACTGCCAGGAGGAGGAAGGAGTCCAGGAAACACACACACAGCTCAGTAGGACCTAACCAGCTGTTTCCAGGAGCATCTCCTGCAGCCTGAGCTGAGTGCTGGATGTTTGGACCTGATGCGTCTTCATATGGAGGCATCTGAAGTGTCTTGTGCGCCAGGATTTATTCTCTAACCTGTGGCAGTGTAGGAGCGCAGACTTCAGCAGTGGGACGATCCCAGCTGTGTTCTTTATTACACTTTGGATTGTGGAGCTGAAAAGTCTCGAGCGTGTGCACGTTTTACCAGCATGATTGCTGTCAACAGTTTGGACTGTGTGTGAGAGCCAGAGTTTCTGTGTGTGCGGTGCGTGAATGTGTGCGTGTTAGGATGAGTGTTCCCATGTTGAAGATTGGCGCGGTGCTCAGCACCATGGCTATGGTCACTAACTGGATGTCCCAGACTCTGCCATCGCTGGTTGGACTCAATGGAACCATCATCTCCCCTGATGGCACACATGAGCGGATCGTCAGTGTATGTATCTGTTTATGTATTCTGAGTTATTTTTTCCAAAACAAAAACAATTTCTTTTTTTGTGATCAGAAGTTCATCTTTCACATTATCTAAAATGTGTAGGAGTCAGTTTACAAGCACAGATGTTTTTTTTTTTTTTTAATGGTTTTTCAGTGAACACTCACATGCTCCAATCAGCTGTTTTGTACACATCAACACCCACTCTCTCAGATATAATTGCATAATCTCTCTAATGTGATACTCATTGCATTTGATAGGAGAAAATGCTCTTTTTGAACTGCAGCAAAACACCCAGAAACACCTTGAATGGGAGTCTAATTTAGGGATCAACACATTTAGCCGACACGCAGCTGATGTTTGATGGGCTCAAATTGGAGCAGAAAATAAACCACAAAGAAAAATAATACTTGCCGAAAATAGAGCAGAGCATGTTGCAAATAATAGGAATAAATAGCTCTGATATATAAATAAATAACTGATTGGGTCGATGTGAGTCATAAAGAAGAACATGTACAGTACGCTGCCAATGCTGCGCGCACACACACACACACATACACACACACACACACACACGCACACACACAGGCGCAGAGGGGTAATAAGATTGCCTTCTCTGTGACTTACTGGGGTGATATTTCTCCTGGGGAAGGCTGACTCACCCGTGGGACAGCCAGCAATTTGTTGCCCCAGCAACACCCTGGCAGCTCCACACGTGTGGATGCTGGACCACTGCACACACAGGTCGCTTCACTCTGTACATGTACTGTCTATGAGTATAATTGCGTGTGTGTTTGTATATTTGTGGGCACTTGGGCTTTGCATGATTTAGTCCTCTGGCTCGTGTGGCACCTCACAGCTGCTGTGTGGCAGCACTTTGCAAGTTCAGCAAAGTGCTGCCACAGTCTCATGCAAGTAGACGCCTACACACAGACACACAAGAACTGGCTGGGAACAGATGGAGGTGTTTGAGGTGCTGTGTTGCTTCTCGTGCTACCTCAGGAAATGATAGACAGAGAATCTCTTCAATCTTAAGCTGTCATGTGAGTGTACATCAGGTAGACACGAGTATCACTGTGAACCAGATGAGCAATTTCTCAACCTTTGTGTGTGTGTGTGTGTGTGTGTGTGTGTGTGTGTGTGTGCGTGTGCGTGTGTGTGTGTGTGATACCCTCCCTGGCTCGTCAGGAGCCGGAGCGCTCCATCAATGATGTCACCTGTCACGTTTAAAAATCTGTTCAGTTGAACAACTGGATGTTATTTAGCATCAGTAGTTCCAATATTCTAATACAACAGAACTGTAATTGTCACGGTAGTTTGGTTAAGTTTATTTCTTTTATCCTTTGCCAACCGTATATCCATTACATTACTTGGCTATTTGAAATGACTTTTAACTAACAATTTACAGAATTTACTGTATTAATTGCTATAAAATATCCATTTTAAGGTTTTTACTGTTAAACTGGTTTGCTAAAAGTGATGTACCAATACTTTTAACCAACTATGAACATCTTTTCACTTTTACCTAACACAACTCCTAATCTATAACCTCCATTAGTTGTGTTTCTTGTTTTAACCGATTTTCAGATATTTGTCTCTATTTCAACATAACTTCAATACATATGTTTAGCTAATGATTATACCTGTTAATACATTTTAGCTGTAACTATTTCAGCCATTAATTTGTTGCTATCTGTTTTGACCATCTCCTCCTTACTTTCACCTATTACACCGACGAAACCATAACCTTTAGCTAAGTATTTCAACCAATTATCAATTAATGTTTATTTTTCTGTTTTAGCCGTTTTCTGTCTCTTTGATATATTTATTCCATACCATTCCATTCTATACCATTACCTTAAGTTATTTGTTTTAGCAAATTTATGTTACTTTGAGTTGTATTTCAATGGCTTGTCCATGAATAATTATTTTAATGTATATATTCTAAACATCTCTCACTGACTTTTAGCGGTTAAAAATCCCTGTTTGCTTGCTAACCAGGTTCACACTCTCTCAGTCAGTGATATGCAGTCAATAAGAGGATTATTTTTTTTTTTTATCAATTTGCTTTTCAGATTAGTTGAACTACTCCACAATCCTCTCAGGTCCCCGCTGGCATCTGAGGCACTGCTCTGGGTACAAGGAGGGATCATAGACACATTTAGATTTTCTTCCTCTTGTTTCAGTATTGAATGCTGTCATAACTTTTCTTGCCTCTATCTGTTCAATTCTTGCAGGAATTTAGCTGTTACCCCTACTTGCTCTCTTTATTTACACTGATCATAATCAGCTGAGCTGCCTGAGTAGATTTTTATCATTTTTCCCCTCGTGTGAAATGAGCCCTCAGGTGCCGTATGTCCTCCTCCGTTTAATTACACCAAGCAGCCGGCATAAACAATGCTTACATTCTCATCCCATCCACGTCGTCCTGTTTTAAACCCCCCTCGCCCCGTCAGCTTCATTGTCAACAGGACTTCAAGGTTACAACACCAGCAAACCCAGCTGATTGATTTATCAGATGTTTCGCTCCAGGCCTCCACCTCCCCTTCTAGTACCTCCTCTCCCGCCTCCATCCTCCCAGCGTCCTCCTCTGTCGTCATTCTGGTTCTGTTTGTAGGGCAGCTTCACAGTGAGATGACAGTGACAGGCTGTTTTGTGTCAGGTTGAGCTCAGCCACACTTTTGCATTGTTCTAAAATGCTAAAAACACTAAGTAGGTCAAACCAAAGACCTGGTTAAATCTCACCAAAATAACCCCATGATTTCACGTGTTCTATTTTAATGTGGCGTGACTTAGTTTCGATGTTTAGACCTCAGGGAACAATTGCTTTCACCTCAGCGCTATCTAATGAGGTCCCCAAATTACCTAAAAGATTAAAAAAAGAAAATGTATCATTATGTAAAAACTTAGTGGCTATATTAGAGCTATTGATAAATAAATGTCTTGCTGCATACTGCAGCCTTGAAAATCACATCAACCAGTGCATGTTGGTCTCAGAAGGTATTTCAATATACTTTAAGGTGCAAAAGATAAATTCATTCTACTATAGTAAATCATGTCCGTTAAAGATTTCAAACTTAGAAGCTGGTGAATAAAAACGTTACTTTTAGAACAATCTATCCAAATTTCCACTATGTTCACCAGCTTTGGTTGCTGCTTGGTCCCGGGCAGGTTGCAGAGTCTGTTTTTCAATTTCTTTGCTGAATAAACATGCCTGCTGCTGCTGGAAACAAATGCTATGAGAGAGTGAACCAAAACCGTAGAGTTGCAGGCTGGAAAACCAAAACAATGAGCTGAATTGCTTCACAGATTCACCATAAGCGGTTCATTTCACATAATAGTAGTCATAGTTATTAGTGCTTTAAGTTTTGTCTCCCCGTTGTGGCAGTTAGGTTTCACTGCAAGAAGCTTTACTGTACATTGTTGATGTGGCAACTTACATCTTCAGTTTGAGAACTTTGATAAAAAATGTAGTTACAGTTGTCTCCTCAGAGGCGTGATCATCAGTGTGTGAGCTCAGTGGGCAGTCGCTTGAATCTGAAAGACTTCAATAGCTATATAAAAGTTTCATACTCCAGCTTTAAATTCAAGAGGAAGAAGCCGTCTTGGTAGCCCCGTGGGTCAAGTAGGATTTTTTTGGTAAAGACTTTGATTAAAATTTCCGCTACAGGAATAAGTTTTTAGGATATTGAATGCTTTAACGTCTAAAAAAACTACTTAAAATCAAGTTTTAGGAATCAACAAGAGGATAACAGCATACATTACAATATATAAATTGGGGTTTTCAAGGTTAATTCAGTCATTTTTTAATTGCAATACAATGTGGTATTTAGATGCTACTCAAACTAGAATGGCACTCAGCCAATTAGAATACATACCTCCGCCAAGGCTCAAAAATGCCCTTTAATTTAATCAAGCCTTATCCAATTTAAAACGTCATTTTCCTGTCTTGCTTTAAATTTTAACTACCCATAACTGCTTATACATAATTTAAGATCACTCAATCTGTAACAGCCAACCTCGAGGACAGCAAAACAGTGCAGATTAGATGGAATCATAATCTCCATTGTTTTGTTGAAGAATAATAGATTTGTTTATGCGAATCAGCATCAAATTGCACTCACACATAGATACCAGCCATCAAATGTGCCTTTATTCACAAAGAACCATGCATCATTCCCTGAGAAATTAACAAAAATGTTGAAAAACAGCCTATTTTTCAATCTAAAAGAAAGTCAGGAAATTGTTTTTGGATCCGTCCCGTTATCCGGATCTGCACCAAAACTTAATGGGGTCTATTCTGGGCTGAGACCCATCCGAGGTTCATGAAATCTGTTCAGTAATTTCTGTGAAATCCTGCTGACAGACCAACCAACTAACGGACACAGATGAAAACATAACCCTCTTGGCAGAGGTAATTTGTACCTCTGTGATTTATCTGCACATCAAAAAAAATTGCACCAAACCAAAAATATATCCAAGCAACAACATCATACATTTACGCAGAATGTTATGGTTAAAGAACTTATGTTGTTGACACACACAAAAAAAAACATATTTTGGTGAACTCTGTATCTTATATGTGAATAAAATAAGCAGCAGAGAAGAGGCATAGGCTGGCATGAGTATGGACTGTGGGAGTGGAAATAATTTTTTGTGTAGATTTCCGGGCACTCTGGGGAGCCGGTGACTTTTTGCCAGAGAGAACAGCAGCTCGGCTGAGATGCAGAGGGTGGAAACTCTCCAGTTCTGCTGCAAGCTTTCCTGGACACAGACATGTGGGAGATGTCACAGTTGATTTTAGCTGCAGACGAGAAATATCCAATTTAGACACGGATGTCTATGGTGCAGTCAAGAACAATAAAGTGCAAAGAAACATGCACTCTGCGTTTTACAAACCTAAATGGACACTTAAATCACGAAATGAGTCCAGTCAGGAGCTCCTGAAGTGCTGCTGAGATTCACCGGCGAGATAGAATTAGACATAAACATTTTAAAAGAAAATGTTTGTGTCCACCCTTCTGACTACAACGTGACCTGAATAACGTGCCGAGAGGCTGAGAGAATGTGTGCTGTGTTCGAAAATGCACAAAAGAAACCGCTTCAGTTCTGTGACTCATTGGTCCCTTTGAAAAACACTTCAGAAAAACAGATTCACACGAAAAATAAATAATAAAACATGCACTTCAGGGGCTTTGAAATGTTGCTTTGGCAGCCACTTTAGTTGTTGCTTTAAAATAGCTCAGCATGATTTACTGCTCATTAATGTTGAATTGTCTTTCACATGTTCACCTTCACATCAGAATTGAGACATGTTTGACAATTCCTGCACATGCCTCCTATACACTGTAATCCAATATTTGCTTTTTGAACACTGTGGGAGGCAGTGTGTGTTTCTCCTGAACAGCCGTGTGCTCATGGAGCTTTTGCTGTTTGAACATGATCGAAGCACATGTATTGTGCGTTAATTCTGTCACGATGGCTGGACTGAAAGGGACACATTTTTAGACTTTATAGATTTATTCAAGCTCCTGTAGAAACCATATTTACACGGCTGCTATTTTCCTCTAATGTCATACTCAGAGTGGGAAGATGAAATGTTCCTGGGTACAAGTTTCATAATGTAATTTTACAAATTGTTACCATTTCACAACTTCTTAGTTGATCTGCGACAAAAAAGACAATGAATAGTGAAAATCCAGAGGCACCTGGGCCATACTTTCATCTTACTACCTACAGCTATCGTTAGCATTAAACAAGTTCCTAGCTAACATTACCATTGAATAGTGTTACACGATACAATAGGAAATGTGTTTATTCATTCTGAAATATCAATACACATCTTGGACACATTTATTTAAGCCTGAAAGTAAAAGGCGCTGAATGCTATCCAACTGTAATTAGAGCTAAGAAGTGGCTGAATCTAACGTTTGCTATGGGGTCATCAGATAGTTGTTTTACTTTGAAAAATGGCCCAGGTGAGTTATCAGATTTCCTACATTTATGAAACTTGTGCAACACAGCAACACAACATTTGAGCTTCCCACCCTGAACATGACGTCAGAGGAAAATGGCTGGTGACATAAAGTGGGTTTTGAAAAAGTAATCACCAGTGGAAAAAAAGGCCTTGGTCATAATATACTATATATTGGTAGTCAGTCAGTTTTATATTCAATATGGCCCAAAGTAATGATTTTTTGAATATTCCATGTTTTGTCTGATCAATAGTCCAACAGAGATATTTGGTTTTGAATGGTTTTGAATAAGCAAGATTGTGATTTTTCTCGACAAATTACTTAATCGATTATCTATGTATGTATGTACTGTATGTACTGACTTATTGTTTGAGAGCTATAAAACAGTCTGAAAAGGCAAAAGCGAATGCCTTAAAGGAGGAGTTCATCTACTCGACCCCGTGCCAGAAATGTTTTGTGTAACTACGAAACTTCACATGACTTTCTATCAGGATGAGTGTGAGAAGGTAATGACTGGATTTGTTTGTTTTTTTTTGGTCTCCGAAAATGGTTTTGCATTTGATACTTAAGTAAGGTACAATGCAATTCAAGTGTATTTTAGATTCAATAGAAACAGCTTTAATATCCTCAAAAATGTGAGCCACTGTATTGACAAAATACAAAACAAACAATTAGATAGTAGAATTTACTCTTAGCTTCACTTTGCTGACCTTCTCCACTGTTGAAAGCACAGCTGAGGTGTTGCTCCTGCAGCGACATCATTAACGCAGAGCCTGTTTGTGTGCAGGGTTTGTACCCAGGCTCAGAGGAGGGCTGGCAGGTGTACAGCACGGCTTCGGATCCTGACGGCAGGTGTGTTTGCACGGTGGTCGCGCCGGCTCGAAACCTCTGCAAACGAGACCCTCGGAGCCGACAACTACGCCTGCTGACTGAACAGGTGTGTGTGTGTGTGTCCTCTGTGTTTGTTTGTGTTTGTCTGACTCCGAGTGCATCCCTGCACGTTTCGATGGTCAGAATTGGGATGCAGCAAAGGGGGAGAGGCAGCGTACTGGAATGAAATATTCACTGGACTGTCTCTTTGTTTTGACACTGGCGGAAACACACATGAACAGACACACACACACACTCAGGTTTCACTGACAGATGTATCCCTGATACATCAGTAGCTGTATCCTCTAAAGACCCCCAGTCATTCAACATGCCGAAAGAGTTTAAACTCAAAGGAAACACTGACAGATGGGAGGGAAAGAAACACTTTGTTTTCCGTATGTAGGGTGCAGCTCTGCATGGGAGTATTTGTATGCTGATTGTCTATGTGTTCATAACAAAGTGTGTATGTGTGAGCATAAAAAACTGGCTGCGTAGGCACATTTCTCTCAATGTATACGTGCGTCCTGAGAGTGGAATAAAAGTGATTTGTGACAGAAGTAGATGAATTATTGAACACCATCAGAGCAGCAAACATTCCCCAATGCATGCACTGCCGCAAGGCTCACACATCAGGACGTATACGGACCGTATTCTCGCCAAAGTAAAAGTGAACCTAACTAGCCTACAACCTCATGAGAATTATAACTCTTATTTTCATTCACTGCTGGTGTTACATCTTAAACTCCCCACACAGAAGAAAGGTGAGCAAAGAGAAAGGTAGATGAACGCTCTCTTGAACGTCTTCTCATCGCTCCTTGCTCTGTTTCCTGTTGGGAGGCTTCTGTATTTATGAATCTTAATTAGCTCAGCATTTCTCTGGAAGTGACACCTAGATCGTGCTGTGAGTGTGAATGTGTGTGTGCATGCGTGTGTTCATGTCTCCGGCCTTCCCCAGCATGTGTTTAGAGCGGGAGATGAGTGGGTGTGTTTTTGCCTGAGTGTTTGTTTGTTTGCGTATCACTTCTGAATATCTGGGTCATTTTTATAATGGATTTTTTTCCCCACATGTTTGTTTTTCCATTTGGTATCCAAAGATATTTGAAGTGTGTGGTAGCATTTCAGGGTGGTTAATGAGGAGAAGCTTGGGGGGGTTTATTTCTTTAGAGCATAACATATTCAAGGTGAGAATCTCATTCTTAAAAGGATCTAATGGAAAGCTCCTTCAGAGAGAAATATGATATGCGTGACTTTGCATCATGTAGTCGAGTCAAGGTGCTTGGAATATTAAATGGTTGATTCTTGCTAAATACAGAAATAACCCAAAAACACAGTCACTCACAACTCTTTTGATTTTATTTGTCAATTTCTCAACCATCTGGCCCTGAGACTTCTGCTACCTCCGATTTAAAATTCAGGCAAAATGCGTTTTGTGTGCGGTGCTCACAGCTTTACAAAATTGCATTTAAAAAATGTAGAAGCAATGTGTCTGTCTAGAGTCAGTGACTGCCTTAATTTGGATCAGTCCTTGAAGTGGAGTAAAGCAAGTGCCGGTTTTCCACTCAATACAAGTTGGGGTGGTGTGAAATGGAAAGGGGAAGAAAAGGCTTGAAAAGTCGCTGTAAGCCAAAGAGTAAAATATGCAGATGTTGCTGGCCAACGTTACCAGATGTGCCATAATTATTGTATTTGAACGATAATTTTGCCCTCTGTACGATGTCTCATCAATAATGATCAAAAAAATGCTATAATGTACGATAATCTGACAATTTTGTGACCCTTTAATTAGTTTATTTTAGTCTACACTGCCTCATTTAAGTTAATTTCCTGACCTGATCAGGAGTGCAAAATGTGGATCCTTCTTCTCACGGGACCTCGTCACAGCTAATCATGCTCAGTGTAGCCTCTGAAGATTAACGTGATTTGAAGTGACTTCAAGTTAGAGCTGGAACTTTCACACTAAGGGATGCTGTGTTCAAGCCCAGTTATTTATATTAAATGTGTTTTCTGTAAGATTATACATTTATTTGTTTTTTGTGGTTATGACTTGCATACAATCATATTCCCTTAAATAAGGTCATTTTAAGCTTCTGGTACAAAAGCTTAACATTTCCCACCTTGCAACGCTGGTACTGGCCCTCTGCAGCCACTGATTTGGATAATATACAGTCCTCATTGTAAACTTTAGACTGGCACATGCTTGAACATTGTTGAAAACATTTGGGATAATGTAAGGACACAATTCAACAAAAGTTCTGTTCGATTTTCATACATTCTGATGCAGATATGTTAAATATATCTTTAATCACATGAACAGTGCGACTCTTTTGGCAGTGTAAGACTCGTGGTTTAGATGGAAATAATCAGGAACTATTAGACAGATTGCCATGACATTGACGTTTTGAACAGATATTTGTGCTCCTCAGAGGCTGAACCCTGAAGACTTTGATTGCTTAACTTTTCCTCTTTCCTCATAAGGCTGATATATTAGGTTTATAATGTAATAGCCTCTCAACTTTTGGATGGATTGCTATAAAATTTACTTCAGATATTTTATCAAGTGTCCCCACGGGATAAATACTCCTGTTGGCTCTAATAACTTTGGTGATTCCTTCCATTTTCCCCAAGCACCATCACTGGGCCAGAATTTCGACCTGTCCAGTACTTTGGTTTACAAGCAAACAACATTGACATTCCTATCAGCCACAGCTGAACTTAACGTTTAGTGCTAATTAGCATATATTAGCTTACTAACAGGCTACCCTTAGATGGTGAAAGGGGTAATTATGTTACCTGGGAAGCATCGGCATTATTAGCAGTATCATTAGCTTGCAGAGTACAACCTCACAGAGCCATTAGGTAGGCTGTAGACTCTTAATCTTGTTGATTTATCACATACAGATTAGATACCTGCAACAGTATCGCCAAATAATTAAGTCACAGTCACGCAGTAATTGAAAACTCATTAGGTCACACAACACCTCTATTCACATACACAGAAAAGCTGTTAGAAATTATCTAAAACTACAAACAAAATATCATAAAATGCTAAATAAATAGTCCCCATATGTTCTGGGGATGAATCCGGCACTGTAGTTTCTAAATACCATCTCTCAATGCCCTAAGTAGCACACTTAATCCCTATTTTAATTGGGAGGAAGCAGAAATCTCACAGATGGATATCTCTCGGGCAGATATAACCAAAACTCTCCGCATGGTTAAATACCTCAAGAGGTAGATGTTAGAAATCTGTCTTCCTAGAATTTGGTTGACACGGCCCTTTAAATATCCCATCACATCACTGTGCTGTCATATTGGGAGGCAAACAACAGGTGTTTGGAAACAAATAACAGGTGGCAGCAATCAGACAACAGCCAAAACCAATCAGAAGCATTTTTGGCAATGCGGGACACTAACAATGATCAGTCATTATATGAACCGTGTGTGTGTGTGTCTCTCTTTGTGTGTGTGTGTGTGTGTGTGTGTGTGTTAGGTCCAGAATGTGAGTCAGTCCATGGAGGTGGTAGACCTGCGGACATCCAGAGACCTGCAGTATGTCCGAGACTCGGAGCCACTGCTGAGAGGAGTGGACGGACGCTTACACACTTATGTGGCCAACCCACGTGCTCTAACAGCCAAGGGCCTGCAGGTACACACACACATTCACACACAAAACAGACACGCGCATAAAAGGCAGACACTCAGACATACACAGTGTAAGACGGTCGCTGTAGGGAACACATAACCTTTGGTGTGAAAACATTGATTTCACGCATGCCAAGCTGAAGTTTCCTGCCTGCACTCAGACACGCGAGCATCTTTCATGAAGAGGCAAAATTTGTCTCGAAGCTGTCAATTCAGTGGCCTCATGTCCGCTGTGTAAAAGTGTCACACAGCTTTGTACAGAAGGTGCCAGCGAGAGTGCAGCACCGCTGCACACATTAGGACTTTGAGCTGTCTGGGAGGAAAAATAATCTGTCATCTGTCATTTTAATATTAATGAGGAATTTAACATAATATCAAAACACAAAGGCAGAGGGAGTTCATGTACAACATGTCTTGTTCTTCATTTTAATGTTTGTGTTTTAAATTTACAGAAAAGGAACTTAAGATTAAGATGTCTGTTGGATGAGTATCGCCTTTTGTTAAGGGAATTCTAAATGTATTTCACTTCTTAAATTAGGAGTACTAATCTCATCAGGCTCGGTGCTCTCTGCTGTGACGCTGCTGGCATCCGTCTGTGCCAACAACAAACCAGCAGGCAAGCGGAAGATTATCTCAAGAGCTACAGAGAAAGAAGGGCTGTGTATTTGAGGAATGAGGGGCAAATGATCTGAACGGTTAAATCAGCTGTGACACTGCTGGGTTAGTCTCTGTAATTGGCGGCTCAGGGCTCCAAATGACACTTAAAGGTAGTTAAATCCTGTTCACTGTCTACACCTGCATGTAACTTCTCCCTCGGATTTGGGGACTTGTGTGTCGTTTGACGTCAGTGTGAAAAGTGGGCTAAATGTGTCTGAGAGGAGAAAGTTTTTAGATATCTAGGACACTTGTAATCTTTGTTTCGGCTGCATCTCAATGACTATATTTCAGCCTGTAGTAAGGACATGCTTCACATTTAACTATAGTTTTTTTTTTCAACTTCAAACCGTTGACAACTAGATGTCTTATTCAGGCTCACAGCATTAGTTAAAGGTTGTTTTGTCAGATGCTCTCATCAGGCAGGAATAACACATGAGAGCTCGTGTCCACAAAACATTTCTCTCAAGCAAAAAAGCACTGGCAGTGCTAGGTTGAAGTGCTCGTGCTGTGAGAGAAAAAAATGATGCGCGTCTATTTTGACTGACATTAGCGAACGCTATGGCAACAGAGAGCCGATTACACAGCTAACAACAAGCTTACAGCGCGTAGGGTGATAAGAGCACAACACTCACCAGCAGCATTCTGTGTACGGACGATCTGCTCCCACAAATGGTCTTTTCTGTGTCTGTCTGATAAAGCTCAGGATAGAAAGACACAGCCAGAACAAGCTTCTCCACCTTTCTTCTTGGTAATGTATGAATGGTTGCCCGAGAAAGACCGACAAACCCCGGCGCCCTCCTGAGAACACATTACGTAGACACAGGCCCTTACACAGTAGAATTATTATAACTGAATACAGACCAGGCGGAGAACCTTTTAAGGGCCACGGCTTTATGATGCAGTGACACCATATTTCACTCCTGATACTTTTCAGTGAGGGTGGAGGCGAACGTGTTCACTTCTGGACTTGAATTGATCTTGTTTCACTCATACTGCAGAGAATGAAAGACACTTTTAATGTCTCAAGGTGGGGAGCCGTTGCTCAGCTGCTCAGAGCCGACTAGAGGGTCGTGGGTGAAACCAGATCTGAAGAATTAACAGTGTCATCGGATTGTGCTCTGATCCAGGACTGTTTACTGACGATTGATTTTGACACTTTGGCATTAAGAAGTGGATGTATCTTTGCTCCTGTTCATCAGCCTGGATTCAGCAGCGATCTGCTGAGCAGAGTACCGTTGCTGGTGTTTATAGCTCACCTGGTGAAAAATTACTTTGAGTGAACTTTCGGATTTGATCACAACTCGACAAAATATGTGTAATTCATGGCACAATTAAAAAAATATTTGTCTCATGATATTAACTGTTATACATCTTTTTTCTGAAATAAGGTCGCATAGTGGTCTAGCCTAAAGGGCATACCTTCTATAAGCTCACAAACACAACATTATAGAATAATATATCCAATATTTAAAGCATAAGATGTGATATGCCCGGACAGAGGCTCCATAGGAGGTCTGCAAACACAGTCAAACCCGAGGGACAAAATGTTCACGCACACACACATAGATTACCCTTTACTGTACTTCCCCAAATAAAGAGAATTTCCGGCTCCCCATAAATCCATTCTGCCTTTCATCTTCTGCTGAGCATTTTCTTAACAACATCACAGGGCTCTGGGGTCTGTTTTTAAGTTTTTATGCAGTTAGTTTATGTGTGTGTGTGTGTGTGTGCATGCACGTTTGTTGCTCCTTGGGGGTTTTCACAGTCATAAGCTTTTGCCTTTGCACTGAGAGGCAAAACTGGTGAATATTTATGCGATGTGCAGCTACAGTAAGTTTATCAATAACTAAACAGTATTTTCAGCCCGTTGGGGGGGGAAGACAAGCAGGAAGATGGAGAAGGAGAGGTCAAACAGAGAGATTAAGACAAACAGATATATGGATTGATGGCGAGTTTAAGAGAGGGACGGAGGAGAAAAGGGGAGAAAATTAGAAAAAAAATGTCTGATGGCATATTACCACTTTTCCCCGTGGGTGTTGGGGATGAGAGGAATGAGCAAAGTGAAGTTAGAGGGGAGTTAAAGGTTAGACAGAGAGAGGAGTCGAGATGAAAGCTTAGATTAGCGCGAGGTGAAGATGTAGGAGGAGACATGGCAGGGGAGGGATTAGCCAGGTAAAGTGTTTACTATCTAACAGGCTGTGACATTTTCAGCATTTTGTCAAGAGTGATTTTAATACATATTAATGAACTTACATTTATATGCAAATCGTGATGTCAGTACCAATCAGCGAGAATGAAGTTGCCAAATTTAAGGTCAACTCAAGCGTGCAAAAAAATTTGTGCTGAAACAGCTTCGGAACATGTTTTGAAGCGTCGTCAGAAAAGCATTTGGGTCCTGATTTGAAGATAGCAGGGGAGGGATTAGACACAAAGTGTTTGACTGACTGCCAAGCCTGTTTCCTGGATGCGTTGTTGTGTTTGCGTGCGGGGGTATGAGATGTTCTGAGGAGATGATAACGTTTTTGTCTTCGCCTTTGACACTTCTTTTAATCCTTCTCTTTTTTCCCCATATCAAATCCAACTCCTCTCTCTGTACAGCAAAACATTTTTTGGGGAGGGATTTGAAAGTAAGAAGACGTCTCAGTGTTGAGGCTGAAAAAAAAATGAAATAAAAGGGGTGTCTAAGGATAACCCTTTATCCTCCTTCTCAACACGCAGCTGTGTCATACATATAATCCATATGGTAAAGGCTGATCTTCTTTTTAAACAGCAGGAAAAGATGCTTCTCTCCATTTGCTCTGACTCAAATGTCTCCAGTGTGAGACCATTTCTAAAAGATCTTTATAAAGAAAACAAAAAAAAAACTGTCATTATCTTCTCACCCACATGCAGACGACATTTCGTGAGCTTCACAGCAAAACCATGTGCCAGTATTCTCCTAAAGAACCGAAGTAGATGAAGACTTGTTTTAAGACACATAAAGACGAGAAGAGAAAAAAAACAAAAAAAAAACGGTGGTTCCATATAGTCCATTGAATAGTTGCAATGGTTCCATGCAACTATTCCAGCATAATCCTGAAGTCTGAAAAGATGCTACTTGCATCCAAAATCTTAACTGTGGCTGCTTTGTTAAGAGCTCAAGCATGTACCCCTTCTGAAGTGGGCGCACAGGCTCGACTGTCCATCCAGTAATGCCGTTTCACATCCATTTGAGATTGTGTGGATCGCCATTTTATGTTTTTTTTTTTGTTCGTTTTTTCATTCAAAAACTACTTCAGTACTTCAGTCAGCTTGAGGGCTGTTTTGCACTCGAGCTCCAAAAATGTTCTGTGGATTATGATATTTAGCCTGACTTGAGTGGGTAGACACAAAATCTTCATTTTTGGGTGAACTTTTCCCTAAACTGTCTTAAATTGTGGAAGGATTTGTCCGTCCATTTTATGCTGTGTATCTGGGTCGCGGTTCCAGTGGAGTAGCTGAAACATACTTTCCTCCAGCCACATCTTCCATCTCCTCCTGTGGGATTGTGAGTTGTTCCCAGGCCAGATGGAATATGTAGTCCCTCCAGCATGTCCTGGGGATGCTTTCCATTTGGCTAATGTGGCTCCTTCCTGTCTCTTTTTCACGTCCTCTCAAAACATATGACAGATCAAGATGTGAGGAAGAGACGAGGGGAGGTAAGGGTGGGAGAGCAATTACTCAGAGAATCTCAACTGTCAAATGTGTAGAAATAATTGAGCAGAAGAGAAAAACATTACGCCAAACCAAACACAACACAACACAAACAACAGCTGGAGTGCATTTGACCAAAGTCGAGAAAGTACAAAAAAGTCAAATCAATTAGATTGTTTTTTTCAGTTTTCAATGTGAGATATCTCTGATGTCTTCATTGTGCAATAGTTCTTCAGTTTCACAGTTTCAGAAGAATCGACAGACCTGCATCACTGAAGCACATTGCAGAAATGTCCCTTACCCTTTTTTCCTCCTCCGCTGAATTCTGACATTAGAAACTGGAAAATATCGGAGGGTCCATCTTTTCCATCTGGTGAAGAACTGGTTGCCAGATGGTATTAAGTTGATGCACAGCCTGTTGTAGCAGGACACATTTTTTTTTCTAAGGTCAGACGATGCATAAGATCTCAAATCCATAAATTGCAAAAATTGGAGGAAATCTTTCCATCTATTTGAGTCTCCTTGCCAGGAGCGTAGCAAATACTGTCATGTTTTTGCCGCATGGGTTGAGATTGACATGGCACGATTCTATGCAAGATATTGCTATTATAGAAATGGAAGTTCTTAGAATGTCTGAAAAGAGTTTGAATAGAGTTTGCCAAAAGTGTTTCAGTGTTGGGCAAAGCCAAAAGATATTTGATACAGCGATCACAGCTAGGATCAATATTTGATATAAGTTTAGCCAATCTCGCTTTAGGATAATGTTTCAATTAATGTGTGTTCTGCCCCGTTAAGATTTGTGCTCCACAAGTCTGTCCTGCCAACTGGCAATTAAAGCTTCAACAGAACATTTTTTTTTAGCCCTAGATTGTAGACTATATTTTTATGTTGCAAGAAAGTCACTTACAGCATTAGGTCAGTTTTGATTATCATCATTCCTATGGATACATTTTGTCTGTCATAAATAGATAAACAGTTGTTACTCGCTACTCTGTGCCTCATCATCCAACCAGGAGGAGTTCATCAGTCTCCAGAAGTGCAAAAAAAAAAAGTGGGCATGGTGGACTACACGAGTCAGAACCCTTTAAATCCTGCAAGAAATGGCAAGGAAGGTTTTTAACAGATAGACAATTATTTCTATCTATTTGTCTGTGAAAGTCCACAGGTAGAATAAGTCTGATTTTCCAGGCTCAGGCTGATATTATAGGATAGGAATAACTGCGGCAGTGCTGCTGTATAGGATTGTATAACTGCCTTTTTCGCTAAATGAGCCCAGACGCGCTTTGAATGTAAAAGAAGGAGAAAATAAATGAAGAAAAATTAGGCGAAGTTGCAAGGGATTCGTTCATCATTCATGTTATACACACATCTAATCATTTTTTGCTTTATGTATAATGAATAACATTAGAGCTTTGGTTCCCTCTTTTTTGTTCCTGTTTCCACAAGTAGTTTGTCTAATCCACAGAATATAAATCATATAAAAACATTAATATTACAGAAATGCAGTTTCCACAACAGACCTCTGACTGTCCCGTATCATCAGACCATTCACTGAACAGATTCACATTGAAGGGGCGCTGTTAAAAACATCTCAATAGATTACATCTCTGGGTCCTGTGGGAGCCTCCTCTCTCCTCACTCAGTTTCCGGCTCACAGGTTAAAGGATGGAGGGAGGATTGAGGCTGGGGAGAAGCGTAATTAACTCAGAAACTGGCTTGAATCCACTCTGGGGTCTGGGGTTTCCTCGCAGACTTCACAGATCCACAGGGAAGTAGTCAGAATGCAGTGAAATGCAGTGGGTTTACTTTAAGCCACCTGACCCAAAGGAGAGAAAGATGCATTAGTGTAGGACCCCATCCTCTCTCTCACTTAATTTTCATCCCATCTCTCACGCACCCGCAGGAGTTGAAGGGCCAGATGTCTCAGCTACGGCCCCTTCTGTCAGTGGTGGAGCAGTACAGATTGGACCTGCAGACACTGGGCACCCTGCGAATGGAGCTCCTCAACTTGTCAATCATCCTGACAGCCATTCAGGAAGAGATTGGAGCGTACGACTATGAGGAGCTTCAGCAGAGGGTTTTACTGCTGGAGACCCGGCTACACAGCTGCATGAACAAACTCGGTAAGTGCTGGAGGGTCGTTAATACTTGGTGATAAAAGTATTGCCTGAGCTGCCTTTGACATTGAACATTTACCAGGCAGAGAGGGTCTGATAGACAATGCTGTCACAATGCATTATGGGAATGATGGGATACAGAGTTTTGAGAGACAGAAATTGATACTTTTGATTAATAGTAGGGATATCTCTGCCTTTGGCAGTTGACATATGGTTTAACTATAAACCTGTAACAACTAATAAATAAGTATTTACTAAATCATTAGTTACTCTTTTTGTGCCTCATCAAGTAAAGTAATACATAATACTGAGTATTTACCAAGTAAACTCATAATTACTAAGTACTAGGGCTGTCAAAGTTAACGCGTTAGTAACTCGTTAACGCAACTTCCTCTTAAGCGATTAACGCTCGATTAACGCTCGATTAACGCTTGGTATTAAAAAAAAAAAGAAATGCGCATTGTTTGATTTACTGTCGTCGATGGCACCTGTAGTCTTGATCCAGAGGGCGGCAGAAGAATAAGAAAGGGAATCAGAAGAAGAAGAAGCAGGGTTGGCGTTCGGGAAAAACACGGTGGACTGAAAAGCGAAAGTGAAAGTAAATGGAGAAAGGACTTGTAAACGGCAAATTCACTTTCAAAACACGACCAGATGGTTCGGTCGATAGGACAAAAGTTATCTGCACGTACTGTCGACATGAAATGAGTTAACATTTTAGTACAGTGAGTCTCAAATATCATTTGCAAGCCAAACACTTGGCAGATGCAGAGAGCCCACCGCTCCCTCGCCAAAAGCAGACATGTCTTGATCCCATTTAGGGTACGGGGATATTTTTTGAGCCTTTTATTTTCCTGCATGATTTGAAGTGTTGAATAAACATTTTCATAAAGCAAGCATATTTGCCCTTTCTTATGTTGTTAAAAGTATTAAGTACATGAAAAAAATACATTATGGTACATTTAGAACAGAAAGAAATGTGCCAAAAAAATCGTGATTAATTTGTGATTAATCGCGAGTTAACTATGGACAAAATGCGATTAATCGCGATTAAAACAATTAATCGTTTGACAGCCCTACTAATTACTTAATCATTAGTTACTCTTAGTTTAACTCCTGAAGTAGTGATGCCGAGTAGTTAACAGGTATATATCAGTATCATGAATATAAAGGTAAAGCCAACAGGTGGTCAGATCCTGCCCCTTCTTGTCCATCCCTAGCCTTTGTGCTAAACTACGTTAGCCAGCTTCTGGCAGTAACTTTTCATTTACTGGACAGACATAAAAGTTGTATTGATTTTCACATCTCACTCGCAAACAGACAGTGAATAAGTCTACAGCAATTCCCATTATGTCAGCCTATTGCTTTAAAAGCAGTAGGCAACAAGGTCAAACAGCACATAAAGATAGAGACATACTGTTAGATGTGTTAGGCAGACATATTTCAATGAAAATTGAATAAACAGCATAGAAATCGGAATGCTGCAGAAGTGGTTTGATATTTTCTTTGTGAATGTTTTGATATGGCTTTCGCAGTGGAGAAAAAAATCCCTATTGAAATCCATTATAAGTGGTGTGAATAAAAGTTGAGTGAAAGAGCCACCTTCTTTTTTACAGCCACTTTTCAAACCTGAAGAGTGTTTTATAATCATAGGATAGATGTTGCTGCTAAAACACTATAAGGTTAGTACCAAAGTAATAAACATTTTCTTTGAGTTTACAGAGAAGATTATTTCAAACTTCCAGTCATGTCTACGTTTTCATCTTGTGGTGAGGCAATACATCTCTTTCACAGTTCAAATTGAGTTAGGACTTGTGACAGGCAATGGCTGCACATAAACAAACTGTCCATGTGACCTTGGCAGACGACATCACTCACTCCAAACCAGAAACTATGTTTAAAACCTAACACACAGTGTTGCTTCTGTTCCTTCCTTTTGTTAACAGGTTGTGGTCGCCTCACTGCCGTTAGTACCCCGATCACCGTGAGAGCCTCGGGGTCTCGCTTTGGCTCCTGGATGACTGATGCCATGATTCCCAGCTCCGACAGCAGGGTAGGTGGACAGTGTGTTCATCCGTCTGTGTGTGTGAACATGACAAGTGGAGCAGGTGTTATGAACGTGGTCACAAGATAGCTAAGCTCTATTTTTCTCTTGTTGTATTTCTTCTGCCCCTCTGCCTTACTTCTAACATGACTGCTGTGTGCACTCTGTCTTCACCCGCTACACGCTTCACCCATTTCCTACACACACACACACACACACATACTGTGTTTGGTGAGTGCATATTAAGCTAGTTGTCAAGGCGACTGTCTCCCAGTTGCCAGGTGTGATTTATATCGCCATGGTGACCCTTGGCTGTTCCCTATTAGAGCTTCTCCCCGGTGATGAGAAGGAGCTATACGCAGCAGCAGTATCCCAGTTACCGGTGTGTGAGTGTTGTTACAGTTTGATGGTTGTGGTATGGGGCTCTTCTCTTCCCCAGTCCCTGTGTCTGGTTGCATCTCTGTCCCAAGAATAGCAAGCATTTTCTCCTGTCTCTTTCTTTTAATGTTGTGTACCAGATGTTCCTGAATCTAGGTTTGACATTCAGCTACACACAAGGAAAGCATTTTATACAAATCCAGGGAATGCTCTCTCTGGATTTGTATCCTAAATAAACCAGTGACACTATAAAAAGCTGTAATCTGCTGGAATCACTTTTATCTCGCTTCTCTTCAAGCTTAAAGGAGCCCTGTGGAGTTCTCTTCTAAACAAACACAGTTATGTTTACCATTAGTGTTTCGTACCAAAATGCACTGGGTGTATCCTTGAGGCCTCATAAATGTCTCAGATGCATTTCCTCCCTCAAAAAACATTTGCAGAGCTGATTTTTAAATAATTTTCTAAACTTGCGCTGTTTACAATAAACCATGGATGTCTTATGGAGAACTGGATACTGCGTTCTAATATCACACCCCCATTTATTTGAATGAAAGTTGCTCACTGGGCACATTCATTGAGAAGGTCTTTGCAGGCCTCCTCAATAGAAAATTCAGATAATACGGAGTCATTTCAGGGTGTTTGTCACGCTTGAAAAAGTGTATTCAGCATCCTGCTGTACTGGCCCAAATAGCATTTTTCCTGTACATAGTCACTGGAAAAATAGTGGCTACAAAAACACATTCAGCAAACATTATCATCCCAATGGAGTTAAGTTGCTGGCGACCTGATAAAAAAACCCAAGCAGGTGTAAAAGACCGGCTGCTGCTGCTGCTGTCATTAAATTCCAGGGATGTTCCTAACGACCAATTCCCCTGACTTGTCTCGAAGCAAGAACATACTCAGAAACCAGACCAAATCTAGCACAATCTAATCTATCTGGTTAAACATTGTCTAAAAAATATTTAACAAGTTAACATTTGATCACAGGGCTCAACAGCACGAGCTGCTTGCCTAACGCTGGTAAAATATGTAAGAGGCTGGTAGATTTTCTTCACCAGCCAACCAAAAACCAATGTGAATCTATTGAGCGGTTCATAAAATATGAACATCCAGTAGCCATTTGACATGTTTTACAAGGGATTAATGACATTTCAGTGCAAATTCTTTAATTTCTAATTTAAATGTGTTCATTAATAAAAAAAAAAAAAAGATAATTAGCACTACTGGAAAGATGGCCCTTGCATAAAACTGGGCTGTCTATGTAGAAAGACAAGTTGTTTTTTAATTGGTGCTACATGACAGTGAAAATGGGCTGTGCTATTCCTTTTGCTCAAACAGTAGAAAACCTGCAGCAACCAAAATGTATATAATGTTGAACAACAACCTGTAGATGAAACAGCAGCTTTAAAATCTGGTGAAAACAAGGAGGGGATGTGGGTGCAGGCAAATGAAGCTTACTGTTTATTTGCATTTGCTGCAAACAAAGTGATACAAAGCTGGTTTAAAATGGTTAAAATTACCATTTAACTGACTAGTATTTCTTGTGTGTGAGAGTAGCATATTTAATCTTCTAGATGACTGAATCGCCCACAACGAAAAACAAAGAAACATGGACGATATGACACTTTCTTTACTTTACTGCTGAAGGGTTGTCAATACACACAGTTGTGTCGGTGTTTGCTGAACGCTGTCATATATTGTGCGAGGGTCGACTGCTGAACAGCACTGAAAATGACAAACAAACAAAAGATGCAAAAAGAGCAAACATGGATGCTGAAAATACGATTTTGTGAGTTGTGACTGTTCGAATATGTTATTATTATAGTAAATAGTCTTAGAATAATAAACTTATTGCATCAATTTCCCGACAGAAGGGTTTTTATCCCTGAAGAAATAAATATACGAATCCAAACAGCGATGTCTGTGAACACGACCTTGGCAGCCTTTGATATTTCATAAGGTCATTATATAAGGTTGCTGATAGCGAGCATCAAAAACATCACAGACCACCTGGAGAAATATTTTATTTTCTCAAATAAAAACAAATCAGATTAAAAATCATGCATATTCCCAGGCTGGACAACCTGTATCTTATCTGTTAAGGCTGTGAGGGACTGGTGCCACACACATGCACACACACACACACACACACACACACACACACACGCCTGTAAGTAAAGTCATTCTCATACATCCTTTGGTATCCATGACTACAGTGTCTGCACAGGGTCCCAGTTTGGCATTTATGAATTCTTCATTAGCTCATAAATCTGTGAATGTGTGTGTGCGTGTACACATTATACTTTACACTCTCACACACACGCGCATTCACACACCTGTCGCTGTATTTGAGAACAGCTGCTGAGGTGTGGATATCCCCTGATCTGTCAAGATGTCTCTGCTGATAGTGTGTGTGTGAGAGAGAGAGATGCAGCAAAACAGAGAGGGAGAAAGAGAGAGAGAGGATGGGGCCAGTTGTTGAAGAGGTGTGAAGCAGGGAACTGAAAGAGGGGGTGGACAGAAAGAGGGAGAAACAAAGAGGGTAGGGAGGAAACAGGAGAAGGCTGATCAAAAGAACAACAGTTGGGACAGACAAGCGGGATGGGATGAAAGAAACATCGGAGGCGCTGACTAAAAACAACAGAAAGGAAGAGGGGAAGTGGGAGAAAAAGAAATGAAGACAGGTTGCTGTAAACATTAAAGATGGTTTGAATTTTTAAAGGGTCATTGGTTGCTGTAATCAATCGTCTTCTCCCTTCTGACCGCGAAGTGCTCCCTCCCTACTGTGACCACATCGTGAGAAATAAAGGTCGAATCTACAACCTTTGTTCCAGCTGAGGCTAGTTTGAGTCAGAATCATGTCCAGGCATTGTCCAAATTAGACCTTTCACACATGTAGCACGCAGTGTCTGTGTCAGATGGCTTCTCACCCACTGGAAATACTATACTCCTTTGATTTTTGCAATGAGTGGAGCCTGACCTTTTCATTTTTTGGGTTGACTTTTCTTTTAAGCTGTGGATCAAAGTGCTACATCCCCAAACTGACCCACCTAATCAACTGAATTACATTAATAGCTTGGCCAAAAAGCATACTGGGTCATTTCGAGCAGTACACTGGATCATGCCACTTCAAAAATCAATGTGATAAACAGAAAGAATGAAAACCACAGATGATTAATGTTTCTGCCTTGATATCAATACTTCATTTATTGGGAAATATCCGCAGCGTCAACAAAGCTTCAGCCGCTATACTCACAATGACGCCCACTCAGTGGCTGTTAATGACCTGCTCTATTCAAATACGGGCTCACTCGGACAATACATGGAATTTGTATGAGGGAGCTGGCAGGGTCAAGCCAGAGACATTGTAAGAGAGGAACAAACCATTTGAAGCATTCTGAAAATGGAAAAGTCTGCAGCACCAGAGATGGCATGTTGTATGACACGTTAAAAAAGCCAAACGTCTGCTTCATCAGCCAATCGCGGTGCTGCACTGATGCAAGCACACAGTTGAGATTCACAAGTGTTTGCACAAATTTGGTGCGGCTGCGAATGGACTTCTAATTAGCATGGAAGAGGAGGCTATCACGCTAATGCGCAGGATTACCAAGAAAGGTGAGGTGCTCCAAACATTAGACATTAAACTGGCTTTAGTCATCTGGCGGGACGAGCTGACGGCGTCACATTGCGGCACTCTGGATAAAAGAAGCTTGTGCGCGTGCGCCTCATAAAAGTATTTCAGACAGAAGAGACTTATAATAGAAACAAAACGAAGGAGTGATTATAAAATAGGATCCTTTTTTATTGTGAACAGAAGGAACAGACTTTGGTGCTTCGTCTTCAACTGGAAGTAGGTCAACATGTGAAGCAGTCCAACGTATTAGATGTTTCCAGTATGAAGGAGACTTCCCGCCGGTGCCTAGACACTGGTGGTGGTGAGGAATGGAGTTTGATGTTGGACAACTTCAAAGACTTCTTATCAGAGGGTTGACTGGAGATGGCCAGGCATCTGAGGTTGAGGTGGTGGAAGGGTGGAGGTGGGCTGAGATGCATATTAATGCAAGCAGGAGACTGTGATTGTGACTAAGAGGGCATGCTTTAAAGACGTGGTCTTCCTGACTGAACTTTGGCTAAACTTTGTAACCTTCAGTAGAAAAAAAGGGGTGTTTTGAGCAAAGTCGAGCGTTTTTTTTTTCCAAAAATCTGATGTGACCGGTGGTTCTGTACATAAAAATAAAAAGTGAAGTTATGGCTCTCTCCCTCTTCATTAGAAAGGGGTGATATTGTTTGCCTGAAATAACTGTTGCATTTAGTTTTTTAGACTTTCATCCTTTACTTTCTTTCTTTCTTTCTTTCAAATAGTGTTTCCATAACGTTGCCCACTGTGGATAGGGTTATGTGTTTGGTTGGTTTCATTCAAATAGTAAGTCTCTTTTCACTCCATGTTTAATCATGCTAACATTATTGTTTGTAAAAAGACTAGAGCTTAAATGCGTCAATGTGTAACTTTCAGAGGCACAGGCAGTGATTTATTTCTCTGCACGAAAGCGCAAGTATTTGCACTGAACAGGAGAGGGAAAAATGCAAACCTATCCTTCGAGGGGAGTCTGGGCGTAGGCCGACTGGGGAGGTGTGAGTTCAAGAAACAGCAAAAAAAAAAACCTCCCCACTTATATTCTTGCATGCACTGTTTGTTGTATAATCAGCATCTGGAGCTTGTTTATATAAAGCAAATGGTGCAGTCAAATGCGAGGAGATTACAGCTGCCAGGAAAACAAAGGGACTCGTGTTCCTTTGAAACACGGTTAAAAAAAAATTAAAACGGAGGAAGCCTCATCAGATGAGCTGGTGAAGCAGGGAAGAAAGTGGGAAGGAAGAGGAGATACGAAGGAGAGTGTTTGAAGTAAAGAGCGAGCAATCACTCTGTCTCATTGTCTTTGCAAACCACAAGCTGAGTCTAAATTAAACATTTTGTTTCTGAAGTCCCTCAGAATCACTGCAATCAGTTACTTTTGTCTGAAGTTTTCTAATTCTGTGGGAATTTTAAATATTGCGACTGCAAACTAACTGTTGCCGCCACTGCAGGAGAGATTTTCTTCTTCTTTGACCCACGGAATAAAAATCCTTTTTATCTGCTCCCTCTCGTCTGCTCTGTCTACTTTTCTCTGTTTGGAGAGGGAATAACGAGCCTTTTTTCACCAACAATGCTCTCTTTTGCCGGCACTCTCTGCTCTTTTCTTTCATCTATTTCACCTCTTGTCCCTCTTTGGGTAATTAATCCTCCATGCTGTCGACACTCAATTTGCCTCCCATCTCATCTCTTCTTCCCTCTAGTCGTCTCTCGTTCTCTGTCCATTTGTTTCTCCAGGGATCTCTCTCACCGCCAGTAAAAGAAAAAACCATCCAACAGATTTTATTAGCTGTAGCTGGCAAGCGTTAGCTAATTAAGGTTAACTGTGTGTGGGTTGAAAACTCTGTCTCCAGCTGACTAGTTTTGAAACAAGAGGCCTGTAAAAGGGTCTTAAATACTCAGCTGATGGCTACATACGTTATATTGTTCTATGGCTATGTTCAGACTGCCAGCACAAATCATCCATCCAGATTGAATTTAGGATTTGTCCAGGCAGCAAAACACCAAAACACATGCAAATCGGATCCAAAACACATTTGGAGGTACTTTGAAATGCGATACAAATCAGATTTATACAAATGTTTCTCAGTCCAGACACACTAGTGCTCATATTGGATTATGAACATGTGTCACTTGCCGCACATCACTCAAAAATGACATCAAATCCAGCCCGTCCCATCAGTCAGTTGACGGCGTGATTGTTTGTAGGGGAAGATGACGGATCTATTGTATATTTCTCGTGCTTTTATGTTCGTACAAAGTGAATAACGCCAACGCCGTCACCACAGCAAGCAATGCAGATAGATGAAGCAGGTGGATCCTTTTTGCAGTGTGTTACTGTCAAAACATTTTCAGACGTCTTTTTGGTTCTTAATGGCGATCTATGGGGAAAATGCTTTTCGGGCTGCAGGGGAATTTTTTGCTGCAATACCGCAAGTTGCCACTGAACAACATTGGAAGAATGGCTGAGTGGCCTTTTATTTCACAATAAAAGCCTTCAGATGTTCAAACATTATAACATTTTAATTTGAAACAGATAAAGAAGTGTGTGCATTAACAAAACAATGTGGTAAAATTGATCAATCCAGAGTAGATCAGAAAACAGGGAGGCTTTTTATTAAAATCTGAACAAATATACAACATATAAATGCCTGACTTTAGTAAGCCTGCTCCAATTAAGGGCCTGGTAGCTTCTGCAGCTGAGGTAAATAAAGGCCTCATCCACTATTAAGTAGGTTAGATATATGCTTTAATCTTCATGTTTTAAACTTTGTTTCATTTTTACTAGGGGGGGAAAAAAAACAACCCTTCTCATTATCTTTATGTTGGAAGTTTGGCTGGAATGTAAAAAGCTGGAGGTTATGTTCTTCTGTAAACAGTAAGCTAATTAGCCAGACATGCTAGCGTTTGCACCTTACGTTGAAAATTATACTGTTGTTTTTATTTCTGGTGTAGGAAAAGCAGTTTAAGGAGGTACAACTCTCTAAGCGTTTGACAAGGAGCTTGACAGACCTGCTGTGTCCATTCACAGTTGCTAAGCTTTGATTAGACAACCGCTGTTCTGATGGGAGTTTCGAGGAGTTTGGTTTGCTGTCTCTGATTTGCCTTGATTTTGTTGGCTGAATTTGTGCAGGGGGCCAACGGGGACAGAGCTTGAGTATCAGCCAAGACCAAAACACCATGTAATTATCTAATCAAGTTGCCGGTGAGCTCGGCGGGCGGCCATTATGGATCTCTTTGCAAAATCAACAGGATTTAGTTTTTGATGGATGCTCAGTTTTCAGAATGGAGGTAAACCTTCTGTTTTCCTTATTTCCCTCCTTCAGGTCTGGTCGATGGACGGCTACTATAAGGGCAGGCGCGTGCTGGAGTACAGAACCATGGGGGATTTCACAAAAGGGCAGAACTTCGTGCAGCATCTGTTGCCCCACCCCTGGGCAGGAACAGGCCATGTGGTTTACAACGGGTCACTCTACTACAACAAACACCAGAGCAACATCCTGGTAGGAGACCGGCTGCAATGGAAATAGTAGCAGTTTGGCAATAAATGACCAGAGTGATGGATCTATGTGTCTTTCTTTCCAGGTTCAGTACCATTTCCGCTCTCGCAGCGTGCTGCTCCAGCGCAGCCTGAGTGGAGCCGGATACAACAACACATTTCCCTACAGCTGGGGAGGGTCCTCCGACATCGACCTCATGGCTGATGAGATGGGACTCTGGGCCGTCTACACCTCCATCCCAAATGCTGGAAACATTATGGTAAAGTCTGCTCCTGCATTCTTGCGATAACTAAAAAAAATAAGCAACAAAGAAGTTAAAAGCTGTTTTTAACCCTATTTGAATCATTTAATTTGGAGTGACTTATCTAAACCCACTGATGTGTTTGTTTCTGTTGAAACTTCTGCTGTCAGCAGGTTTGCTTTACCTTCCGGAAGTCCTGCTATTTAAAAATCCATTAAACAGCTGACAGAGACACATTGCTGCAATGAATGATGTCGTTTGTTATAACGAGCTGCAAGTCTATTGCAGTTTTCCTATCATGATTCAAATATACAGTTTGGAGCTGATTTTCCTCATTACACTTTTTACAGCCCAACGAGTGTGTGTGTGTGTGTGTGTGTGCGTGTGCGTGTGTGTGCGTGCGTGCGTGTGTGTGTGCGTGCGTGCGTGTGTGTGTGTGATAAAGATCTAAAGATTGATGGGTGAATTAAAAATGTTAGTGGACATTTTGTTTTGTTCCTCCATTAGAAGAGGACAGTGCAGCAAGATGATGTCACAATAAAGCACCCGTTAAAGTGAATTAAATGAAAGCCATGTGGAAACCAGGGGTATAAAAAGCATTTGTTTTGTTTCATGTATTCACTTTAGGTTACAGTCTCTGATGTTTCCGCTTGCCACTATTTTTCAACACTTCTTGCATCTTGTCACATTTGTTTTTTATTGACACACCAACTTTTCCGCCTCAGCCTCAGCCAGTCTTTTTGGAACTTCAATGGAAACGCATTTAAACTTAGTAACTGTAACAAGCAGGCAGCAAGATGGCAGCTCTGTCAACCTTTGGCAAGCTTGTGTTGTTTTTATTTTTACATAAAAACTTATTTTTCTAACAAAGTTGCAGTTTGTTTTTTAGGACATCTCGCAGTTGAAAATTGTTTGCACTCTGGCCAACAAACTATGTGTGGTCCTGTTTCAAACACAGGCCAACATACACACTACGGTGGCTGACGAGGGCAAATGTGCTGCAGCTTAAGAACACACAAATAGACAAAACATGAGCAAATTAAGAAAACGTCCTCAATTTGACAGTTTAATGAGAAGCAAGACATTAGCAGCTCGGTTGCCCTTTTCAGCCGCCGTGTAATACAGCACAACATGTAATTAAGTGCACTTAGTTACCGTCTGTCGTGTGAACCCTGTGACCAACCCTCCCTCTCTGTCTCCAGGTGAGTCGCCTTGACTCTCGCTCGCTGGAAGTCCTCCAGAGCTGGGACACAGGGTTTCCTAAGCGGAGTGCAGGGGAGGCCTTCATGATCTGCGGCACCCTGTACGTCACCAACTCCCACTTGGCCGGGGCCAAGGTCCACTTTGCCTACCACACCAACTCCTCCACGTACGAGTACACTGACATCCCCTTCCACAACCAGTACTCCCACATCAGCATGATGGACTACAACCCGAGAGAGAGAGCGCTGTACACCTGGAACAACGGACACCAGGTCCTCTACAACGTCACACTGTTTCACGTCATCCGGAGCGACGGATAGATGAGCACATAGGAAATGGTGAAAAGGAGAGGGAGTGTGGTAGAGGAGGATGTGATGTGTCATTAAAGGGTACTGCAACAATACACACACACACACACACACGCAATGACATTCATGTCAACAGGAAAATGACTACTGTCTGTCTTTGAATTTGAATGACTTCTAGACTGCGAGAGCTCACGGAGCTAATAACTAGACACAATACACGGTTGTCGAACACATGTCTAAAGGTCACAGACAAGAGCATTCATCACGGCGGAGACGAAAATTAACTGCCTCCGCTACGGGGACGCCGATAGAGAGAAGGAAGTCAGACAGTTTGAGCTCATCCATATTCTGTTGCATTTCATTCCACTTGCGTCTCAAGAAGTGATTTTGCAAGCTGAGGTTGAATTGTAGAAAAAAAAAGAAATAAAAAGCGCAGCTCACGAACTGAATTTCAACGCTCTTCAAATCTCGAGCTGCGGCGACGGACCTCATGGAGATATTCTGGGTTTGTGATGTGATCGTGGACGTGTTCAGTCAGCATGGTTGTTCATTCATTAAATCTTACTGTCAAACTTTGCCAAGACTGTTGTCATCTCTGTTTCGGAGCTGCGAGAGTGAAATGAGCCATCAGGCTTTACCTGCATGTCTGTCTACGTACATTCATGTGTGTTGAAAACTGACAAAATGCAGGCTTGAAGCTTGTTCTGTGCTACAACCTTTCATACAACAGCGGCTCAATAACAAATAAAAACCCACAGGAGAGAATAAACATGTATTGGTAAATGAACAAGAGTAACATATAAATCACACAAAAGGAATTGAAGGTCACAAACAGCTTCAAATGAGGAAAGGAAATGCTCAAGGCCAGTCATGCAGAGCACCTCTAAAAATGATATAAAGTGTACCTGACTGAAACAAAACTCAAAGCAGGACTATCAGTGACCTCCAACAAAACAAAAGAGCTTTGTGCTGTCGGGGAATGTGTCTCTTTCTCTTTGCACTCTCCCACCTGTACTTTACAGCCATGCAGCCTCAATCAGCTCGGGTGCTCTTTGTTATCTATCAGGGTCTGAAGATGCGGGAGCGAGATGCCATCAAAGGCCACACATGATACTGTATTCAATAACACATTTATCGAATACCGGAGATGTCTGTTCCCTGACTGTAAGCTTTTAAAGGATTAGTTCGCTCAAAAATGAAATTTCAGACAACCCCTGCAGCTGCTCGGACGCTGGGCTCAAAGCCAGACATCCTTGAGGAAAAAACACCACTGCTCTGATCCAGAGCCATTTACTGACAGGAGGAGGAGCGCTGGGAGATTACTTTATAACCTTTGAAAATCAAAAAGTTGATTTATCTTCCCTCGTATTTCTCAGCTTGACTGCAGCAGTGTTCCGTGGAGGTGACCGCCGTCGTCGGCTGTTTATACCCTGTACTGTTGACTGCTGACATGAGCCGGAGGAGAAATGTGCCTCACTACATGAACATAATGGTGCACAGAGGAGAGGGGAATAGACGAAAGAGAACCAGAGTCATGGGTGAGTGCTGAGTTGAGTTAGAGTTGAGTTTAAACACACAAATACACGTGTCATTGTTTGCAAGCTAACGGCTAATGTACAGTAAAGTAATCCGGCTGTTTCTGGTGAGTAAACACTCCAGCGTGAAAAAACGTAAACTCTCCATTCAACAACCAACATTGCTGATGAAAATCAGACTAAGATACACAAAGATTTCCCAGACGAGGTAATTGGTTTAAAGTATTATTCGTGTCTCATTCATCGACTTCACTATCCTGGAAGTAGCGACAGGCAACCACATGAAATGCACCGTAACCTTGGGTAAACTTGTGGATTTCTCTGGGTTTGAACATTGTCGGAAACATTTGTGATATAATATCTTTAAATGATGAAACATGGGGTAAGTGTACACTCCATCCGCAATATACAAACACAGTCTTACAGTTTAAAGCTCAGCAGTGTGACAACACATCGACGAAGATGTTAGCTCTTTGTTGACCTCAGAAATAATAATACCAGAAGTGCTCCGAGAAACGATGTAGAGCATTTATCTTTAATTAGCGTTTCACATTTGATGAAGAAAACAAACAGTTTACAGAACACTGTGCACTCGCCGCGTTGCTCGTCTTACGGGTTCAAATAGACGGTTATATCGTCCAGCTAGGCCCAGGCAGTGACACATTTACCACAGGAAAAAACGGATGGTGCCACTAATTACGAGCGAGACCGATAACCTTTCAGTGAATGTAATTTTGTCACGCCGCTGACACGATCCACACAGTCACATTACAGATGAGATGCCCCTCTTTGATGTCACGTTCGCAGCATCAGTGTTAATTGTCAGTTTAATTTGTGTAATGATGGTTTTTATTGTTTCTAAAGGATCCCAGCGGTGTTACGGACGATGTGATTCCAGAGCAGAGCATCGTTATGAGTTTGGGTCAAGCCCAGCTGCAAAGGTTAAACCGCTCATTATTATATAGAAGTGGCTATTATGAGCTGAAAACGGAGGGCAGCGCCCCCAAAGATTAGTCGATACTGTCGGCTGAGAGCATCAAAACACGCACATAATTATGGATTCATTAAATACAGTTGTGCTGACATGTGAGGACGCAGATTCACGAGGAGGAAAGGCAGGTGTAAGAGGCGGCGGTCATCTCTCTGATGATGGAACGCTGGATCGATGGAATGAGATGGAGGATGATAAAGAGGCTCAGCTATATGTGGCTATTCTGTTGCCATGGTGACCGTGATGGTGTTGTGTGTATCTGCCTCGAGTACGGGTCACCGACTCCGCTGGTTTTCTCCTATCTAATTTTTTAATTTGAGACATTTGATTAATGGAACGGTGACATTTTACCCCCAAAAGAATACGCCTTAAAACAAATCAGAACTTTTCATTAGCAATCTGTACACCTGAGGGAAAAATCCAATCTCATGTGTCAATAAACTGTGAAGTTCACAACATTTTAGGACATTTGTGCCAGCCCGCCTCAGCCTGCCTCGCTGACTTCTCCCTCAGTGTGTGATCTCTAAATTTTCCGGCAACGGCCCCGCGAGAGAGCAGGTGTGAACCTGCTGCACCTGTTAATTTCCTTTCCAACAACTATAATTATCAGATTATAACCATAATAAGGCAACACACTGAGAATTTCAATGCTTATATAAACGGCTTAACAAGGTTTTCTGTCATGCAGGAAGGTCGCAGTGACAAAAATAGATAACTTAATAAACGTCTGTATCAATTTACATCCACATTAGTGTCTGGTGAAGACAGTTACCTCTGACAGGGTTCATACAATGTCCTGAAAGTTTGAAAATGCCTAATTTTACCTGTTATATTTTCAAGGATTGGAATATAATCCTTAATTTTTCATTGACACAATCACAAATTCATGTAAACGAAAAAATCCTTAAATATTGTATTTAGAATTAAACCATCCGGTCGACATCAAACTTAACAGTATGAACAGCTGGTAAAACAAACAAGGTGACAATATAAAGTCATTGCTGTGAGTTTAAGGGATTCTGCAAACTCTAATTTTTGCAATTGCATGTAAACAACAAGCCCATCGAGTAAATACCAGAAAAGGACATTTCTGCAAAACCCCAGGTGTTTCATTAGGTCTAGCTTTCCCACACAGTGCTGTGCTCATGTGCTTGTCAGGTGTAGACATAAAAACATTCGATTTTGGCTTTAATTCGTGAAGAAATGGTCACAAGGTCTCCTTTAAAATTCTTTATCCTTTGGTTTCTCACTTTGAAATGTTGAAACACAGACTTGAACCGCTGTCACCAGCTTGGTGTGCTTGTCACCTTAAGATCCGCGCATGAAGTGGCTAATAGAGTGCTAGTGACTTCAGCATCCTTAAGTGTTTCCTGTAAAGAGAGGCAACAGCCAATAGTGTGGAGTCGCCAACGCTGACTCTCCCCAGACACTCAGCTCCCAGAGAACACAGTCAGACCAGGATGTAAAAGCACCGCCTCTGAGAGGAGGCCACTTTGACTGAGAGAATACAGTGCTGAGGTGCTTTTCATGCCAGGTCTGGCAACCTGGGGCTGATTCAGCAACGACGGCTGACCAAGCTAAACGCAGCTAACTACATTTAGCAGCAGTTAGTGCTTACATTAGCATCAATACTACAGGTGTCTTGGAGGCTGCTTACAGCCCCGGCCTGGAGGTGTTTACTGAGAAACTGCTGGTTATCAGTGTGTTTGCAGTGACTCTCGTAACAAGTGGAGCAATCTGTCAAATGCTGCTGAAAACAGAGCGACCTGCGGGCTGCAGAGTGAAAAACACAAAATCTTTTCTCCATAAAACATGACCCGACCCAAATCAGGGAATACATTTATGACATTGGATTGTTGGACAGTAACTGGGGAGGTCTGGTCCCCCAGCGACACACAAAATACCTTCAAAATGACTGAATTTAAGACATACTGTATGTGATAAAAAAAGCAATTTTGACTTCATGTGGGAGCTTTAAAAGTCAAGCAAGTGAGACATTTGGTCTGGTACCAAAATGTCACAAATAAATGTATTTTTTGCAAGTGTGCAGGAGTATTTTTTCTGTTTTGCAAAACCATTAACGGCTAGCATTTTATCCTGGTGACTATCTGGGCTCTTCAACAATTTAGATGTGATGATAAAAGCTTTGAGAGTCCGGACATATTTGGTTGTGTAAAAAAAAACAAAAAAAAAACAGCTTGAATTTTATTCCTAAAATTTCTCTGACGCTGTGACTCCCCCTCAAGTCATAGCGAGAGGTGACCAAACGAAACGCGCCATCAGCTTGAATAAAATCACAGATTTCAGAGCATTTGGAGATAATTTAATTGCACAAATCAGCAAAATATAGAATAAATGGTCGTTTTTTACGCATTTTATGTGTAATACGGAAATTTTTACATTTCACACCTTTAAGGATGAACTTTTCCTGCTGCATTGTCTGATTGCAACCTATTGCGTACAGTTCAGCACAAGTCCATGTTTAGTATTGCACTTTGTGATGCTATCCTTGCAGACATGTTACGTAACAAGCTGGCTCACATTTTAAATCTGCTTTCCGTCAGAATCGAGTACATCGCTGGATGTACTGTGCGGTGACAGACTGTACAGACCCCTTTGACAATTTAGTCTGATTTCCCTCCATCGCTTTGTGCCTCTCCGCCTTTTATTTTTTTCCCTTTCGTCTTTATTTGCCCACCTCCCCGCTGTCTTTGGCTTGGCCCCAGTTGGTTTGGCACGATCCCCGCTGCAAGGTTCCCTTCTCTCCATCTATCACCATCATTGGCTCCGATTTTCTGCATCGTGGAAGTGCTTCTCCGGAAGACCCGCCGGAATTCCACACAGGGAAGCACACACCCACACACACGCAGTGCACACACACACACACACACACACACACACACACACACAGCCTGAGACAAAATGCTGAAGTAGACACCGGATATATCATTTTTACCTTTTCATTTATTCATCTCTATCTGTTCATCTATCCATTGGCTTTGTCTCCTGGGCGGATATCAGCCTGATAAATTATTTACTGCTGTTAAAAGAGACCACCTGAGGGGCACGGAGGAGGGAGTGGAGAAAACAGAACGAGGAGAGGTAAAGTGAGGAGAGAGCGATGAGAAGGGAACCTGTAGTTGAGACATAAAATCCAGATATGGGAGAGAGGGAACCGAGGAGGATGGAGGAACGCAAAGCCTCACATGGCCTGTGATCATGTTTAATTAATGACGGAGGGATCAGCCTATTAAACAAGGACGCTGGCTGAAAGACTAGCCTGGGAGGGGGAAACACAGACGGGTGGGATGAGGAGGAGGTCAGGGAGGTGGCACATAGTTTGCTCTCCCTCGTCGAAGATAAAAAAAACAAAGAGAGGCGTAGACGAGCGAGGAAGGGGATGTGGAGGTCTGAAAGAGAAAAGGGAGGCATCAGGTTCCACCCGGGCTCGATGCTGTTCTATTAATAGAAGTCAGAGCACATTGGGGAGGAGGGGAAACCAGCCAATTAAATTCAAGCTGCTCTACCACAAGTAACCATCACTCAGTCACACACTAGACGCACTCACGAAGGCGCCAGACTTGCTGTTGTCGCTTACTGTCACCTGGACCACCTCTTCAGGAGCGCCGTGGGGTTTTTTCCAAACCGGGTCGCTGATGTTTGCTCGGCCAAAATTCACTTATCTGAGCCCGAGGGGGCTGCGGGGGCGCTTGGGAATTTTCTGGTAGCGGTGATGTAAATCTTAAACGTTGCAGCAGTTAAGTAACAAATTGGCACACGAGGTTTAAAATCTGCTTTAAAGGTTTCCTGCGTGGCAGATGGTGCAGTGCCGACGCAGTTTAGTTTTATCTCACCATTTGCGTGGATGTTTATTTTTAACCAGTGAGTCCACGTCTTCTGTTGGACAACATGTACACAGCTCAGTAAATAGAGTCTTATTAAAAGAAGAAGCTTGAAGATTTACACTGAATTAGGTTATTTGATTTATAGGTAGACCTGGTTGTCCTCTAATCGCAGGGTCAGTGGTTCAAACCCTCGACTCCTCCTGTCCACGTCTCCTCAAGTTACTCCTCGTGGTCGGACCAGTACTTTCCATTCCCACGTCAGTGTATGTGTGAACGGCTGAGCAATGTCGGAGATACGTTGTGCGGCTCTTTGCATCTTCCATTAGTGTATGAATGTGCTCGTGGATGGGTGAATGTGACAAGTACCGTACAGGGCTTTGAGTGGCCTTTACCCCAGAAAAGCATGATATAAATGCAAGTCCATTAACCATACGTTTACCATTTACTGTATGTGTGTATGTGAGTGTGTGACCAGGTGAATTAGAGGCCAACGGTGAAGTGCTGTGGATAAAAGCTCTATGTAAATGTAGTGCTTTTACCATATAGTGTGTGGAACAGGAAGGTCGTCAATAGTTGGAAGCTGGACAGAAAAAAAAATAGAAGTAAAAGTTGGTAATAAAAGTGAGTAGATATTACATACATTACCTCGTCAGCAAGGTAATGTAGGGCAGCAAATCACCAGATCAACTGCGGCTCTTTGCTAGCTGTCCTTGACTATAACTAGCTAACATTAGCTAACTAGCTCATTGGATTTGGTCAGGCGTGCAGCCAGCAGCCTTAGAGTTTGTCCAGACCGGGAACTAGGATCACAGGAGGAGTCAACAAGGGCGATGGGGCTCAGCTCAACTGGATTTGGACATGAGACTGAACACTGCTGGACACTGAACTGGGACTGAAATCAGCCTCAGAGACTGACTCTGCTCTCTATGACTTTGGTAAATAAAGTTGTTGTAGCTGCTTCAACAGGGATGAGGGTATGAATCCTTTTAAATGAGCTGAATGAATTCTATTAATGTAAAATTTTATTACAATGCAATTAAAAGTGATGAAGTCTTTACAACCATTGTTCACATTAATCTGTTGATGCCTTTGTAGTTTTTTTTCGCAAGCTCAGAACTACTAGGTTTCCTTTCTCATCACAGCTAATTACAGCCTGAAAACTATATCATGAATGCCAAAGAAAAAGGTGATCCCCTGTGGATATGTTTGACAGCTTATTCATTTAACCCATTCATGTTTGTCACTGCTCTGTAGTTGTTCAGGTCGAACATCTGGACCCTCCCAAAGACCATTTTTTATTCAAATCAAACACCTGCTTGTGAAGACCTTTTAAACCTTCATGCAGGTGAATATAAAAGCTGAATTTATCATTCTGCAGTTCTCTCAGTTTACAGAAGTCACTATCAGAAGAAGAAAACAATCCTTTGAAAAGGTTCTCAGGTTGATTTTGTTGTGCTCTTCTGTTACAATGAAACAAATCTAATCCATCAAAACAAAGGCATCACTTTGAATATGTGAAGACACATCAGGGGCGTCTCAGTTCATCGGGCTTGAAGTTAAATCAAAGATTAAGTGCTGTGTAAGCAAAGCATGAATTTTAAATGCAATAAAACCTAAATGACAGTGTCAACGTCACGCATACATAAAAACAAACTACACTGCGCTGAAGAAACTCAAGGGAAACATAAACGCGACGCAGACAGCAGGATGCTCCTTTCAGATGACTGATGATGATGAAGAAGTCTTATTATTGTCTCTTGCATACAAATGTTCAGCCTTGCAGGGGCTTATAACACACTACAGATGGATGTTCAGCAGATCCACACTGCAGTGGGTCATTTCAATAGGATCTTCTTCGTAACTCTGAGTTTTAGTTTTGTTGAAAGTTTACCCTCTCGTGTTTAACTTTCCACTTCCTGTCTTTGTCTATTTTCTCGCCCTTTTTCCTGCTCACCTGTGTTCCATTATTTAATCCCTCCTTGTGTATTTAAGCCCGTGTTTTCCCCTCTCCCCTCTTTGTTAGTTTCAACCCGTGGCTCTGCTCGCCGTGTTACACCGGCGTGTACTTTAGTATTTTACTTGCAGATGACTTCTGTTTTGTTGTCAGCCTTCTTGCCTGCCGTTTGTTTTGCACGCTCACTGCTTTGGTTGCCCCACAGCTCGAGTTTTGTTCTGTTACCTGCCTGCCTCTGTGTGCATTGTGTTTGGGTCCATTATTACAGAATCTTGACAGACTCAATTTGCAGTTCTCCCACATCCCACGACTCAGACAACTGTCACATCACTGGTTCTGAAATTTGCTGCTGAAAATCTTTGGCTCAGTGATGTTTACTGCTCAAAGTGGAGAGAAATTAGTGCCAGCACTCCGCTTATTCCCTTGTTGTTGTGCGAGGCTTCGGGGAGAAGGATGCCCATGTGGCCCAGGGTGATGAGTGTTGTGCTGTGATAAACACTCCAGCCGTGAAAACAATTTCAAACTCAGTAACAACATTACAGTTACTATATAAGTAATACATGGAGAGGATCAGGGCAGGTCACATCGGCTGCTAGACAAAAAGCTGAAGGATGCAGGATGAGGGAGAGAGTTTTGTCCCGGTGAGTTTGTCTCTGTCAAACATGCAGAGAACACCGTGGTCCGTCAAAAAACGGGATGCAAGTGGCGCTGCTCGGGTTGGAAGATGGTTGGTGCCCATCAGTAATCTTCTTCTTTCGGAATAGCAGAAAAAGTCGGAGGCACTCAAAAAGATTATGAGTTCAAAGAAAAGCCTTTGATGAATCAAGGCTGTTGAATCATCACATCAGTAAAAACATGACTTTGCATTTCAGCCAAGCACAAAATGGCCACCTTTGGGCTCATTTATAGGTTGGCATATAATCACATGAACAGTAAAGACAGGTGAGCAGCAACATGATTGGTCTAGACAGTCACATGACAGGCTAGGCAGGCGGGTGAATTAACACTTGTTCAGATTGAGCAAGTTGGTAGTGATGGAGCAGTTAAAGAGACAAAGCGACACTGGTCTGTTGTGAACTTTTGTTTCCAGCAGGAAAACACTTTTAACTGTGGAAAATACAACTTGAAAATTACTGAAACATCTGATACGGCAGCACGGACAACGTGATGCCGGTGCTACCGAGGCAAAATGAGGTGTCGACTGCCAGTGAAGCAGAACGCACTCTAAACAACTGCAACTGGATTTCAGAGCGGGACAATGTTGTGGAGAGACGAGAAGAGGGAAAGATCCAGACAAGATCATCGATGGGTAAGTCAACCAATGTTGAAGAAATGTAGTAATATAACAAACAGTGTCACTAATGACCTTTGAAACCACATAATAAATCAAGAATATTATAATTTGTTTAATGGAATAACAAGTAAAGAGTAACTTATTACTCTTAACTTACTTATTGTCTCCTGAGTAATGCATCCAACAGGAAGTCAGAGCACCTCCGGTTGTTTTGTTTTGGGTATTATAAACCAAACCAAGTGTTATTTGTGCCTAAATCTAACCAGAGCACAGCGTTATGAAAAGAGAGAAATGGAAAACTTGTTGATGTTGAACTTGTCTTATCTATTTTGCAGAAATGTACTTTGCTAACAGACATTTAGCTCTTGTCTTTTTGTGTTTTTAAACTCTAGATGTTGACTTATGATCTCTTTTCCGTACATTTATTTTAAGGGTGGGCCATCGGCCAATACCCCACACACCCTCCCTTTTTGTCACAGCTTACTGTTGGCAGACATGACGGCGGTTCAGTGGTGAGTGCTGTTGAGCTGCCGGTGAAAGGTTTCTCCAAATTTTTTGTCTGAGTCATGTTGTTTTTTTAAGGTGCCATGAAATGACACCCTGTTCCCTCTGAATTGACGCCTTTTGAATTTTCTTCACATACATTTCTTGACCGATCTGATCCTCACAGACGGACTCGGAGGAGCTCACCATATGGCTCCGAGTGTTAAGTAGCGGGGACGGGCTCGAAAATAAATAATTGATAGTGATTATGCACACGACTGAAGTTTAAGTGAACACGTCTGCTGCCGAGTCGAGTTGATCTACTTTGTCGCGAGCGTTTACCCCCGGACGCCGAGCTTCCCTTTCAGCCCACATTATTGATTCTCTGCATCCTCTCTACCTTCTCTCTTGTTCCCTTTCATCCTCTAATTTGATCTCTCTCCCTCCCTCAGAGTCTCCCCTCATTGAGATGCCGTCCCCCTCCTCACATCCATCAGAGCATCGCCTCCCTCTCCCACTGCTCTTATCTCATTACTCTCTCTAATTAGCCCCAAACGAGCCCGTAGGAACCAATAACACGCCTCCACTCACGCATATCAATGAGATTCACACACACACACACACATAAACACACACACACATCTGTAAAGTCATGTTTGATGTGCGTGTGTGAATGAATGTGTGTTATTCCCATCAGTCTTTTTCGTATTTGGATTCGCCGATACGACCATGAGTTTTGGCAGACTTTACTTTACTGATTATGTAAGAGAGAAAGGAAGTGTGTGTGTGTGTGTGTGTGTGTGTGCGTGCCCGTGTGGCCAGCTTGTATCTCAGTTGGACACAGGAAATGGGTGTTTGGTCAGGAACAGATGATTGTGATGCACACTGTCCCAGAAAGAACTCTGTACCAGGAGGCGGCCAAACACACACACACACACACACACACACGCACACACACACACACACACACACACACACACACACACAGACTCTGTTGTACTGTCTGTTTGTACTCACAAAAACACATGCACAGACAAACAAGCAAACAAGTGCGAGTGCCACACCAAACATGATGAGAATATTTCATGTTTTTATGACTCACCAAATGTCATATTTCACGCTATTCTTTGCGTTTCTGAAGGGATTGTTCGCGCTCAATGTACGGTAAACGTAGTGACACCCGGACAGTTTCCGCTGCGAGTGGGTCTCGTGGTGTGTTTTAAACGTGGCGAGAGGGTTTATTAGTCAGCTGTGTGTGACTGAGATGGGAAGTAACCCAGGCACAGCTGCAAGTGCAGCTAAACAAACACTCATACATAAAAGATGAGTCGCTCTCTACCCCCCTGTCTCACACACGCACACACACACACTCACACACACCCATGCACACACACACACACACACCATATCTGTAAGTGTTTACCTGAGTTTATTGACTAATCTTCTTTCTCTAGGATTTCATTTACCACCTCTGTGTGTACCCGGGAACTGGACAAACAAGGCTCCTCGGTTCCACTTGTTATTTTAAACTGGTATGGATCTGTGCACCTGTGTGTGTGTGTGTATTTTTGTCTGTGTCCTCCTCTCCTCTCCTCTCCTCTCCTCTCCTCTCCTCTCCTCCTCAGGCCTCAGTCTGTCTGAAAGGACAGAAAAATACCTCTAGGTGTTTTTATCATTGCCACTCAGCTATGAATCTGTGTCTGAGTATGAAATGGGTTATGCCATCTCTCCCGGAGCCTCAGCTTAGCCGGTGTGTGTGAGTGTGTGATGAATTAACAGCGTTGCATGTAACGGCTGTGTGTGCACGTAGGTGATGGAAAATCAATGGCATCTGAGTGAAAGGGATCAGAATCTCTCATCTCAGCTGCATCTGTCTTTTCCTGATTATTGCAGGTCCGTCTGCTTATCTGTCCATCCCCCCCCCCCTCCCCTCCATCCTTTCTCTCTCTCTCGGCTCTCTTACATACCCAGAAGGAGTGAGGGACTTGAAGGGCAGAGGGTGAAAACACAAATTAACCACAAAGAGTGAGTGAGTGGCACAGGCAGAGAGGAGAGGGAAATGGAGGGATAGACCATGTAAAAGAGATGGGAGAAAGAGATTGTCTCCGATATTGATCTGGTAATCCTCGTTGTGCTCTCTGGCGATTCTAATCTTCCTCCTACACAAGATGAGGAGACGCAGGGAAAAAGGGCGAGAGAGAAAAGGAGTGCATGGAGGGAAGGAGGGAGGGAGGGAGGGAGGGAGTGGTGAAGGAAGGAGGAGGAGCAGTGCCATCCAGTGGTGCAGAGGATCGCTGCAGCACTTTCTCTCATTGTTTCATTGATAACGTCTGTTAACGTGAGCTCATCCGTGTCGGTGAGCATGTTAACAAAAATAGCTGCCCATTCACAACCACACGAACCGAATGCCCAACATGTCGGCTGCTTCCAGCCCCTCGGTATTTGGCACAGAAGAAGAAGAACCCAGGAAAAAAATGTAACATATGGTCAGTGTGACACTCTCTGACCTTGACTGTTTCATTTTAGGACCGGTTCAGACACCTGAGACACAAACTTGCACAAGACAGAGATCTTTTAAAATAATGTGCAAATGTGATTCTTTAGTTTGGTTGGAAAAAAAGAAGATTGATTTTTTTCATAACTTTAAAGATATCATGTGAGAATATTACTTTGTTTAAAGGGAAAGTGCGCCCATACAAGTGTTTCTCGAGTTAAAGTATCTGATATTAATTATACTGAGGTATCAAAAAGAAATTTCAGCCAATAAATGTACAAAAGTATAGAAAATAAAATTTACATGTTTACATGTTTTTTGTTTTTCATTCCATTGCTGATAAAATTAATTCATACAAAAATATCCTTTTGCTCTGGAGGAGAATGTAATCTGCAAAGTAACAAGTAAAATTACAATATTTGCCTACGAAAGGTAGTCGAGTGTAACTACAACCTAAAAAGCAGCCCAAGATCAATGTATATAAAACACGCTAGTTATTAACATTAGATAAAATTCATCTTGATATTTGTAATCTCTCACTGTTATTTTGCATGTGTTTAGTACTGAGGTAATCCAAAAGTAAAGTAATCAAATTACACACACATAAAAAACAGGCAATCGGATCGTGTACCTCGGTCTGATACCCATAATTCCAGAGAAGAACGTCTATCTTCACAAAATTCTTTAACTCACATAAAATAAGGCCATCACAAGGGTCTGTTTGAAATGTTCAGGACAGTGACTGGACATCATGGAAGACGTGCATGCCATGAAAAAACAGAGTCATTATCTAAGAAATAAATGAATAAATCAACGATCTCATGCGCAACACTGAACTGCATATAAGATGAAAAGTAGGTCATGTGTTCAGCTGGTCTGAGAAGAATGAATCAGTTTGTAAAGAGAGTGTAGCGACCCCAAAACACACATTTATAAAAAAAAAATAAATAGCATTTATTTTTCTGTTTTGTTACAGTTTTGTTCAGTGCAAAAGCAAATGAGAGAAAATAAATATAACGTTTAAAAAAAACATATAAGGAGTTACATTACTTTCATATTGCATTACATGTGACTACATTATTGATAACCTTTTGTAACGGATCATTAGTAACTGTAATGAAATAGATTTAACCTCCTAAACCTGTGTATATGTATACAACATGACAGTGACCTCATGCACAGAGCAGGTTGTTGTGTAGATACAAATACAACATTATCTATTATTTCTATAAATGGAAGTAAACGTTTACATGTCTTAAGCAGGTTGACTGAATTAACAGCACAGCAGGGGTTTACATAAAATATCTATTATTCATATTCTGTATTTAAATATTTACAACATGACTCTGACCGCACTCACAGAACCAGGTCCATGAAGAAGTGATTTTTCGAGTTTTGTTGTTGAAGAACTCAACCTGACCTCAACCCAACTTCCAGCAGCTCGGGGATGAACTGGAACACCAATTTGCGAGCGGGGCCTTATCACCCAACATCAGCGCTCGACCTCTCTAATGCTCTTTTGGCTGAATGAGGGGAAAATCTCTGCAGCTGGGTTCCTTAGTATAGTGGAAAGCCGCCGTCGATGAGCAGAGGCTGCTGGCGTCTGATTAGTACTGATAGTCGTTGGACATACGGGTGAAATGTTCGGGTGTCTACATACTTTTGGCCACATATGTATCAGCTTAAGATAAGATAGAGCTTCAATCATCCAGGGGGGAAACTGTTGTGCAGCAGTTCCAGTAGGAAGTAGGAAATCCAAATATAAACAGGTATCCGAAATCAAAAATATCCCAAAATATACACAAAATATAAACAAGGTTAACAGTGAGGTGTACACCCTGTTCAAAGCTCGCTCGCTCTCTCACTCACTCAGACTGAAACCTATTTTCTGCCTTCCCCTCTATCTCTCCCATCGTCCCTCCAGCTACATCGCGATGACCTCAACAGCCATTTATTAACATGGATTATATGTCGACGGGAACATAACCGGGCAGAAAAAACAATGATCTACACCTCTCTCTGCCTCTCTTCTCTTCCTTTGAACCATCACAAGCTGTCACAGAGATTGAGATTACAGGAAATACAGACCGACACAGAGGGAAAAGACAGAAATATATGAGAATAGATAAAGATTGACTGTCTCTGGCCTTTTCTCAGTGCATCATTGTGAAGGAGCCAGGTTTGATTTCCTTTCTATGTTTGAGTTGAGCCATCAATTACTGTGCTCTTAAAGACAAGCAGCGACTGACTCCCCTCCTCTGGTGTGGAGATCAGATGGAGATATACAAAAGGTGACGACCAGAACAGGCAGAAGTATTAAGAAATACTTTGTTTCTGCCTCATCAGGTAAAAAAACCTTTTTTCTTTTAAGACCAAATACCATAAATGTATTAAACATCCAGATATGGCAGCACAACTGCCAGTGGCCGTTCACAGTCTTGCGGCACGAAAAGCAAAGTTGCTGAACTTCTGGTTTAGTGACCAGCTAACTTGAAGTGACATTAAATGATTTAATCTTGTGGCTCTTCTAGACTGTCCGAATTTTATTGGACCAAATGGCCAATGGTTGAAATAGAAATAGTCACAGTTCACCCTGTTTGCAATTTTACGGACACAGATTGTAACATGACATGAAAATTGAGACTTTCTGCGTCTCGCTCAGCTGACTGAACAAGTCTGTGGATGATTTGTTGAAGGTGTTGAATGCTGCTGGACTGTGGATTTCTTTGTGAAAGACTCGGGTCAGATTTCCACGACAGTCCAAAGTATTGACTTTATGCACATTGTCTCAGCGCCTCTCTGCTCCACTAACAGAACTATCATTTAGAACTGGAGTCCGCTAACATTAACGACTGGATCCCAGCACTACACAAAGTTCCACAGAGCCCCTCAATTTATTTAAATTAAATGATTAGTTATTGTAATCTATAATTTGTATTACATTCCAGGCAAATAAAATGTTATGTACAGTAATTATCCGTTTCCAGCCACCACTCTCCGGCTAAGCCGGGCCCTGAATGCCTTGCAGAAGATGAAGTAGATGAGCGGGTCCAGGCAGACGTTCAGAGCTGAAACCATGACGGTCACCTCCATCAGGTAATAAGAAACCTTCCTCATAGAACAATTCTTCCGAAGGAATATGTTGATAACTCGAAACAAGTGGAAAGGGACGAAGCAGAAGCAGAAGACACAGACCAGCACCAACATGTTTCTGTGTGACTTTGCAAGCTTCTTGGAGCTGGAGGACGTCGGCTGCCTCTGCTGCGCCTCTGACACTCTGCGGGAGGTGTTATAATAGAAGAAGATCAAGGAGACCAGGACAAACAGGAAGCTGACGGTGGTGAAAGTGTCTATGATTTTGTAGAGCACAGCAAGCTGGTCACTGTGGAGAGCTTCACACCTTGTTGCAACAGAGGTTGAGTGTTTCAGGCTGTGGAATGACATGATGATGTAGGTGGTTGTCAGGGCCAGGAGGAAAACCCAGGTGACAGTGGAGATGATATGTGCAGCACGCACCGTCTGCAGGATGTGAGGTGCTGCAGATCCATGGACGATCTTCAGATACCTGGAGCGAGGAAGCGCAGGCGTCAGTACACAGTCGCAGTTTAAAGTTCAGCAGTTTAAAGTTTACCTGCTGCTCCCCTCAAATGGAAGTATGGAATTTGTATGTTTGACGAGAATTTAAGTACATGATGTGTTCAGCGCACTGATGATAGCACTATTTCTCTTCTCTCAAAATGATATGCTACTTTAAAATCCATTAGGTTTTTCATTTTCTGTTTTCTGTAAACATAGGGCAGTAATATGGTGCCATGGGATATTTAAATGTATTTAGGGATATCTTGGGCAATGTGTGCATGTATATAATAATAAATTTGCAGTTTACAGCGGAGGTGTCGATGACCTGTGCTGTTGTGCGACCCACAGCCGGAGAGTTGTAAAACCAAGAAACAGCTGATCACGGCAGTCAGTCCATCATTTCATCCGTGGACATTAAGATGTCAGCCGCTGAGATCCAGGAGATGCTAGCATCTCCTCGGTCTCTGTAGCTGTTTGGTTGTGTTAGCTAGTTGTAGTTGTTGTGTTGGCAAGCTAAGGACGGTCACTACTTTCAAATTAAAAGCCCCCGGGTAAGTTCGCAGTTCCAAACTCCAGTGGGGTACAATGTAAAGATCTTATTTTGAAGACAAATTCGTTGTCATTGTTCACAGCCCAACTTCTCTGCATGGCCCAGAAACAAGACATTGGTGTGTTCAACATGTGAAAATACAGATGCTGCTGTAAAAATGCTCAGTATGCTATAGCCCACTTGTATATACCTTGTTTGTTTGAAACAAGTTTGGAAACTGTGTTAAACATAAATAAAAACAGAATTTGATCATTGTAGAGGTTGTGGAAATCCTCGCCCTTTGAGGATGGCCCTTTCATCACCTGGTACCAATAAACCTGTTTACCTGTGAAATGTTGCAAACAGGTTTTTTTTTTTTTTAACGTTCCACAACTTTCCCAGTATTATGTTGCCCCTGTCCCAACTTGTTTGAAACATGTTGCTGACATCAAATTGGACATTCTAGCAGAAACGTACATTATCTGTCCTGGAAGTGTTACTAAATAAAACTTGTTTAATTAAAAAAATGTCTACAACTGATTGGATAGTTAATTTCAGTGGGTTGTTCCCCCTCCACGACCAAGTTGCTATCATTCACATCAGTTGATTCAAAACGATAGCCTACATATATTCTACGAATCACAGAGCATCTACACAGGATACTACATAAAAATTGTGCAATACAACTCTGAGGATATGACTCACAGGAGGTGACATTAATACTCTGTATAAAGGTCTGTCTTTGAACTATGACTGTTATCGCTGAACCTGATTTATTTACAAGAATTAGGTAAAACATTAAAAAAAAATGAAATCACCGTTGAGTATCAAATGATCATATTGTATGTTATTTATGTTTGACACAGTAGCCCAACATTTTTGTACAAACTTCAGTGGAGAGGATCGTGGCCAATGCCAGGCCACTCTGCATACTTAACCTGGCCTACCTGTTAGCAGCGATGTATCCCATGAACAGGACGCTGGCATACATGTTGAGGAAGAAGGCAGAGAAGCCAAAGTGGCAGAAGACCAGGCGGGTGGTGCTGACATATTTTGTGATGCGGATGGGGAGGCAGAGGCAGAGCAGGAAGTCAGCGGCCGCCAAGTTCTTCAGGTAAACTGTCATGCTGCTGGATGCCTGACGCTGAGCTCGGCAGAAGTAAAACTTGATGATGAAGGCATTGAGGGAGAAACCAACCTGCACAGAAACCAGGTGAGCCGCATGGCAGCAACAGTTACACTCGAAAGTTTTAGCTGAACAAAAGATTTAACCTTTCATTTCTGTAAAACAAATTAATTTAAGTAATTGTCATTTAATAGCAAAGATCTTTTACATAAGTCACTTCCTTCCCTCAGATCCATTCAGCCATCAGAACTTTAAAAGCTCACCAGAAACACCAGACTGTAGACGACCATGAAGAAGGGGTTTGCTGAGGTGTCGACCTCAACACAAACATCCACTGCAGTCTGGTTTGTATCCGACGACTGGTTGACAGATGAGGTCATTTCTACAAATCCTTGGTCAATTATTTTTCTGGTTGATCTAAACAAGATAAATCCACCTTACACACGAAACACACTGCCTGCGACAGAAATGCTTCCGAACATCAGAATAAATCATTCATCACATGTGACCATGACCATACGATCAAGATATAACGCTTACAGGAACCACGGGAGGATTCAAACATACATCCCACTCAATTGGCAAATAAAGCTTTTAGATTTTAAGATATAGATTTTTGGATATTAAAATGTTGAGGTGCAAAAGAAGAAGATTAAATACCTGCAGTGTTTCCCTGTGAGTCTGAGGAGGTCTGATAGAGAGACTGGTAACTAGACTGCTTCCGTCTACTCTGCTTTACTCTGCTCTAATGATGTCTTCAACTGCTTGATAGCTCTACAGATAAGCTTAAAAACCACACAAGCTCACTTACTGCTGTTGTGATGCAACCTTGTCTTCCTGTCGAGTTCTGATGAACAAGCAACAAGTACCACGGACAACATTTACATTTGACACATCGTGGTGTTCCTGTTATCTATTGATTCTAACTCCATGCTTATCCTGGGCTTTATTGATCTGCATCCTAAACATCCAGAGGTTAGAGGAGAAAAGGAAAGAGACTGAAGGGAAATAACTGAAAGAACAGAGAAGAAAGTTTCTGATGAGTTCTGAGTTCAGTCAGAGGCTGAGTTGGCAGGTTGGTGCATCTGTTGCTAGCTAGCGTAAAGCTAACATGTTTATAGAAGTTAATTATTTGGCTAATCAAGGACAAATGAACACAAACGGTATAAGGTAAAAAACATTCATTTTTTGTCAGTTGGCATCATGACAATAGTAACGACTATAAAATACGGTTTTTCATGGTCTTATCACTGATAAGAGAGGATGTAATTTAAATAAAACCATCCAGAAAGTTCCGGTGTTGTGACAGATTGTTGTGCCTTTGTTTGTTCAGACACTGAAGGTGTGGTGTCATCCCGGGTTTTCCAAACAGCACAGGATCAAAAAAGCATTGACAAGATGCTCGTAAAATACTTCATGTTCTTGTTATGCTTTTAACTTTCTCTGTAAAATGAGTAATAAGGTTTAATCTGTTTTCAGATGAGGACTGCTATATGGGCGTTATTCAAGGACTTCAAATATTCAAATATAAGTCATGAGTACAAATTTCCCCAGTGCACTTTTTAGAGTTCAACGTTCTGAAAATGTTGTGATTATATACGTTTTTATTAGTTTTTCTCATGTCATTAAAAAGTCTCATTTTCTTTCTTTGTTTGTTTGCTTCCTTCTTTGTTTGTTTCTTTCTTTCCCTTTAATTTAAAGACGTTGACTTGGCTTCTAGCTATCCCAACCACAAAGATACAAGTATAGGAGACTCACCTTCATATTCAAACACATTAAAATTTGCGTACATGCTAAATGCCTTGTCCAGCTTGCTCTTCGGGGCTTTCGCTGATGCTTTACAAAGGTGATTGACATCGTTAATTGTTATCTTCGGCAGGTCTGTCAGGCATCGACTGTAGAAGAGCGCCATCTCTAGAAAACCAGAAGTGAGTGAGCCGTATTACACGAATGCGGAAGCTGACGTGCAAAGAGCCCATTGATTTTTGCTGTGATGCAGAATGTAATCTGCAAAGTAACGAGTGAAATTACAATATTTGCCTCTGAAATGTAGTGGAGAGTAACTATATTTATGATTAAATAATAAGATTAAATGAAATGTGTTTTTCTCTCATCTTTATTTTGCATGTGTTTTGAACTGAGGTAATCCAAAAGTAATGTAAAGTAATCAAGTAACACCAACATAGAACCTCTCCTTGAACTGCCACCTCATCATGGTGGAGTGGTTTGAGCACTTGAATGATCCTAGGAGCTATGTTGGTTGGGGCTTAATGACCCTGGTAGGGTCTCCAAAGGCAAACATGTCCTGGGTGACGGGTCAGACTAAGAGCAGTTCCAAAGCCCCTAATGAAGAGGTTAAAATCGAGGAAGCGTACGTCGCCTGGAATGTCAGCACCGGGACTCAACCTGGAGCCAGGCCTGGGGTTGGGGCTCTCAGGAGCGCCTGGTGGCCGGGTCTTTACCCACAGGAACCGGCTGGGCACAGCCCGAACGAGCGACGTGGGCCCACCCTCCAGTAGGTTCACCACCTGCAGGAGGGTTCAGTAGGGGCCAGTGCTTTGTGATTTGGGTGACAGTCATGGGCAGGGGCCCCGACGGCCTAATCCCCAGACGGTAACTCTGGCCATGGGGACATGGAATGTCACCTTGCTGGATGGGAAAGAGTCTGAGCTAGTGCGCGAGGTTGAGCGGTACTGGCTAGAGATAGTTGGGCTCACCTCCATGCACAGTCTGGGCTCTGGAACCCAACTTCTTGAGAGAGGCTGAACTCTCTTCTACTCTGGAGTTGCCGCGGTGAGCTGGTGTGGGCTTGCTTATAGCTCTCCATCTCAGCCGCCATGTGTTGGAGTTCTCCCCGGTGAGCGAGAGGGTTGCCTCCCTGCGCCTTTGAGTCGGGGATAGGTCTCTTACTGATGTTTCGGCTTATGGGCCGAACAGCAGTATAGAGTACCCGGCCTTCTTGGAGGCCCTGGGAGGGTTACTGGTAAGTTCTCCAACCAGGGACTCCATCTTTCTACTGGGGGACTTCAATGTTCACGTGGTCAGCAACAGCGTTACCTGGAGGGGTGTGATTGATTCAGTTGCGATCTGAACCTGAATGGTGTTCTGTTGCTGGACTTCTGTGCTAGTCACAGTTTGTCCATAATGAACACCATGTTCAAGCATAAGGGTGTCCATCAGTGCACGTGGCACCAGGACACCCTAGGTTGGGGTCGGAGGTCAATGATTGACTTTGTGGTGGTGTCATCTGACCTCCGACCATATGTCTTAGACACTCGGGTGAAGAGAGGGGCTGAGCTGTCAACTGATCACCACCTGGTGGTGAGTGGGATCTGCTGGCAGGGGAGGAAGCTAGACAGACTTGGCAGACCCAAGCGCATTGTGAGGGTCTGCTGGGAACATCTGGCGGAACTCTCTGTCAGGGAGAGCTTCAACTCCCACCTCCGGGAGAGCTTTGACCAGATCACGAGGGAGGTTGGGAACATTGAGTCCGAATGGACCATGTTCTCCACTTCCATTGTTGACGCGGCTATTTGAAGCTGTGGCCGTAAGGTCTCTGGTGCCTGTTGCGGCGGCAATCCCCGAACACCGAAAGTAAGGGATGCTGTCAAGTTTGTTGGGCGGTGGAAGGAATACTTCGAGGATCTCCTCAATCCCACTGACACGCCTTCCATAGAGGAAGCAGAGGCTGGGGACTCAGTGCTTGATTCATTCATCACTCAAGCCGAAGTCACTGAGGTAGTTCGGAAGCTCCTCAGTGACAAGGCACCAGGGATGGATGAGATCTGCCCTGAGTACCTAAAGTCTCCGGATGTTGTTGGGCTGTCTTAGCTGACAGGTCTCTGCAGCATCGCGTGGCAGTTGGGGACAGTGCCTTTTGGACTGGCAGACCAGGGTGGTGGTCCCTCTATTCAAAAAGGGGGACCAGAGGGTGTGTTCAAACTATAGGGGGATCACACTCCCAGCCTCCCTGGGAAAGTCTATTCCAGGGTACTGGAGATCTCGGATTCAGGAGGAATAATGCAGTTTTTTGTCCAGGCTGTGGAACACTGGACCAGCTCTATACCCTCCACAGGGTGCTCGAGGGTTCATGAGAGTTTGCCCAACCAGTTCACATGTGCTTTGTGGACATGGATAAGGCGTTCAGCCGTGTCCCTCGTGGCATTCTGTGGGAGGTGCTTTGGGAGTATGGGGTAGTAGGCCCTTTGTAAAAAGAATAAGATACCGGATACAGGTGGCCAAAATGAGTTTCCTCCGCAGGATGGCGGGGTGCTCACTTAGAGATAGGGCGAGGAGCTCTGTCACCTGGGAGGAGCTCGGAGAAGAGCCGCTGCTCCTCCACAACGAAAGGAGCCAGCTGATGTGGCTTGGGCATCTGTATCAGATGCCTCCTGGATGCCTTCCTCGGGAGGGGTTCCTGGCATGCCCTGCTGGGAGGAGACCCTGAGGAAGACCCAGGACAAGCTGGAGTGATGTCACTCGGCTGGCCTTGGAACGCCTCGGATCCTCCCGGAGGAGCTCGGGGAAGCGTCCGGGGAAAGTGATATCTGGGTGTCCCTGCTCAGACAGCTGCCCCCGCGACCCGGTCCTGGATAAGCTGAAGAAGATGGATGGATGGATGGATGGACCCACATAGAAAATAGGCCAGCGGGTTAACAGCAGCAATGCTGGAGACAATGTGTTCAGACTAATGCTGATCATTCACATATTTCCATGGTCATGCATGCTGTGATGCTGTGATTCAGACTCTCGAAGTGATGGATCCTCGGATTGTTTACCTCGGTCTGATACCCAGATAAGTAATTCCAGAGAAGAACGTCTGTCTCCACAAAATCTTTAACTCACATAAAAAAAGGCCATGACAAGGGTCTGGTTGAAATGTTCAGGAAAGTGACTGGACATCGTAGAAGTCATGCATGCCATGAAAAAACAGACCCCTTATCTATGTTCGGAATCAACGACCCATGCACAACACTGAACTGCATATAGGATAAAAAGAGGGTCATGTGTTCAGCTGATCTGAAAAGAATGAATCAGTTTGAAAAGAGAGTGTAGCAACCCCAAAACACACATTTAAAAAGAATTAAATTGTATTTATTTTTCTGTTTTGTTACATTTTTTTCAATGTAAAAGCAAATGAAAGAAAATAGATATAAAGTTTAAAACAAAAAGTATAATCAAGTTATTATTATTTTCATATTGTGATACATGCAGCCACATTATTGACAACATTTTGTAACAGATCATTAGTAACTGTATTGAAATAGATTTAACCTCCTAACCTATATGTATACAACGTGACAATGACCTCATGCACAGAGCAGGTCCATGAAGACAGCTGGTTGTTGTGAAGATACTGTACAAATAAAACATTATCTATTATTCAGCAGAAGTAAACATTTACTTTTTTAAAGCAGGGTGACTGAATTTACAGCACAGCAGGGGTTAACATAAAATATCTATTTTTCATATTCTATATTTAAATATTTACAACATGACTCTGACCTCACTCACAGAGCCAGGTCCATGAAGAAGTGATTTTTCAAATTTTGATGGGAAGAATTCGACCTGACCTCAACCCAACTTCCAGCGGCTCGGGGATGAACTGGAACACCTATTTGAGAGCGGGGCCTTATCACCCAACATCAGCGCTTGACCTCACTGATGCTCTTTTGGCCGAATGAGGGAAAAGATTAGTACTGATAGTCGTTGGACGTACGGGTGAAATGTTCAGGTGTCTGCATACTTTTGGCCACATATGTATCAGCTTAAGATAAGATAGAGCTTCAATCATCCAGGGGGGAAACTGTTGTGCACCAGTTCCAGTAGGAAGTAGGAAATCCAAATATAAACAGGTATCTGAAATCAAAAATATCCCAAAATATACACAAAATATAAACAAGGTTAACAGTGAGGTGTACACCCGGTTCAAAGCTCGCTCGCTCTCTCACTCATTCAGACTGTAACCTATGTTTTGCTTTCCCCTCTATCTCTCCCATCGTCACTCCGGCTACATCGCTATGACCTCAACAGCCATTTATTAAAAGGGATAGTTTGGGTTTTTTGAAGTGGGGTCATATAAAGTACATATTTATAGTTGGTCTGTTCCCTACAGTAATTGTCGATCAGCGCAGCCTAGGGCTGGGCGATATATCGATACAAAACTTATATCGATATATTTTTTAAATGTGATATGGAATTAGACCATATCGCATACATCGATATAGTTCAAATTTGCGCTGTGATCCTTGCTCCAGGCAAGCCGCTGACCCGGAGCTCTCTGCACTGCTCCCCCCGCCCCTCCTCCTTCATGCACAGAGAGGGGAGGGGCTGGAACAGACACTCCGGCACTCTTCAACAAACACTTCGGTGGCCGCCGTTGCCCCGCACTTTGGCCTTGATACCCCGTGAAAAAAAATCATCGCACGGCCACCGGTCAGCGTAGCGAGCTTGCCTTTAATTACAGCCACCTGAGTGCACAGTAGTCACTCACAGTAACTTCAGTGAGTTAGCGGTTTGCGCAGGTGGAGTCTCATCATCACGATGATCTCACGTGAAAGCCTCTCAAACAGCAGCAGCGTCTCAAAACAGAAGAATGAAACTTACAGCACAGCGAGCGAGCTCAGCCGGTTTGACATGATACGTAACTGACGTATGTGGTAGGATTTAGTTCGGTAAAGTTGGAAATATATTCACAGATTCGAACTTTCCAGATCAATGACTCATAAGTGAAACCTTGTTAAAACACAACTGATGGCTCTTTCCTACTGTAGTACGGTAGACAACGAGCTACAACCGTATTTTCATCAAAATGAGCGGCTGGACATTAACTCTGGTCTGTATGGTCAGCCGTCTGTGAGACGAGGGCGCAGGGACCGTCTACAAAGTGCAACACTGAAAAGAGAAACTATAAAAAAAATATTCAATAACTTCACTATTATTCAGAGTGTAGTGTCACCAAAATGCCACCAAAAATGTGCTTTGCCATAATTTTGAGGAATTTCTATTTGGGAGAAATATTCAGTAACACTAATATTCAGTGTAGTGTCACAAAAATCACCTCACCCTAACCCTACTTGAAAAAAAACTGTTTTGTAATGTAACATTAACTTTATATTGGTATTTAAAAAAATGTTTAAATACATAATCCATGTCTTATTATAAATTAGGATGTTATGGTATCAGTCTGAAAGGTAAATCAACACATTTTACTCAGTGGCCTTTGTGCCCTGACAAAAAACAAAGTGAAGGCCAAATGGACTTGCCCCTAAAATGATGAAATTCCCACCCACATGTCATATTTGGCTTTGACTTGGACTGAACATTTGCTCTCACTTTTCATAAAAATATCGGGATAAATATCGTATATCGATATTCAGCCTAAATATATCGGGATATGACTATTAGTCCATATCGCCCAGCCCTAGCGCAGCCTCAGTTTGGAGAAGCGGAGAGCCGCTCCAGCCCAGACGCTCAGCTTTGTACTGCAGTGAACGGGGTCCAGATGCAAAGCGAATTTTAACCACCTAAAACAAGGCCAATCTAAAAAAAATCTATATCAGTTCAAGTGTAAGTTGTATAGAGAAAATTCACACCGCTTTACATCGCTGTCAGTTCGCCCTTTCTTTTGGCACTACATTTTCTCAACCGTAGAACATCCGTATCCCTACGTATTAGAGCAACCAGGCCGTTGCACTAATGCATAGGGATACGGAGGCTCTACGGTCTGTGTCTATCTCTGAAATTGTTAAGTTTCGTTTTGATTGAAAGTAAACAGAGTTGCATGCATAAACCTCTTGACCAGCAACTGGGCCTCGCACTGTATATCCCAGCAGCACCGAGATCCTCCCAGTGTTATAGGCAGGTAGTGGCATAAAAGTGGCAACCTGTGGCATGTCCGTGGCATCTACTGGCACCCGGCATCGGCATGTAGTGGCATGGCAGTGGCTTTCTGTGGCAATTTGCGGCAACCTGTGTCGTGGACATGCCACAGGTTGCCACTATTGTGCCACTACCTGCCAATGCCACTGGGAGGATCTCGCTGTCTCTTGTATTTCGCCACTCGCAGATCACCTGTTGTGCTAATACGTAAGTAAAAGGATGTTCTACATTTGAAAAAATGTAGTGCCAAAAGAAAGGGCAGTCTGACGGCGATGTAAAGCGGTGTGAATTTTCTCTATACAACGTACACTTGAACTGATATAGATTTTTTTAGGTGGGCCCTGTTTTAGGTGGTTAAAATTCACTTTGCATCTGGACTCCCCTCACTGCAGTACAAAGCTGAGCATCTGGGCTGGAGCGGCTCTCTGCTTCTCCAAACTGAGGCTGCGCTGATCGGCAATTTCAGTAGGGAACAGACTGACTATAGATATGTACTTCATATGACCCCACTTCAAAAAACCCAAATTATCCCTTTAACATGGATTATATGTCGACAGGAACATAACTGGGCACGAAAAGCAATCTAGCAATTAAAATCTGAATACTGCTCAGTGGCACATAAAGCCAAAGAAAAAAAGCTTGACCGAATTTTATTCGACCAAATGGCCAATGACTGAAATAGAAAGAGTCACAATTGACTGTGTTTGCAATTTAACAGACACAGATTGTAACATGACATGAAAAATGAAACTTTCTCTGTCTCGCTCAGTCGACTGAACAAGTCTGTGGATGATTTGTTGAAGGTGTTGAATGCTGCTGGACTGTGGATTTCTTTGTGAAAGACTCGGGTCAGATTTCCACGACAGTCCAAAGTATTGACTTTATGCACATTGTCTCAGCGCCTCTCTGCTCCACTAACAGAACTATCATTTAGAACTGGAGTCCACTAACATTAACGACTGGATCCCAGCACTACACAAAGTTCCACAGAGCCCCTTCAATTAGTTTTAATTAAATGATTAGTTATTGTAATCTATTATTTGTACTACATTCCTGGGAAAATAAAATGTTATGTACAGTAATTATCTGTTTCCAGCCACCACTCTCCCGCTAAGCCGGGCCCTGAACGCCTTGCAGAAGATGAAGTAGATGAGCGGGTCCAGGCAGACGTTCAGAGCTGAAATCATGACGGTCACCTCCATCAGGTAATAAGAAACCTTCCTCATAGAACAATTCTTCCAAAGGAATATATCGATAAGGCGAAACAAGTGGAAAGGGACGAAGCAGAAGCAGAAGACACAGACCAGCACCAACATGTTTCTGTGTGACTTTGCAAGCTTCTTGGAGCTGGAGGACGTCGGCTGCCTCTGCCGCGCCTCTGACACTCTGCGGGAGGTGTTATAATAGAAGAAGATCAAGGAGACCAGGACAAACAGGAAGCTGATGGTGGAGAAAGTGTGTATGATTTTGTAGAGCACAGCAAGCTGGTCACTGTGGAAAGCTTCACACCTTATTGGAACAGAGGTCGAGTGTTTTAGGCTGTAGAATAACATGATGATGTAGGTGGTTGTCAGGGCCAGGAGGAAAACCCAGGTGACAGTGGAGATGATATGTGCAGCACGCACTGTCTGCAGGATGTGAGGTGCTGCAGATCCATGGACGATCTTCAGATACCTGGAGCCAGGAAGAGCAGGCGTCAGTACACAGTCGCAGTTTAAAGTTCAGCAGTTTAAAGTTTACCTGCTGCTCCCCTCAAATGGAAGTAAGGAATTCGTATGTTTAATGGGAATTTAAGAACAGGGTTCGGTGCAGTGATGATAGCACTTTTTCTCTTCTCTCAAAATAATGTGCTTCTTTAAAATCCATTAGGTTTTTCATTTTCTGTTTTCTGTAAACATAGGGCAGTAGTATGGTGCCATGGGATATTTATTTATTTATTTTATTTATTTATTTTTATTTATTTATGTTGTTTATTTCGGGCATGTCAATTCATAAACATCACATTTCATCATTGTTCAAATAATACAATACACATGGCCGAAAGGGAAAAGCGGGAGAAGCCAAAGCTTATCAAGTCCCGCCCCCATTACCCACAGGATAAAATCTTCATCCTGATCTTTTCTTGTCTTTTGCATTTTACATTTTCTTTTCTTTTTTTTTTACTTAACAACTTCTTTTGTTATGACCTTTGACAAAACATATTACAACAGTAGCATACAGAGCTGAATTCAAGCTCTAGACAGTACATACAGATTACATGTGTGTCTACTGTTGTGTGCCGATTTACAGGGCTAGTTGAGTTCTTCACAGCTAAGAAGAACTTGTGATAACTCACAGTAGTGTCACAGTGTTCGTACCCAAGTTATCTCACATTGTTGATACACATTATAACAACATCCTGCTATGTACAACTGGCATTGGCCTTGGACCATACAATTTTCTCAGGTTCAACTTATTGTTTGGGTACAGAATGGTATTTGTTATGCTCACATGCCGTCTCAACACAGTGTCTGCACAGTGTCTGTTGATTCGTGCCTCTGACCTTTATCAACCCTCCTGTATTGATCTGTACTGATCAACGATTGAATGTACATACTTTTTCTTGAAGCCACTTAGTGTTGCTGATTTTTTGACATCTTCTTCTAGCACATTCCATTGTTTAACACCTTTGACCGATAAAGAAAAGGATTTTAACGTAGTTCGTACTTTACTTTGCCTGAAAATCATGTTCCCTCTGAGATTGTGTCTCTCCTCTCTGTCTAGGAAGAGTATCCTGGCCAACTTCCTTTTTAGATGTATTTAGATGATATTCTCCGCAATGTGTGCATGTTTATAATAAATGCCACAGTGTGTGTCCAGCAGCTTTAAAAATCATGACAGAACTTGTAATTAATTGAATTTATCATATGGGAAACTGTTTTCCAGCTTGTCCTTGGGTACTCGGCTGCAGTGCTAATACCCAGGACTACAACCTGTAGTTCTCCCAGTAAACACACCACACTCTATGACTGTCGCAGTCCATCCTGACTGGCCGGCTGCAGTTCACTATGCTGCTGGAGTGTCTCTTGGCTTGACAGAGCAGATGGGCTGGATGTCTAAAGTCCAGGCTGCACCTCCATGGGCAGCCTGCTAGCAAATGCTCCCTTGCAATAAACTGAGTTGTTTTAGCTGGTTGTGTGTGGAGGGGCAGCCTTAACTGCGGACACTCTCCCTGCCTCTGCATGGCCCAGAGACAAGACATTGGTGTGTTCAACATGTGAAAATACAGACGCTGCTGTAAAAATGCTCAGTATGCTATAGCCCACTTGTATATAACTTGTTGGTTTCAAACAAGTTTGGAAACTGTGTGAAACATAAATAAAAACCGAATTTGATCATTGTGGAGGGTGTGGAGATCCATGCATAGCGTTCCTGTTTTTTTTCTTTTAACGTTCCACAACTTTCCCAGTGTTATGTTGCCCCTGTCCCAACTTGTTTAAAAAATGTTGCTGACATCAAAATTAGGTAAAACATGTGAAAATCCCCCCCCCAAAAAATCACTGTTGAGTCTCGAATGATCATATTGTATGTTATTTATGTTTGACACAGAAACCCAATGTTTTTGTGCAAACTTCAGTGAAGAGGTTCGTGGCCAATGCCAGGCCACTCTGCATACACAACCCGGCCTACCTGTTAGCAGCGATGTATCCCATGAACAGGACGCTGGCGTACATGTTGAGGAAGAAGGCAGAGAAGCCAAACTGGCAGAAGACCAGGAGGGTGGTGCTGACATATTTTGTGATGCGGATGGGGAGACAGAGGCAGAGCAGGAAGTCAGCGGCCGCCAAGTTCTTCAGGTAAACTGTCATGCTGCTGGATGCCTGACGCTGAGCTCGGCAGAAGTAAAACTTGATGATGAAGGCATTGAGGGAGAAACCAACCTGCACAGAAACCAGGTGAGCCGCATGGCAACAACAGTTACACTCAAAAGTTTTGGCTGGACAAAAGATTGAATCTTTAATTTCTGTAAAACAAATTGATTTAAGTAATTGTAATTTAATAGCAAAGATCTTTTGAATAAGTCACTTCCCTCCCTCAGATCCAGTCAGCCATCAGAACTTTTAAAGCTCACCAGAAACACCAGACTGTAGACAACCATGAAGAAGGGGTTTGCCGAGGTGTCGACCTCAGGACAACCATCCACTGCAGTCTGGTTTGTAACTGACGACTGGTTGACAGATGAGGTCATTTCCTCAAATCCTTGGTCACTCATTTTTCTGGTTGATCTAAACGAGATGAATCCACCTTACACACGAAACACACCGCCTGCGACAGAAATGCATCCAAACATCGGAATAAATCATTCGTTACGTGTGACCATGACCATACGATCAAGATATAACGCTTACAGGAACCACGGAAGGATTCAAACATACATCCTGCTCAGTTGTCAAATATAGATTATAGATTTTAAGATATAGATATTAGGATATTAAAATGTTGTCTTCAAAGCCATAGAAGTGCAAAAGAAGAAGACAAAATACCTGCAGTGTTTTCCTGTGTGTCTGAGGAGGTCTGATAGAGAGACTGGTAACTGGACTGCTTCCGTCTACTCTGCTTTTACAGCGGAAGAATGGCAGCAAACCCACGTGCGCTTATGATGTCTTCAACTGCGTGACATCTCACTGCTGTTGAGATGCAACCTTGTCTTCCTGTCTAGTTCTGATGAACAGGCCACAAGTACCACTGACAATATTTAGAGGCCATGCTGTCGGTTCATGGAGCCACAATGTTTCTCGGTTCACACCAAAAGCATGTTTTAATGTCTTAGCACGGCTTGTCAAAAATATTTTTGTTCTGTGGCCCCAGAAATTGCTGGAAAATGTGCTGTATCTTTAAAAATATCCAATTTTGTTGCATCAAACTTGGCCCGAAAATGTCTCAATATCTTACTAAAATATATCAGAAGTTTGCACCACAAGATGGGATTTTTTTTTTGCTGCAAAAGTGGCTGTAAACGTCCCAATGTCTGGTTTAATATGTCTGGTATTGTCACCACAAATACAGCTGGAAAATGTCCCAGTGTCTCATTAAAAATATCCAGTGGTGTTACCTGTTGAAACGCAGTCTTGACAGCAGTCACTGGCTTGCTTAGCTGTAATGCCACCACCATCCCCTCAACCCGTCAACATAAAAATCCTGCTGAATATGACACGCACAAATCTGAACTTGTTCATGGCTTGCAGAAATGTAAGAAAAATAAAACGGCAACATTTTATCTGGCAATTTTGCTGAAAAGTCAGTGAAAAGAGGAGATTACACTGACACATCGTGGTGTTCCTGTTAGTAATGTTTCTAACTCCATGCTTATCCTGGGCTTTATTGATCTGCATCCTAAACATCCAGAGGTTAGAGGAGAAAAGGAAAGAGACTGAAGGGAAATAACTAAAAGAACAGAGAAGAAAGTTTCTGATGAGTTCTGAGTTCAGTCAGAGGCGGGTTGGTGCATCTGTTGCTAGCTAGCTTGGAGCTAACATGTTTATAGATGTTAATTATTTGGCTAATCGAGGACAAATAAACACAAACGGTTTAATGTAAAAAACAGATTCACTTTTTGTCAGTGGGCATCATGAGAATAGTAACGACCATAAAATACGCTTTTTCGTGGTCTTATCACTGATAAGAGAGGATGTAATTAAAATAAAACCACACAGAAAGTTCTGGAGTTGTGACCGACCCGACTGAATCCAACACATCTGTGAATCCCTGCTATCTGTCATGACTCTGGATTTATGTTCTTTGTATCATGTCTTGTTGTGTCTTTGTTTTGATTTTCCATGCCCCACTGTGTCCTTTAAGTGTCTCTTTTGTTCTTCCCTGTCTGTAGTTCTGTTCCCTCCATGTTCTCTCCTCTGTGCTCCTCCCCCTCGTTACCTCACCTGGCCTCCTCCCTCCTCTCTCTCCTCTCCCTCCCTCATCTTGTCATTAGTGTCTGTGTATTTAGTCTGTGTCTTCCCTGTAGTCCATGTCCGTTCATTGTCTCTGTCTGCATCTCCTCATAACTCTGTCCACGTCTGCTCATGTTCTGCCTATTTCCAGTTCCCTCATGGTATGTTTTGGTTTTACATTTTTTGATTTGAACTTTGCCTTTGATTTGTACTTTCTCCTTTTGTTTGTACTTTGTCTTGCTGTTTTTGTTGCTACTTTGCCTTGCTTTCTTTTTCTACTTTGCCTTTTGTCTCCCTTGGATTTTTGCATTCAGCTTTGATTTAAATAAGCTCACCTTTTGTTTCCCCCATTTCCTTGTCCCTTGAGTAACTGCATTTGGGACCAACTCGTATCTCCATAGTTTTCCCTTTAACCCCGACCTGACACTCTCCATGATGATGATGCAGGTTGAGCCGGTTGATGACTAAAACATGACATTAATAATCTTTTTATCTTAATAAAAAGATTATAAGCCCCTCTGTGTTTAGCACAGAAGAACAGGAACCCCCACAAAAATTAAACATATGGTCGGTGTGAGAAACTGTGACCTTGACTGTTTTATGTTAGGATGCATTCAGAGACCTGAGACCCTAATCCTAAACCCGAAAAAAGATTTTATATATATATATATATATATATATATATATATATATATATATATATATATATATATATATAGATATATAGATATATAGATATATAGATATATAAATATATATAAAAATATATATATATTTTTTTTTTTTAAATAACAAAGGAGTAAATTATATACTTGTCTAACCCTAGTTATATAATAATATGATACACTGCAGTTTACAGTTATGGCCAAAATAACACACACTTGTGTGTTTGGTTTCACTTCAGACAGGAGTGATGTTGTGTGAGACTTGTGAAGTGTCATTTGTTCGCATGTGCATGGACTAGTAAATCATTCTTTATTTTAAAATTGTAATCCCCTTTTTTACTGATTGTATCTGTAATCAATAACATCTTTTTTTGTCATACTTTTGAAGATATCACGTTAGAATATTATTTTGTTTAAAGGGAAAGTCCCCCATACAAATGTTTGTTTTGTTAAAGTATCCGATATTCATTATACTGAGGTATCAAATAAAATTCAGCCAATGGTATATAAATTATAGGTAAAAGTATTACATTTTCAACAGTTAGATCAATCATTAGATCATCATTAGATTAGATTATACTAATCTGATATATCTAATTATTGGACTTAATGTCGATGTTTTGTTTTTTTTAATTCTGTTGCTGATCAAATTAATTGACACAAAAATGTGCTTTTGCTGTGATGCAGAATGTAATCAGCAAAGTAACGAGTGAAATTACAATATTTGCCTCTGAAATGTAATGGAGAGTAACTATATTTATGTTTAAATAATAAGATTAAATGATATTTATTTTTCTCTAATCTTTATTTTGCATGTGTTTGGTACTGAGGTAATCCAAAAGTAATGTAAAGTAATCAAGTTACACCCACATAGAACCTCTTCTTGATCTGCCACCTTATCATGGTGAGGGGTTTGAGCACTTGAATGATCCTAGGAGCTATGTTGTCTGGGGCTTAATGCCCCTGGTAGGGTCTCCCAAGGCAAACAGGTCCTGGGTGACGGGTCAGACTAAGAGCAGTTCCAAAGCCCTAATGAAGAGGTTAAGATCGAGGAAGTGTATGTCACCCGGATTGGTGTCACCGGGGCCCCACCCTGGAGCCAGGCCTGGGGTTGGGGCTCGCAGGTGAGTGCCTGGTGGCCGGGTCTTTGCCCATGGGACCCGGCCAGGGGCAGCCCGAATAAGCGATGTGGGCCCACCCTCCAGTAGGCGCACCACCCGCAGGAGGGTTCTGAAGGGGCCAGTGCTTTGTGATTTGGGTGGCGGTCATTGGCTGGGGCCTCCAATGGCCCAATACCCGGATGGTGACTCTGGCCATGGGGACATGGACTGTCACCTCACTGGGTGGGATAGAGCCTTAGCTAGTGCGAGAGGTTGAGCGGTACTGGCTAGACATAGTTGGGCTCACCTCCATGCACAGTCTGGGCACTGGAACCCAACTCCTTGAGAGAGGCTGGACTCTCTTCTACTCTGGAGTTGCCGCGGTGAGCTGGTGTGGGCTTGCTTATAGCTCTCCATCTCAGCCGCCATGTGCTGGAGTTCTCCCCGGTGAGTGAGAGGGTTGCCTCCTTGCGCCTTTGAGTCGGGGATAGGTCTCTTACTGTTGTTTCGGCTTGTGGGCCAAACAGCAGTATAGAGTACCCGGCCTTCTTGGAGGCCCTGGGAGGGGTACTGGTAAGTTCTCCAACCAGGGACTCCATCTTTCTACTGGGGGACTTCAATGTTCACGTGGTCAGTGACAGCGTTAGCTGGAGGGGTGTGATTGGGAGGAACGACCTCCCCGATCTGAACCCCAATGGTGTTCTGTTGCTGGACTTCTGTGCTAGTCACAGATTGTTTATAACGAACATGTTCGAGCATAAGGGTGTCCATCAGTGCACGTGGCACCAGGACGCTGTTGGTCGGAGGTCAATGATGGACTTTGTGGTCGTGTCATCTGACCTCTGACCGTATGTCTTAGACACTCAGGTGAAGAGAGGGGATGAGCTGTCAACTGATCACCACCTGGTGGTGAGTGAGATCCGCTGGCAGGGGAGGAAGCTAGACAGACTTGGCATACCCAAGCACATTGTGAGGGTCTGCTGGGAATGTCTGGCGGAACCCTCTGTGGGGGAGATTTTCAACTCCCACCTCCGGGAGAGCTTTGATCAGATCTCGAGGGAAGTTGGGGACATTGATCCTGAACGGACCATGTTCTCCACTTCCATTGTTGATGCGGCTGTTTGAAGCTGTGGCCGTAAGGTCTCCGGTGCCTGTCGCAGCGCAATCCCCGAACACCGAAAGAAAGGGATGCTGTCAAGCTTGTTGGGTGGTGGTAGGAATACTTTGAGGATCTCCTCAATCCCACTGACACGCCTTCCATAGAGGAAGCAGAGGCTGGGGACTCAGTGCTTGATGGTGGATGAGATCTGCCCTGAGTACCTCAAGTCTCTGGATGTTGTTGGGCTGTCTTAGCTGATATGTCTCTGCAGCATCACGTGGCAGTCGGGGACAGTGCCTTTTGGACTGGCAGACCAGGGTGGTGGTCCCTCTATTCAAAAAGGGGGACCAGAGGGTGAGTTCCAACTGTCGGGGGATCACACTCCTAGCCGCCCTGGGAAAGTCTATTCCAGGGTACTGGAGATCTTGGATTCAGAAGGAATAATGCGGTTTTCGTCCTGGCTGTGGAACACTGGACCAGCTCTATACCCTCCGCAGGGTGCTCGAGGGTTCATGGGAGTTTGCCCAACCAGTTCACATGTGCTTTGTGGACATGGATAAGGCGTTCAACCGTGTCCCTCATGGAATTCTGTGGGAGGTGCTTCGGGAGTATGGGGTCGTAGGCCCTTTGTAAAAAGAATAAGATACCGGATACAAGTGGCCGAAATGAGTTTCCTCCGTAGGGTGGCGGGGTGCTCCCTTAAAGATAGGGCGAGGAGCTCTGTCACCTGGGAGGAGCGCAGAGTAGAGCTGCTGCTCCTCCACATCGAGAGGAGCCAGCTGAGGTGGCTTGAGCATCTGTATCGGATGCCTTCCTCGGGAGATGTTCCTGGCATGCCCTGCTGGGAGGAGACCCTGAGGAAGACCCAGGACAACCTGGAGTGACTATGTCACTCGGCTGGCCTTGGAATGCCTCAGGACCCTCCCAGAAGAGCTCGGGGAAGTGTCCAGGGAGAGGGAAGTCTGGGTGTCCCTGCTCAGACAGCTGCCCCCGGCGACCCATCCCTGGATAAGCTGAAAAAGATGGATAGATGGACCCACATAGAAAATAGGCAATCGAGTTAACAGCAGCAATGCTGGAGACAATGTGTTCAGACTAATGCTGATCACTCACATATTTCCATGGTCATGCATGCTGGGACGCTGTGATTCAGACTCTTGAAGTGATGGATCCTCGGATTGTGTACCTCGGTCTGGTACCCAAATAAGTAATTCCAGAGAATAACGTCAATTCTTTAACTCAAATAAAAAAAAGGCCATGACAAGGGTCTGGTTGAAATTCAGGAAAGTGACTGGACATCGTAGAAGTCGTGAATGCCAAAAAGAATAAATCAGTTTGTAAAGAGAGTGTAGTGACCCGGACCCAGTGATCCCTACACTGCAGTACAAAGCTGAGCGTCTGGGCCGGAGCGGCTCTCTGCTTCTCCAAACTGAGGCTGCACTGATCGGCAATCTCAGAAGGGAACAGACCGACTATAGATATGTACTTCACATGACCCCACTTCAAAAAACCCAAATTACCCCTTTAACATGGATTACATGTCGACAGGAACATAACCGGGCACGAAAAGCAATCTAGCAATTAAAGTCTGAATATTGCTCAGTGGCACATAAAGCCAATGAAAAAAAGCTCGACTGAATTTTTGTCTCAGCGCCTCTCTGCTCCACTAACAGAACTATCATTTAGAACTGGAGCCGCTAACATTTACAACTGGATCCCAGCACTACACAAAGTTCCACAGAGCCCCTCAATTTGTTTTGATTAAACAATTATTTATTTTAATTTATAATTTGTATTACATTCCTGGCAAATAAAATGTTATATACAGTAATTATCCGTTTCCAGCCACCACTCTCCCACTCAGCCGGGCCCTGAACGCCTTGCCGAAGATGAAGTAGATGAGCGGGTCCAGGCAGACGTTCAGAGCTGAAATCATGACGGTCACCTCCATCAGGTAATAAGAAACCTTCCTCATAGAGCAATCCTTCCAAAGGAATATGTCGATAAGGCGAAACAAGTGGAAAGGGACGAAGCAGAAGCAGAAGACACAGACCAGCACCAACATGTTTCTGTGTGACTTTGCAAGCTTCTTGGAGCTGGAGGACGTTGGCTGCCTCTGCCGCGCCTCTGACACTCTGCGGGAGGTGTTATAATAGAAGAAGATCAAGGAGACCAGCACAAACAGGAAGCTGATGGTGGAGAAAGTTTCTATGATTTTGTAGAGCACAGCGAGCTGGTCACTGTAGAGGGCTTCACACCTTATTGGGACGGAGGTCAAGTGTTTTAGGCTGTAGAATAACATGATGATGTAGCTGCTCATCAGGGCCAGGAGGAAAACCCAGGTGACAGTGGAGATGATATGTGCAGCTCGCACCGTCTGCAGGATGTGAGGTGCTGCAGATCCATGGACGATCTTCAGATACCTGGACCGAGGAAGAGCAGGCTTCAGTACCCAACTTTAACAGATTACAGTCACAGTTTAAACTTCAGCCGCAGTGCTAATACCCAGAACTATGACCTGTAGTTCTCCCAGTAAACACACCACACTCTACGACTGTCACAGTCCATCCTGACTGGCCGGCTACAGTTCACTGTGATGCCAGAGTGTCTCTGGTTGTGACAGAGCAGATGGGCTGGATGTCTAAAGAGCAGGCTGCACCTTCATTAGCAGCAGTTGTTTTAGCTGGTCATGTATGGAAGGGGCAGCCTTAACTGTGGACACTGTGCTTGCCTCTGCATGACCCAGAGACACAGCTGCGAGCCAAAGACATTGGTGTGTTCAACATACGCCACTGTATGCTCAGTATGCCATTGCCCACTTGTATATAGTTTTTTTGTAACGTTCCACAACTTTCCCAGTGTTATGTTGCCCCTGTACCAACTTGTTTGAAACATGTTGCTGACATCAAATTGGACATTCTAGCAGAAACGTACATCATCTGTCCTGTCAGTGTTTCACTAAATAAAACTTGTTTTATTAAAAAATGTCTAAAACTGATTCGATGGTGAATTTCAGTGGGTTGTTCCCCCTCCACAACCAAGTTGTTATCATTCACATCAGTTGATTAAAAACTACAGCCTGCATATATTCATTTTTTTTTTTTTTTTTTAAACATTTGTTTATTGATTTTTCAGTGACATAACAAAATCAAGAGGTGACAATTCCAGATTCAAAAAAGTGTCAAGTATAACAAGACTAAAAATAAAAATAAATAAAATGAAATCAGATAATGGGTAAATAATGGTAAAAAAGAAAAATAGAAAAAACTCACAACTAGTAGACAATCAGGGTGGCTACTCTGGAAAAGCTGCAAAAATCAATCCCTCAAAATGTGCAAAAAATGGACCCCAAGTTTTATTTAACTTTACAAGAGGACCATGTATCGAGCACCTAATTTTCTCCAACTTCACAGACTGAAAGATGTCCCTGATCCAAGACGAATGAGAAGGTGGCGCAGGAGACTTCCACCTCAATAAAATCAAACATCTAGCCAATAAGGAGACAAAGGCTACAAAGTCAGCTTTATATTTCAGAAGCTGCAAAGTAGGAGGTAAAACACCAAACAAAGCGGTGCATACTGTTGGATCAAACTGAATCCTTGTACAAACAGAAATAGAGTTAAATATCTGTGTCCAAAAATTATGTAGTGAAGGGCAAGACCAAAACATATGGACATGGGTAGCTGGAGCCTGATGACATCTAATGCACATGGGATCGACATCATTATAGATTTTGGAAAGCCTAACTCGAGTGAGATGGGTACGATTTTGCACTGGGTCCGACCGTGTCTAGCACAAATAGATGAAGAGTGAACCCAATGCAAAATGGCATCCCACAGCTCCTCCGAGATCTCCTCCCCTACATCCTCTTCCCATTGGGTTTTAATTTTATGCTGCGGGGTTAGCTGCAAGGAATGAATACGATTATATAGATGTGAAATAGCACCCTTAATGGTAGGAAATGGGATTAAAAAGGAGTCAATTAGAGAGGCCTCTGGTAGACTTGGGAAATTGGGGCTAAGATTGCAGATGAAACTATGAACTTGAAGATATATAAAAAAATGTTGCCATGGCAAATGGAATTTCTCAGAGAGTTGTTGGAAGGATGCAAATATAAGTCCCTAAATGCCTTGATGCCGTAGTCAGACCACAAAGAAAAAGCCCCATCAATGAAGGAGGGATGAAAAACAGGGTTAGCTGATAAAGGAGCTAGGAGAGAGAAAGTCTGTAGACCAAAATAGCGTCGAAATTGCTTCCAAATTTTAAAAGTGGATTTAACTAAGATATTATTGCAAAAAAGGGAGAGAGAAAAGCTAAGAGGAGCGTGGATGAGAGCAGTCAACGAAGCAGGTTTAGCAGAAAACATCTCCATACTCAGCTATGTAGGAGGAACTGGTGGCCCCTCCAGAGAAATCCAAAGCTGAATTACTCTAAGGATGGAAGCCCAGTAATAAAACCTCAAGTTAGGAAGGGCCAAGCCCCCAAGGGTCTTAGGTCTCTGCAACAGCTCCTTTTGCAAACGAGGGACCATCCTGTTCCATATAAACAGTGATTGATTTGTCTAATTTGTGAAAAAAAGACTGAGTGAGAAAGACAGGTATGCAGATGAAGAGATAAGACAATTTGGGGAGGATGTTCATCTTAACCGAATTAACCCTGGCCACGAGGGAAAGAGGCAACAGTGACCACCGTTGAAAGTCCTTCCGTATATATTCTAACAAAGGGACAAAATTAAAATCAAACAAATCTTCAAATCGGTCTCTAATCTGAATACCAAGGTATTTAAAGCCAAATGGAACAATTTTGAATGGGAAACCCTGAGCAGCATCTTGGGCACCTTGATTTAAAGGACACAGCTCACTCTTGTCCAGATTTAGTTTATAGCCTGAAATCTGACCAAATGAACTAAGGATGTCAAGAGCAGCTGGGACTGAGACAGAGAGATTGGACACATATAGTAATAAGTCATCGGCATAGAGGGAGGCCATCTGTTCAAGACCATATCTTGTTATTCTAGTAATGCGTGGCGAAGCGCACTAGCCAGAGGTTCAATAGCAACAGCAAATAGAAGAGGACTCAGAGCAGCCCTGACGAGTGGAGCGGTGCAAAGGGAAATAATCTGAATGGGTGACATTAGTTCTGACTGAAGCCACAGTGGATGAATAAAGCTACTTAATCCAAGAAATGAACTCCTTGTCAAAACCAAATTTCTCCAAAGCGTAAAAAAGATAACTCCACTCCACTCTGTCAAAAGCCTTCTCCGCGTCTAATGAGATTACGGCTTCTGGCCCCATTGATGTAGAAGGATTATAAACAACATTAAGAAGTCGTCTGAGATTAAAGAACCCATGTCTGTTCTGGACAAAACCTGTCTGATCAGGAGAGATTATCAAAGGCAAAACTGATTCCAGTCGCAGAGCTAATAATTTGGACAGAAGTTTTACATCTACAGATAAAGGACTAATTGGACAGTAACTTGAGCAGGACAGAGGGTCCTTATTCTTTTTTAAGAGTAATGATATGGAGGCCTGATTTAGAGTCTGGGAAAATTTAGAAAGAGTAAGAGATTCATTGAACATTTCGATCAAAACTGGTGCCAATTTGTCAAAAAAGGACTTGTAAAACTTGGTCGGAAAACCGTCCGGGCCCGGACATTTTCCAGACTGCATAGAAAATGTTGCCTATTTAAGGTCATCTATGGTGATTGGGCCCTCTAACCACTCAGCAATATCAGCATCAACCCTAACCAACTCCAGTGAGTCAAAAAAACTATCCAGAACTGACAGATCAGACCCAACCTCCGAAGTATATAAAGAGGAGTAAAACTGTTTAAACTGATCATTACTTTTTTTAGGATCGGTTGTGACGCCAGAAGGAGTATGAATTTGAGGAATCTGCTGAGAGGAGGAAGCCTGTCGAAGTTGATGGGCCAAAAGTTTGGTCGCCTTATCCCCAGATTCATAATAATATTTAGCCTTAAATAAGAGCTCCTCAACTTCTTTAGTGGAAAGAACATCAAACTCAGCCTGAAGAGAGAGATGATCTTTATATATGTTAGGGGATGGGGATGAAGCATAGATATTATCAAGCTGGGAGATTCGTAACCTCAATTCCTTAAATTTTTTTTTCCTTTGTTTGTTCACGTTGCTGCTATATGAAATAATTTCACCTCTAATGTATGCTTTCAAAGTCTCCCAAAGAAGGGAGGCTGAGATCCCTGGGGTTCTGTTGGTAGTAAGAAAAAAGTCAATTTGATTAGAAACAAACTTAACAAAATCCTCATTAGATAGCAAGCGCGTACTAAGATGCCAAGGGGGGCACGTACATTCGCGCTCCTGTATGAATAACTCCAGTGTGGTCGGAGCATGATCTGATATTAGAATAGTATAAGAGCAAGACTGAACAGAATGGACAAATTGGTTGTCCAGGAGAAAATAATCAATATGAGAAAAGGAATGATGTACATGACAGAAAATAGAATACATTTTGCCAGATGGATTAAGAAAGCGCCATGGATCAGAGACCGAGAACTCATCCATAAAGGATAAAATGGTCTTAGAAGACTTTGAGGGCACTCCTGGTCGAGTAGAGGAAAGATCTAATACAGGATTAAGCCAACAGTTGAAGTCACCCCTCATAATGAGCAGATGTGTGGACATGTCAGGTAACTTGGCGAACAATTGGTGGAAAAAATTGTTGTCATCCCAGTTTGGACCATACACATTAGCCAGAATCACAGAATTACTATATAGCTGCCCCGTTACAAACACAATATGGGCACCTAATTGAAGGTGATGAAGAACTTTGCTACGTTTAATAGGCTGATTTAGACCATTGCAGTTTCAGCTAGCAAATTTGAGTCCTGTCCCTGATTGTCGTGGCACCCTAGACTGCTGCATGCTAATCAAGTATTAATGTACACTGCAGCATGGAATGTATAATAGTCACAGAAATAAAATAAAACAAGGGCGACCTGACAAAACAAAACACAAAACACACAGCGAAAGAAAAGGGAAGAACTCCTCACACACCCACCCACCACCCCATGAGCTGAAGCGTCTTCCCAAACCAGATGCGAGCGAATCCCACAAACTACCAAAAACATCCTAACATGCTCCAATAACTGCACAAACCACTAGTGCTCATCCGAGTTTGTAATAAAGCATAAAATAAATATGTAAACAAACACAGTAGCAAAATATGAAAAGTGACTCAAGACCAAGTGTCACGAACTTAAAAGCAGGGCAGCTTACCAACAGAAAATGGGTTAACTTTACCCTCAGTTTACCAAACAAACTGCCAGCCGCTTTCAAACTGCAGCTCGAGAAAAGATACCAGACTTTAAAGGTTGAAACGCTGGGGGCGTGTCAGTTAGAGGCGATGGAACCACGCCCATGCGCGGGGGGATTCACACAGAAAGCCGGCGCTGCGGCTCCTAAAGAGGCGTGACGGTACACGTCATGTTAATGACGTCGATGTTTCCCCAGGTGTTCCCCCAGGTGTTCCCCCAGGTGTTCCCCTTGTAATCTAAACCCACGGACAGTTTATAATCATATGGATGCTGTTATAATGTGTAGTGATTGAGATCCTGACCCACCTGGAAAGTGACGGAGTTATGTTTTTCGTGCTAAATTACATAATTATACATGATCACCATCAGTAAACAGGAAGCTGTCTGACTCTGTCACTTGCGGGGACGGAGGCCGTTTTCTGGGGGAAAGTTCCCTGAAGTCTTGGTCAGGAGGGCTGGCGGTCGCAGTGATTTATTTTCATCACAAACACTCGGTGAGTTAAAGTCTTTGCCGGGGACAAACGCTGTTTTCTGAGCAGGAGGACAGGCAGAGGGCGGACAGGAGGACGGACGCTTCTCCACATACAGCTGAGGTATTTGTTTTCCTCATAAGTTGCCAAAGACAGTTACTACGTTACTTTTGTTCGGTCATGTAACGTTGCTTTGTGAGACATTTCTCTGTATTTAGTTGAGTGAAGGACCTGTGTCAGACTGTCAGACCGACACGCCCTCGCTCTGCGCCTCCGGATTATCCGTTCACACTGGGACGGCTCACCACGTACCGCCGGTGGGACCCGCCGTCAGCGGGAGGGAGAGGGTCAGCGGCGGCGGCCACATTATTCCGGTGGCACCCGCTGACTGGAGAGTAAGTGGGAGAACCGCTGAAGCTGACGCGCTGAAGGTATTTATACCACTTCCGCAGCAGGGCCGGATTTATGCTAATCATTTGCATGATTTCTGACCCGCCCATTAAATCCTGAACACAGAAATGTTGAACAGTTTGTGAGCCTAGCTCCAAAATTAAATTCTAAATGGTCGAATGGCTTTTACATGTTTTAAGTAAATACATTTATGACCTGTTTAATGTGTTTAGAAGAAAATGGCTGATTTTGCTTTACACGGACTTTAAGTTTACCTTAACAAAGTCCATTGCAGTGGCTGGGTCCCCAAAGGTGTGTGTAGCTCCACCGGGAAGAGTGATCCTCAAAGTCGCGGGAAACCTCAATCCAAACTTCACTCCAGGACATGAATGTAAGAGACGTTTAATGTCCATTAATGCAGCATGTTTCTTCGCAACCGCCGAAGTACAGTCTTTTGGCTTGGAAGAGAAGAGGAGAGTCCTTGGAAGCCTCGCCGGCCCGGCATAAAAGGTCATTCCTCACGTGAAAAAAGTGCACACGAATCACAAAAGGTCGGGGTGGTTTACCCTCACTGGGCTTGGATCGGAGAGTGCGATGTGCACTGTCGAGCAGGGGCAACTCATCCAGGCCGAGAGAGTCCATCAGCAGCTGAGCAATAAATGCGGTTGGGCGCACACCTTCGGCCCCCTCCGGCACACCCACCAGCCGTATGTTGTTCCTCCTCGCTCTACCTTCCAGGTCCTCACATTTATTGGTCAGCAGTTTAACCTCGGCTTTCACCGTGGAAACTGTTGAATCCAGTGAAGTTAGCAGGTCACTGTGGTCAGTGCACCCGCACTGCAACTCCGTGATAGCTTGATCATGGGAGCTAAGTTTTTGTTGCATTGGTTCAATTGCGTGCCTAAGCTCCTCTCTTACCGAAGAAATGTCAGCAAGTATATTTTGCCGCAAATGTCCCCTTTCAACTGGTCTAACATAGCCCGGTGGTGATCCAAATTGGGCGCACACCCGTGGTCCGTGACCACCTTCGGCGGAGATGTGGGCTCAGTCGAGGGAGAAGCTTTAGTACGGCCTGTGCGAGGCGAGTTTCCACGTGCAGCTGCCATTGTTGGTTGAAATTCCCCAAAAACACACCGAAACTGAACAAGTACTTGTCACAATTGTGTACCGCCGGCCGAAATAATGAAAAGAAGCTGTTAAAAAGTTAAAATAAACACAAACTCGCGGAGCAAAAGGGAGACACGTCCTACATGCTTGGTGTCCAACAGCACCCCCCTAGCTTGCATATATTCTATGAATAGATAGCATTTCACACCTAGCCCCATGGTTTCCATCAGTCATGGAGCATCTACATAGGACACTATGACACTAATAAAAGTTGTGCAATACAGCTCTTAGTATATGACTCACAGGAGGTGACATTAATATTCTGTATATAGATCTGTCTTTGAACTATGACTTATGAACTTTATTAGAAGAGAATATAAGATTTGAATAAAACATTTTTGGTGGAAATGAACATTTCTGGTCCTAAATTCAGAGTAAGCATTTATTTACAAAAATTTGGGAAAACATTAAAAAATACATAAATTTTTTTCACTGATGAGTATCGAATGAGTATATGCCCAAACGGCTTTGCGAATTATCATATTATATTTATGTTTTACACAGTAGCCCAACGTTTTTGTACAAACTTCGGTGAAGAGGATCGTGGCCACTGCCAGGCCACTCTTTATACACACAATGCCACATTGCCAACCAGGCCTACCTGTTAGCAGCGATGTATCCCATGAACAGGATGCTGGCGTACATGTTGAGGAAGAAGACAGAGAAGCCAAAGTGGCAGAAGACCTGGAGGGTGGTGCTGACATATTTTGTGATGCGGATGGGGAGACAGAGGCAGAACAGGAAGTCAGCGGCCGCCAAGTTCTTCAGGTAAACTGTCATGCTGCTGGATGCCTGACGCTGAGCTCGGCAGAAGTAAAACTTGATGATGAAGGCATTGAGGGAGAAACCAACCTGCACAGAAACCAGGTGAGCCGCATGGCAGCAACAGTTACACTCGAAAGTTTGAGCTGAACAAAAGATTTAACCTTTCATTTCTGTAAAACAAATTAATTTAAGTAATTGTCATTTAATAGCAATGATCTTATACATGAGTCACTTCCTTCCCTCAGAACTTTTAAAGCTCACCAGAAACACCAGACTGTAGACGACCATGAAGAAGGGGTTTGCCGAGGTATCGACCTCAGCACAACCATCCACTGCAGTCTGGTTTGTAACTGACGACTGGTTGACAGATGAGGTCATTTCCTCAAATCCTTGGTCACTCATCTTTCTGATTGATCTAAACAAGATGAATTCAAATTAGAACACCTTACACACAAAACACACTGCCTGAGACAGAAATGCTTCCAAACAGCAGAAAAAAAATTATTCATCACATGTGACCATGACCAAAAGATCAAGACACCACGCTTACAGGAACCACCGGAGGATTCAAACTACCATCAACTCTAACACACATCCCACTCAGTTGTCAAATATAGACTTTAGATTTTTAAATATAGATTTTCGGGTATTAAAATGTTGTCTTCAAAGCCGTAGAAGTGCAAAAAAGAAGATTAAATACCTGCAGTGTTTCCCTGTGTGTTTGAGGGGATCTGAGAGAAAGCCTGGCCACTGGACTGCTTCTTTCTACTCTGCTTTCACAGTGGAAGCAAAAACACGTGCGCTTATGTCTTCAAATTCATACCTATAGATAAACTTAAAAACCACACACGCTCACTCACTGCTGTTGAGAGGCAAATTGTCTTCCTGTCTAGTTCTGATGAACAGGCCACAAGTACCACTGACAACATTTATAGGCCATGCTGTCGGTTCATGGAGCCACAATGTTTCTCGGTTCACACCAAAAGCATCTTTTAATGTCTCAGCATGCCTTGTCAAAAATATTTTTGTTCTGTGGCCCCAGAAATTGCTGGAAAATGTGCCATATCTTTAAAAATATCATAATTTTGCGCCACAAATTCTGCTGGATATTTACCAAAGTCTCTTTAATGATCTGGTTTCGTTGCTGCAAAAGTGGCTGTAAACGTCCCAATGTCTGGTTTAATATGTCTGGTCTTGTCACCACAAATACAGCTGGAAAATGTCCCTGCATCTCGTTGAAAATATCCAGTGGTGTCACTTGTTGAAACAAAGTCTCAAACAGCAGTCACTGGCTTGCTCGCAACATTTTATCTGGCAAGTTGGCTGAAAAGTCAGCGTAAAGAGGAGATTACACTGACACATGCATGGTGTGTCTGTTAGTTAATGTTTCTAACTCCATGCTTATCCTGGGCTTTATTGATCTGCATCCTAAACATCCAGAGGTTAGAGGAGAAAAGGAAAGAGACTGAAGCGAAATGACTAAAAGAACAAAGAAGAAAGTTTCTGATGAGTTCTGAGTTCAGTCAGAGGCGGGATGGTGCATCTGTTGCTAGCTAGCTTGGAGCTAACATGTTTATAGAAGTGAATTTTTTGGCTAATCAAGGACAAATAAACACAAATTGTCAGTGTTTGGCTAAAGGGAGGACTATGGATAAAGGGAAGGTAGACCCAAATGCAGTTACACACGAGAGGCAAGGATATGGGGAAACAAAAAGCGAGCTTTATAACAAAAGCTGAATACAAAAACGAGAGCCAGGAACAAAAGGACCAAAATGGACAAAACGTAGCAGTAGCAACACAAAAAGGCCAGACAAAGTAGCAACAAAAACCAGCAGGACAAAGTCCAAAGAAAAAGGCAACGTTCAAGTCAAACATGGAAAACTCAAAACCAAAACATACCATAACGGGACTTGAAGAACACGGACAAGAGCATGGACGTAGACAGGGGCTGACAAGAACAATGACCAGACAAGGAGTGAAGGGAACACAGAGACTAAATGCACAGACATTGATGACAAGACGAGGAACAGGTGAGGTGGACCAACAGGTGAGATAACGAGGGGAATGCATGGATGAGAACACTGACAGACAGAGGGAAGAACATAGGAGACACTTAAAGGACACATGAGGGCATGGAAAAATCAAAACATAAGACACAAGACATGATACAAAGACATGGAAATTAGACACAAGAAACCACAAGACAAAACCAGACAAGAACACAACGAACAAGAATCTACAGTCATGACACAAATAGTACAAGGTAAAAAACAGATTCACTTTTTGTCAGTGGGCATCATGAGAATAGTAACGACTATGAAATACGTTTTTTCATGGTCTTATCACTGATAAGAGAGGATGTAATTAAAATAAAACCATCCAGAAAGTTCCAGTGTTGTGACAGATCGTTGTGCCTTTGTTTGTTCAGACACTGAAGGTGTGGTGTCATCCCGGGGTTTCCACACAGCACAGGATCAAAGATGCATTGACAAGATGCTCATAAAATACTTTTATGTTCTTGTTTTGCTTTTAACTTTCTCTGTAAAATGAGTAATAAGGTTTATCTATTATCAGAGGAGGAGTGCTGTCTGGGCATTAGTTAAGGACTTCAAATATTGAGGTCATGAGTACAAATTTCCCCAGTGCACTTTTTAGAGTTCAACGTTCTGAAAATGTTATATGATATATATCCATTTTACATGCATCTAAAATTTGACAGATTTAAAGCCAATGACTTTTTTCAGAATCTGCATTAAAAAACACATTGATTACACAAACAATTGAATGTGTAATCATAGAAAAACAACACAATGGCACTATGACCTCAGCTTGTGCTGTATAAATCACTGACTCATGATGATAAACTTTATGTTTAGGTCTCTGTGAGCGAAGCTTCTCGGTGTCACGTGCTTCCACAGACCCGCTCCACGCAGACTATATAAAGGTTCCCACCAGGATTTATTTCAACAGACCGACCTGACTGAGTCCAACGCATCTGTGAACCCTGCTCTCCATGATGATGATGCAGGTAAGAGCCGGTTGATGACTAAAACATGACATTAATAATCTTTTTATCTTAATAAAAGTTGGGCTCACCTCCACGCACAGTCTGGGATCTGGAATCCAACTCCTTCAGAGAGGCTGGACCTTCTTCTACACTGGAGTTGCCTCAGTGAGAGGCGGCGAGCTGGTGTTTGCTTGCTTATAGCTCTCCGTCTCAGCCACCATGTGTTGGAGTTCTCCCCGGTCAACGAGAGGGTTGCCTCCCTGCGCCTTTGAGTCGGGGATAGGTCTCTTATTGTTGTTTCGGCTTATGGACCGAACAGCAGTATAGAGTGCCCGGCCTTCTTGGAGGCCCTGGGAGGGGTACTGGAAAGGTCTCCAACCAGGGACTCCGTCGTTCTACTGGGGGACTTCAATGATCACGTGGGCAGCAACAGCGTTACCTGGAGGGGTGTGATTGGGAGGAACGACCTCCCCGATCTGAACCTGAATGGTGTTCTGTTGCTGGACTTCTGTGCTAGTCACAGTTTGTCCATAATGAACACCATGTTGAAGCGTAAGGTTGTCCATCAGTGCATGTGGCACCAGGACACCCTAGGTCGGGGTCGGAGGTCAATGATTGACTTTGTGGTGGTGTCATCTGACCTCTGACCATATGTCTTAGACACTCGGGTGAAGAGAGGGGCTGAGCTGTCAGCTGATCACCACCTGGTGGTGAGTGGGATCTGCTTGCAGGGGAGGAAGCGAGGCAGACTTGGCAGACCCAAGCGCATTGTGAGGGTGTGCTGGGAACGTTTGGTGGAACCCTCTGTCGGGGAGAGCTTCAACTCCCACCTCCGGGAGAGCTTTGACCAGATCCCGAGGGAGGTTGGGAACATTGATTCCAATGGACCATGTTCTCCACTTCCATTGCTGATGCAGCTGTTTGAAGCTGTGGCCATAAGGTCTCTGGTGCCTTTTGCGGCGGCAATCCCCGAACACCGAAAGTAAAGGATGCTGTCAAGCTTGTCTGGCGGTGGAAGGAATACTTCGAGGATCTCCTCAATCCCACTGACACGCCTTCCATAGAGGAAGCAGAGGCTGGGGACTCAGAGCTTGATTCATTCATCACTCAAGCCGAAGTCACTGAGGTAGTTCGGAAGCTCCTCAGTGACAAGGCAACGGGGGTGGATGAGATCTGCCCTGAATACCTAAAGTCTCTGGATGTTGTTGGGCTGTCTTAGCTGACATGTCTCTGCAGCATCGCGTGGCAGTTGGGGACAGTGCCTTTTGGACTTGCAGACCAGGGTGGTGGTCCCTCTATTCAAAAAGGGGGACCAGAGGGTGTGTTCAAACTATCGGGGGATCACACTCCTAGCCTCCCTGGGAAGGTCTATTCCAGGGTACTGGAGATCTCGGATTCAGGAGGAATAATGCGTTTTTTGTCCTGGCTGTGGAACACTGGACCAGCTCTATACCCTCCGCAGGGTGCTCGAGGGTTCATGGGAGTTTGCCCAACCAGTTCACATGTGCTTTGTGGACATGGATAAGGCGTTCAACCGTGTCCCTCGTGGAATTCTGTGGGAGGTGCTTTGGGAGTATGGGGTCGTAGGCCCTTTGTAAAAAGAATAATATACCGGATACAAGTGGCCGAAATGAGTTTCCTCCGCAGGGTGAGGGGGCGCTCCCTTAGAGATAGGGCGAGGAGCTCTGTCACCTGGGAGGAGCTCAGAGTAGAGCCAGCTGAGGTGGTTTGGGCATCTGTATCGGATTCCCCCTGGATACCTTCCTCGGGAGGTGTTCCTGGCATGCCCTGCTGAGAGGAGACCCCGAGGAAGACCCAGGGCAAGCTGGAGTGATTTTACTCGGCTGGCCTTGGAATGCCTCAGGATCCTCCCGGAAGAGCTCGGGGAAGCGTCCAGGGAGAGGGAAGTCTGGGTGTCCCTGCTCAGACAGCTGCCCCCGCGACCCGGTCCTGGATAAGCTGAAGAAGATGGATGGATGGATGGACCCACATAGAAAATAGGCAATCGGGTTAACAGCAGCAATGCTGGAGACAATGTGTTCAGACTAATGCTGATTACTCACATATTTCCATGGTCATGCATGCTGGGACGCTGTGATTCAGACTCTCAAAGTGATGGATCCTCGGATTGTGTACCTCGGTCTGATACCCAGATAAGTAATTCCAGAGAAGAACGTCTGTCTCCACAAAATCTTTAACTCACATAAAAAAAGGCAATGACAAGGGTCTGGTTGAAATGTTCAGGAAAGTAGAAGTCGTGCATCGTAGAAGTCGTGCATGCCATGAAAAAACAGACTCATTATCTAAGGTCGGAATCAACGACCCATGCACAACACTGAACTGCATATAGGATAAAAAGAGGGTCACGTGTTCAGCTGATCTGAAAAGAATGAATCAGTTTGAAAAGAGAGTGTAGCAACCCCAAAACACACATTTAAAAAGAATTGAATTGTATTTATTTTTCTGTTTTGTTACAGTTTTTTTCAATGTAAAAGCAAATGAAAGAAAATAGATATAAAATTTAAAACAAAAAAGTATAATGAAGTTATTATTATTTTCATATTGCGACACATGCAGCCACATTATTGACAACATTTTGTAACAGATCATTAGTAACTGTATTGAAATAGATTTAACCTCCTAACCTGTATATATGTATACAACGTGACAGTGACCTAAAACAACATAAAATATCTATTTTTCATATTCTATATTTAAATATTTACAACATGACTCTGACCTCACTCACAGAACCAGGTCCATGAAGAAGTGATTTTTCAAATTTTGATGGGAAGAACTCGACCTGACCTCAACCCAACTTCCAGCTGCTCGGGGATGAACTGGAACACCTATTTGCGAGCGGGGCCTTATCACCCAACATCAGCGCTCAACCTCACTAATGCTCTTTTGGACGAATTAGGGAAAAGATTAGTACTGATAGTCGTTGGACATGCGGGTGAAATGTTCTGGTGTCTGCATACTTTTGGCCACACATGTATCAGCTTAAGACAAGATGGAGCTTCAATCATCCAGGGGGAAACTGTTGTGCAGCAGTTCCAGTAGGAAGTAGGAAATCCAAATATAAACAGGTATCCGAAATCAAAAATGTCCCAAATATATACAAAAGAGAGAAAATTCACGCCGCTTTACATCGCCGTCAGACCGCCCTTTCTTTTGGCACTACGTTTTCTCAACCGTAGAACATCCGTATCCCTACATATTAGAGCAACCAGGCCGTTTCACTAATGCATAGGGATACGGAGGTTCTACGGTCTGTCTGTTGTTCTACGGTTAAGAAAATGTAGTGCCAAAAGAAAGGGCGGTCTGACGGCATTGTAAAGCAGTGTGAATTTTCTCTATACAACGTACATTTGAACTAATATAGATTTTTTTAGGTGGGCCTTGTTTTAGGTGGTTAAAATTAGCTTTGCATCTGGACTCCCTTCACTGCAGTACAAAGCTGAGTGTCTGGGCTGGAGCGGCTCTCTGCTCCTCCAAACTGAGACTGCGCTGATCGACAATTACAGTAGGGAACAGACTGACTATAGATATGTACTTTATATGACCCCACTTCAAAAAACCCAAAATATCTCTTTAACATGGATTATATGTCGACAGGAACATAACCGGGCAGAAAAGACAATGATCTACACCTCTCTCTGCCGCTCTTCTCTTCCTTTGAACCATCACAAGCTGTCACAGAGATTGAGATTACAGGAAATACAGACAGACACAGAGGGAAAAGACAGAAATATATGAGAATGGATAAAGATTGACTGTCTCTGGCCTTTTGAGACACTCAAATACTCAAAGCACTAATAAAATACATGAGGTCTTGATTGCAGCAAACTTTAAATCAGAATTCTCCCATCCAAGCCAGATCCATGCTCTGTTTAAGGACATCATTGTGAAGGCGCGAGGTTTGATTTCCTCTCCTTGTTTGAGTTGAGCCATCAATTACTGTGCTCTTAAAGACGAGCAGCGACTGGTGTGGAGATCAGATGGAGATATACAAAAGGTGACGACCAGAACAGGCAGAGGTATTAAGATAAACGTTTTTTTAAACTGATGAGGTAGAAACAACACACACCCTGCCTCATCAGGTAAAAAAAACGTATTTCTTAATACTTCTGCCTATTCCGGTCGTCACCTTTTGTATAACGACTGGATCCCAGCAATTTCAATTCCAAATTCAATTTGTTTTGATTAAACGATTATTCATTTTAATCTATGATTTGTATTACATTCCTGGCAAATAAAATGTTATGTACAGTAATTATCTGTTTCTAGCCCCCCCTCTCCCACTCAGCTGGGCCCTGAACGCCTTGCCGAAGATGAAGTAGATGATCGGGTCCAGGCAGACGTTCAGAGCTGAAACCATGACGGTCACCTCCATCAGGTAATAAGAAACCTTCCTCATAGAACAATTCTTCCAAAGGAATGCGTCGATAATGCGAAACAAGTGGAAAGGGCCGAAGCAGAAGCAGAAGACACAGAGCAGCACCAACATGTTTCTGTGTGACTTTGCAAGCTTAGGGTTAGGGTTAGGGTTCGGGTTAGGGTTGGATCTGGAGGACATCGGCTGCCTCTGCTGCTCTGACACCCTGCGGGAGGTTTTATAATAGAAGAAGATCAAGGAGACCAGGACAAACAGGAAGCTGACGGCGAAGAAAGTGTGTATGATTTTGTAGAGCACAGCAAGCTGGTCACTGTGAAGTACTTTACAGCTAATTGAGGCAGAGGTTGAGTGTTTTAGGCTGTAGAATAACAAGATGATGTAGCTGCTCATCACTGCCAGGAGGAAAACCCAGGTGACAGTGGAGATGATATGTGCAGCACGCACTGTCTGCAGGATGTGAGGTGCTGGAGATCCCTGGACGATCTTCAGATACCTGGAGCGAGGAAGAGCAGGCATCAGTACACAACTTTAATAGATTACAGTCGCAGTTAAAGTTCAGCAGTTCAAAGTTTGTCTAAGAACATAATATGCGGTGTCGTAGAAACATGTTGCTGACATCAAATTGGACATTCTACCAGAAACGTACATTGTCTGTCCTGGAAGTATTACACTAAGTGAAATTTGTTTGATTAAGAAATGTGTAAAACATGCATGGTTGATTTTTCAGTGGGTTGTTCAATAAAGGCATATATCATTCATGAACTTTTCAGATTTATTTTTTTTCCTTTTTAGAAAGACACAAATCCTGAAGACCCGGAGATACAGCTATCATAAGTTTGATATGCTAAACACTGTTATTTAGAACTCCCCACCACCACCATTAATAACAAGTTAAGGTTGTTATCACTCACATTAGTTGTTTAAAAACGTAAATCTGTAGCCTACATATATATTTTATGAATAAATAGCATTTTATAGCTGTCCCCATAGTTTCTGTCAGTCATGTAGCATTCACACAGGACACAACATAAAAATTGTCCAATACAGCTCTGAAGTTTTGACTCACAGGAAGTGACATTAATAGACTCTGTATATAGCTCTGTCTTTGAACTGTATGATTTTAAGCTTGTTCAGCGTGTTTTTCCTTAGGCAGAGGAGCAAAAAGTTGAAGCCTCATCACTTTCAAATATCTCATAGAACCTAATTGTTGTAAATCAAAAACGTGTCTGAAAAGGTTGCGAATTCCTTGCTAGCATGGCGGTCTAAATGGCTGACTGTCACAACAGGCCCTGTCAATACAAATTAATGGCATTGTTCTTTTTTTATTACCTTATTGCAAATAGTATGTATTTAATGCATGCCTTGTAAAGTATAATTTGAATAAATAGACATTAAATAAATTACTTTGAAACTTGCTATAGAAAAGTTTAGAATTTAGCCCCTGTTTCTGTCCTATGTAGCACTGCTTTTGAGGTTGCACTTTGTTTAAGTGATATTTCAATACATAAAATGAAATCATTGTAATTTGTATATCTACCTAAGTCAAAATGTTTGTGATTACTGGAATTCATACATCAGGAGAGTGCAGTGTGGGCCAAGTAGCACCTTCAATTGTTTATGTTGATCTGAAATGTGCAAGTGATTATTTCATTTAATGCATTAACATTGCGACATCACAAATTTGATCCTGGTCAAATATATGCCGTAAATCTCAGAACAGTAGGAAATGGTATAAAAAAGATCAGTAGTGTCAAAAGAGCCAATAGTAGAACAACTTAAAATCCATTCTCGAGTAATCCTCTGTGGTAGATTATATATGATGTGTTATGGTTTAAATGCATTTGGATATAAATTGTTAGATGAAATACGTTTTCATGTAGGAATTATTCTGATATTAGCTTATTAGATTTAAGATATTTTGGACTGTATCAGTCATGTCCTTTGCTGCAGAACATCCCAACGTTTTTGTACAAACTTCAGTGAAGAGGATCATGGCCACTGCCAGGCCACTACACACAATGCCACATTGCCAACCCGGCCTACCTGTAAGCAGCGATGTATCCCATGAACAGGATGCTGGCGTACATGTTGAGGAAGAAGGCGAAGAAGCCAAAGGTGCAGAAGACCAGGCGGGTGGTGAAGATATTGCTAACATATTTTGTGATGCGGATGGGGAGACAGAGGCAGAGCAGGAAGTCAGCAGCTGCCAAGTTCTTCAGGTAAACTGTCATGCTGCTGGATGCCTGACGCTGAGCTCGGCAGAAGTAAAACTTGATGATGAAGGCATTGAGGGAGAAACCGACCTGCAGAGAAACCAGGTGAGCCGCATGGCAGCAACAGTTACACTCAAAAGTTTTGGCTGAACAAAAAATTTAACCTTTCATTCCTGTAAAACAAATTCACTTAACTATTTGTAATATAATAGCAAAGATCTTTTGAATAAGTCACTTCCTTCCCTCAGATCCAGAGTCAGCCATTAGATCTTTAAAAGCTCACCAGAAACACCAGACTGTAGACGACCATGAAGAAGGGGTGTACCGAGGTATCGACCTTAACACAACCGTCGACTGCAGTCTGGTTTGTAACTGATGTCTGGTTGACAGATGAGGTCATTTCCTCAAATCCTTGGTCACTCATTTTTCTGGTCGATCTAAACGAGATGAATTCAAATTACAGACCACCTTATACACAAAACACACCGCCTGCAACAGAAATGCTTCCAAACAGGAGAATAAATCATTCATCACATGTGACCATGACCAAAAGATCAAGATATAAAGCTTACAGGAACCACAGAGGATTCAAATTACCATAAACTCTAACACACATCCCGCTCAGTTGTCAAATATAGATTATTCAGATATAGAGTTTTGGATATTAAAATGTTGTCTTCAAAGCTGTAGTAGTGCAAAAAAAGAAGATTAAATACCTGCAGTGTTTCCCTGTGTGTTTGAGGGGATCTGAGAGAAAGCCTGGCCACTGGACCCCTTTTATTCTGCTTTCACAGCGGAAGCAAAATCACATCATTTATGACGTCTTCAACTTCAAGCCTATAGAAAAACTTAAAAACCACACACGCTCACTCACTGCTGTTGAGAGGCAAATTGTCTTCCTGTCTAGTTCTGGTAAACAGGCCACAAGTACCACTGACAACATTTACAGGCCATGCCAGTGGCGTGCACAGACATTTTGGGGGGCAGGTGCTCAGTGAAAAATAAGGGCACTTTATGCGGCATGTAGAACTGACAGCTGCCTTATTATAGCAGTGTGAGATTTAAAAAATATGCCTACTGCTTCCCTGCTGTAGCTGCCTAAAACAGAATAATAATAGTTTTAGTAATAGCCTATTTTTTAAGGTTGAATATGGCCTATTGAGGTAAATACAAGATTACTGCAAGTCTTAACACAGAAATAATTTGTTGGTACAAAATAATATAATTAGCTAAAATAGCTTAATGCCTAATTTAGTACAGCCAAACCACTTTGTGTAGTTAAAATAAAATGTGGACAGCTTTTAAGATATTTCAGCAAAATTAGAGGAACAGTTCAACTTTAAAATCTGAGCTTTAAAATGCCCCTAAACAGTGAACATGACTCTTGACTCTAACCTTTCATCTTCATCTTCCTGCTGGTGGATGCTTTTATCCAGGAGAGCAGAGAGCTGCTCCCCTGGGCTGCCTGCTGTAGCTCCCTTTCTTTTTCCTTTCTTATCCTCTCCTTTCTAGGAGAGGATTGCTGCAATTGGTAAATAAAAAGAGACCAACAATATGAATAAGACTGTTTGGTTATATTTCAACAAGGCACAGGGCTACTTTTTCTGCAGGCAATTGGGAATTGCCTGTTTGTCATTTAGCAAATAAATTACTGCAAGTGTTAATTATGTAGCCTAATGTAAACCTACACAATAGCCTACTAAATATTTATCTTAAGTATACTGATAGATTCACATGCTGTAGGATACCAATGACAAACTCTACCGGCGGTCATCATCACGTCATATCTATTATTGATTTTGGGTAGCGTCTAGCTTGTTAAGCAGGTGAGCAGTCGGCTAATTTATGCCCAGCTGTGTGGTGTTGAGACAGGCTACTTCACAACAGAGACAAATAAATGCAAGTTATAGCTTGGCAACTGAGGCTTAGGGGGCAAACAACACACTCGACTCGATTCATTTATGTGTCACCTGGCTGGTGGGCAGGGGAGGAGGGGTGTGTGGGCTGCAGCTGTGGGCTGCAGCTGTGCTCTGCGCGTTCACATTGACAGAGGTGTGTGCGGGTGGGGTGGAGGGAATATTAATTGGGGCATCATTATCACACGCTTTTAATTGACGAGCACTTATAGATGATCACGTCAGCATGGGCCACAAAAAAACAAACAACAACAAAAAAAAAACTTTCAAAAGGGCACTTGCTTGGTCCAGAGGGCAAAGGGCAGGTGCTTTAGCACCACCTAGTGTCTACCTGTGCACGCCACTGGGCCATGCTGTTGTGTTCATGGAGCCACAATGTTTCTCTGTTGACAGCAAAAGCAGGTTTTAATGTCTCAGCACGCCTTATCAAAAATATGTTTTGTTCTGTGGCCCCAGAAATGGCTGTAAAATGTCTTATATCTTTAAAAATATCCAATTTTGTTGCATCAAACATGGCCGGAAAATGTCTAAATATCTTAATAAGAAATATCAGATTTTCGCACCACAAAATGGGATTTTTTTTTTTTTGCTGCAAAAGTGGCTGTAAACGTCCCAATGTCTGGTTTAATATGTCTGGTCTTGTCACCACAAATACAGCTGGAAAATGTCCCAGCGTCTCGTTAAAAATATCCAGTGGTGTTACCTATAACACAGTTTCGAACGGCAGTCACTGGCTTGGAAGCCTTCTTTCCTAGCTGTAATGCCACCACCATCCCCTCCACCTGTCAACATAAAAGTCCTGCTGAATGTGATATGATATGTACAAATCTGAACCTATTTATGGTTTGCAGAAATGTAAGAAAAATTAAATGGCTAAATTTTAATTGGCAACTTTGCTGAAAAGTCAGTGAAAAGAGGAGATTACACATGCATGGTGTTCCTGTTAGTTATTGTTTCTAACTCCATGCTTATCCTGGGCTTTATTGATCTGCATCCTAAACATCCAGAGGTTAGAGGAGAAAAGGAAAGAGACTGAAGGGAAATAACTAAAAGAACGGAGAAGAAAGTTTCTAAAGGGGTTCTGAGTTCAGTCAGAGGCTGAGTTGAGCACAAACTTACAGGCAGGTTGGTGCATCTGTTGCTAGCTAGCTTGGAGCTAACATGTTTATAGAAGTTAATTATTTGGCTAATCAAGGACAAATGAACACAAACGGTATAAGGTAAAAAACAGATTCATTTTTTGTCAGTGGGCATCATGACAATAGTAACGACTATAAAATAAGTTTTTTCATGGTCTTATCACTGATAAGAGAGGATGTAATTCAAATAAAACCATCCAGAAAGTTCCGGTGTTGTGACAGATCGTTGTGCCGTTGTTTGTTCAGACACTGAAGGTGTGGTGTCATCCCGGGGTTTCCACACAGCACAGGATCAAAGATGCATTGACAAGATGCCCCTAAAATACTTTATGTTCTTGTTTTGCTTTTAACTTTCTCTGTTAAATGAGTAATAAGGTTTAATCTATTATCAGAGGAGGAGTGCTGTCTGGGCGTTAGTCAAGGACTTCAAATATTGAGGTCATGAGTACAAATTTTCCCCAGTGCACTTTTTAGAGTTCAACGTTCTGAAAATGTTGTGATTATATACGTTTTTATTAGTTTTTCTCATGTCATTAAAAGGTCTCATCTTCTGTCTTTGTTTATTTGCTTCTTTCTTTGTAAGAATTCTTTCCCTTTAATTTAAAGACGTTGACTCTTTTCTGCATATCTGCATAAAAAACACAATTGAATGTGTAATCATAGAAAAACAACACAGTGGCACTATGACCTCAGCTTGTACTGTATATCACTGAATCATAACCATAAACTTTATGACACTGTAGGTGTCACATGCTTCCACAGACCAGCCCCACGCAGACTATATAAAGGCTCCCACCAGGATTTATTTCAACAGACTGACCTGACTGAGTCCAACACATTTGTGAACCCTGCTCTCCATGATGATGATGATGCAGGTAAGAGCCGGTTGATGACTAAAACATGACATTAATAATCTTTTTATCTTAATAAAACGACTATTAAGCCCCTCGGTGTTTAGCACAGAAGAAGAAGAACCACCCAAAAAATTAAACATATGGTCGGTGTGAAACACTGTGACCTTGACTGTTTTATTTTAGGACGCATTCAGAGACCTGAGACCCTAACCCAGAAAAAAGAAAATTATATATATTAAAAAAAGGAGTAAATTATATAGTTGTCTAACCCTAGTTATATAATAATGATAAACTGCAGTTTACAGTTATGGCCAAAATAACACACACTTGTGACCGGAGTGATGTTGTGTGAGACTTGTGAAGTGTCATTTGTTCGCATGTGCATGGACTAGTGCAGTGGTTCTCTATTATTGTTTGTCATGCTCCCTCCCCAGAGGACAGAATTTTTTTCACGCCCCCCCTAAATTGAAATACTATTGAGAATCTGATAATATGTATATGTACAAGGGCTATGTAAGCATCGTCATATATCCTGCTCCATAGTTCCCGACCGAAGGATAAGCAGAAGAGCTTGTGTTTGTCTCCTTTTTGAGATCTGTGTGCTGGTGTCAACACGGAATGTTTTATTTTGAAAAGTAACCGGATGTTATATTGTTATTTCTGCGCTTGACTTCCTGGCTGCTCGGCGCTGAAATGCTGCGTGGTGCTCCAGCATCGCCAGATATGTTCTGGAGGGTTCCGGACTGCCGGAGCTGGGACAGAGCAGATAGGCAGCGCAGCGGACCTGCTGGAAGTTAACACATAGATTTTAAAACTGAAAGTGACAAAATTCTTTAACTCACATAAAAAATGGCCATCACAAGGGTCTGGTTGAAATGTTCAGGAAAGTGACTGGACATTGTAGAAGACGTGCATACCATGAAAAAATAAACTCATTATCTAAGGTCCAAATCAAGGACGCATGCACAACACTGAACTGCATATAGGATTAAAAGGGGGTCATGTTGGTCTGAAAAGAATGAATCAGTTTGAAAAGAGAGTGTAGCAACCCCAAAACACACATTTAAAAAGGACTGAATTGTATTTATTTTTCTGTTTTGTTACAGTTTTTTCAATGTAAAAGCAAATGAAAGAAAATAGATATAAAATTTAAAATAAAAAAGTATAATCAAGTTATTATTATTTTCATATTGCGACACATGCAGCCACATTATTGACAACATTTTGTAACAGATCATTAGTAACTGTATTGAAATAGATTTAACCTCCTAACCTGTATATGTGTATACAACGTGACGGTGACCTCATGCACAGAGCAGGTCCATGAAGACAGAGCTGGTTGTTGTGTAGATACTGTACAAATACAACATTATCTATTATTCAGCAGAAGTAAACATTTATAATTTTAAAGCAGGGTGACTGAATTTACAGCACAGCAGCAGGGGTTAACATAAAATGTCTAATTTTCATTTTCTATATTTAGATATTTACAACATGACTCTGACCTCACTCACAGAACCAGGTCCATGAAGAAGTGATTTTTCAAATTTTGATGGGAAGAACTCAACCTGACCTCAACCCAACTTCCAGCGGCTCGGGGATGAACGCGAACACCTATTTGAGAGTGGGGCCTTATCACCCAACATCAGCGCTCGACCTCACTGATGCTCTTTTGGCCGAATGAGGGAAAAGATTAGTACTGATAATCGTTGGACATATGGGTGAAATGTTCAGGTGTCTGCATACTTTTGGCCACATATGTATCAGCTTAAGATAAGATAGAGCTTCAATCATCCAGGGGGAAAACTGTTGTGCAGCAGTTCCAGTAGGAAGTAGGAAATCCAAATATGAACAGGTATCCGAAATCAAAAATGTCCCAAAATATACACAAAATATAAACAAGGTTAACAGTGAGGTGTACACCCGGTTCAAAGCTCGCTCGCTCTCTCACTCACTCAGACTGTAACCTATGTTTTGCTTTCCCCTCTATCTCTCCCATCGTCACTCCGGCCACATTGCTATGACCTCAACAGCCATTTATTAAAAGGGATAGTTCGGGTTTTTTGAAGTGGGGTCATATAAAGTACATATTTATAGTTGGTCTGTTCCCTACAGTAATTGTCGATCAGCGCAGCCTCAGTTTGTTATATTGTAACATGACATGAAAAATGAGACTTTCTACGTCTCGCTCAGTCGACTGAACAAGTCTGTGGATGATTTGTTGAAGGTGTTGAATGCTGCTGGACTGTAGATTTCTTTGTGAAAGACTCGGGTCAGATTTCCACGACAGTCCAAAGTATTGACTTTATGCACATTGTCTCAGCGCCTCTCTGCTCCACTAACAGATTTATCATTTAGAACTGGAGTCCGTAAGTACTACACAAAGTTCCACAGAGCCTCTTCAATTAGTTTTAATTAAATGATTAGTTATTGTAATCTATAATTTGTATTACATTCTTGGCAAATAAAATGTTATGTACAGTAATTATCCGTTTCTAGCCCCCCCTCTCCCACTCAGCTGGGCCCTGAACGCCTTGCAGAAGATGAAGTAGATGAGCGGGTCCAGGCAGACGTTCAGAGCTGAAACCATGACGGTCACCTCCATCAGGTAATAAGAAACCTTCCTCATAGAACAATTCTTCCAAAGGAATATGTCGATAAGGCGAAACAAGTGGAAAGGGACGAAGCAGAAGCAGAAGACACAGACCAGCACCAACATGTTTCTGTGTGACTTTGCAAGCTTCTTGGAGCTGGAGGACGTCGGCTGCCTCTGCCGCGCCTCTGACACTCTGCGGGAGGTGTTATAATAGAAGAAGATCAAGGAGACCAGGACAAACAGGAAGCTGACGATGGAGAAAGTGTCTATGATTTTGTAGAGCACAGCAAGCTGGTCACTTTGAAGTGCTTTACAGCTAATTGAGGCAGAGGTCAAGTGTTTTAGGCTGTAGAATAACACGATGATGTAGGTGCTCATCAGGGCCAGGAGGAAAACCCAGGTGACAGTGGAGATGATATGTGCAGCACGCACTGTCTGCAGGATGTGAGGTGCTGCAGATCCATGGACGATCTTCAGATACCTGGAGCGAGGAATAGCAGGCGTAAGTACACAACTTTAACAGATTACAGTCACAGTTAAAGTTCAGCAGTTTAAAGTTTATCAAGTTAAATCAAATCAAATCAAATCAATTTTATTTATATAGCCCAAAATCACAATCACATTGCCTCAATGGGCTTTACAATCTTTACTGTGAACAACATCCTCTGTTCTTAGACCCTCAATTCAAGTGAGGAAAAACTTCACATGTTGATGTTAAAAGTTCAGCAGTTCAAAGTTTGCCAAAGAACATAATATGCTCGGCCCACTAGCACTATTTCTCTTCTCTAAAAATAAACTGCTACTTTAAAATCCATCAGGTTTTTCATTTTCTGTGTGTTGACATTACCCAGTTGTAGGGTTGGGCAGTAATATGGTGTCGTAGAAACATGTTGCTGACATCAAATTGGACATTCTACCAAACGTACATTGGCCGCGTTTCCCAGATTCGATCGTTCTTAAGGACTTAAGAAGGCTCTTAAGAAGGGTTCGGCTAAGAAGGAGCGCTAAGATACGGGTGTTTCCCAGTCACGTTCTTAACTGCCTTCTTAGGAGAACCCTAAGATCAAGCCAAAGAAGCTTCTTAAGAAGTTCTTAGTGGAAGCTGTCCAGCGCGGTGGTGCTGGAACTGAATCAATTGATGCCAGGCAAATCGATCACCCACCTCTTTATCAGCGCATAAGTCACACACAGCGCCCTGTGGTTCCCCCACACAAGTGCAATTAGGCTACGCATGTATCGTGTGTGGGGGGGTGCGGGTGTGTGTGTGTGTGCCAACAGGTGTATCAAAGTAGTAATCAAGGGACGTGCACGCCCCCAGGAGAGGACAACCCCCACAACCGTGCCCTGTCCCCGTGTGCCAGCCAGCAGGGCCTGGTGTCCGCATGCGGGGAGGCTTAACAGGGCGGCCCGCAATAACGACCTGCACCTGCAGCGAGACGCTGGTGCGCTTGGAGAGGGAGAAGCTGGTGGTCCTGCGGGGGATAGAGGGCCAACTCGAACGACAAACTGCCCTGCAGGAAGAGATGGTCCGGATAAAGCAGGAGAGGTTGGAGCTGCACCGGAGACAGCTGACGCTTGCCGTGGCGCAGTTCAACCGTCCCTTCATCTCGGTTCCAATCATCCTTCCCCAGGATTCAGGTGCGGGGCATTTCTATTTTTTATCTGCATTACGCAATGTATCCCGTTCAATTTCATTAATCAACTCCCTTCATTGCTCCTACCAACTCCCCTCTGCCAGCCTTCTGCCCCACAGCTGAGTTGGCCCACATGAAGTTGTCGTGTGTGCCTCCTGGCCACCTGGCAACGATGTCAGTGATAAGGCCATTGTGGTCCACCACCACCTGGGTGCTGATGGCCGCGTAGTGCTTTCTACCGATCCAGCACGGATCCACCAGGGAGGGATTGTGGATTGGAATGAGGGTGCCATCCACCACACCGATCACCCGGGGGATCCCAGCCACTGCGTGGAACCCTTGGTGGACCTGGCGGACCTCGTCCCGTGTGGTGGGCATCTTTATGTGGGTCCGGGCATGGCGCAGGAGAATCGGTGTCACAGCTGCCACACTCTGTGACACCGATGCCTTGCTGAGGCTGGTGCCGTCGCCCACCACCTCCAGGAAGCTCCCCACTGCGTAAAAACGCAGCACAGCCAGGAGCTGCACCTCCGGGCTGAGGGCAAAATTGCAGTGGGTTGCTCTCTGGATGTGTGGAGACACCAGAGTGATCAGCCGTTGGATCTCCGCACGGGGCAGCCGGTACTTTGCCTGGACAGCCCGGTCTGACAGCACATCCAGTGGGGAGAAGTGCTGACGCACGTATGCATTTATGTAAACCGTCTGGCTTTTTGTATGTGTTGTACTATAAACTCATATATGCAGATGTGTGTGGAAAACTTAAACGTGTAATTCAATAAAAAGTTTTTTTTTCTTCTCTACTATTAGCCTATGTTTCTTGCGCCAGTGGTCTGCAGGATATAAATTTCCCTGACGCGGCTTGATCACTGAGCATTTGGTCGCTAAGAAGGCTGTTAAGAGTGGGTCAGCTCGATCTTACATTTCCTTCTTAGTGAAAGATCTTCTTAAGCTAAGAGCGACTCTGGGAAACACATCCTTCTTTCACAGCGTTCTTAAGAGCGCTCCTAAGAAGATCTTAGCACTTAAGAGCTTCTTAACGAATCTGGGAAACACGGCCATTGTCTGTCCTGGAAGTGTTAAACCAAGTGAAACTTGTTTGATTAAAGAATGTGTAAAACTGATTGGATGGTGGATTTTCAGTGGGTTGTTCAATAAAGGCATATATCATTCATGAACTTTTCAGATTTTTTTTTTTTCCTTTTTAAAAAGACACAAATCCTGAAGACCCGGAGATACAGCTATCATAAGTTTGATATGCTAAACACTGTTATTTAGAACTCCCCACCACCACCATTAATAACAAGGTAAGGTTGTTATCACTCACATTAGTTGTTTAAAAACGTAAATCTGTAGCCTACACAGTGGCGTGCACAGACTTTTTGAAGGGCAGGGGCGAAAAGAGGGGCACTTTAGCAAGCATTTTGGCTCCCAAGAGGGCGCTTTAGTGCGTGTTTTGGCTCCCAAGAGGGCACTTTAGCGCATGTTTGCCCCCCCCCCCCTTGTGCACATCACTGAGCCTACATATATATTTTATGAATAAATAGCATTTTACAGCTGTCCCCATAGTTTCCGTCAGTCATGTAGCATTCACACAGGACACAACATAAACATTGTGCAATACAGCTCTGAAGTTATGACTCACAGGAAGTGACATTAATAGATATAGCTCTGTCTTTGAACTGTATGATTTTAAGCTTGTTCAGCGTGTTTTTCCTTAGGCAGAGGAGCTAAAAGTTGAAGCCTCATCACTTTCAAATATCTCATAGAACCTAATTGTTGTAAATCAAAAATGTGTCTGAAAAGGTTGCTAATTCCTTGCTAGCATGACGGTCTAAATGGCTGACTGTCACAACAGGCCCTGTCAATACAAATTAATGGCATTGTTCTTTTTTTATTACCTTATTGCACATAGTATGTATTTAATGCATGCCTTGTAAAGTATAATTTGAATAAATAGACATTAAATAAATTACTGGAAGCTTTTAATGCTATAGAAAAGTTTAGAATTTGGTCCCTGTTTCTGTCCTATGTAGCACTGCTTTTGAGGTTTTATTTTGTTTAAGTGATATTTCAATACATAAAATGAAATCATTGTAATTTGTATATCTACCTAAGTCAAAATGTTTGTGATTACTGGAATTCATACAACAGGAGAGTGCAGTGTGGGTCAAGTAGCCCCTTGAATGTTTATGTTGATCTGAAATGTGCAAGTTATTATTTCATTTAATGCATTAACATTGCAGCATCACAAATTTGATCCTGGTCAAATGTATGCCGTAAATCTCAGAACACTAGGAAATGGTATAAAAAAGATTAGTAGTGTCAAAAGAGCCAATAGTAGAACAACTTAAAATCCATTCTCGAATAATCCTCTGTGGTAGTTTATATATGATGTGTTATGGTTAAAATGCATTTAGATATAAATTGTTAGAGGAAATACATTTTCATGTATGAATTATTCTGATATTAGTTTCTTAGATTTAAGGTATTTTGGACTGTATCAGTCATGTCCTTTGCTGCAGAACATCCCAACGTTTTTGTACAAACTTCAGTGAAGAGGATCGTGGCCACTGCCAGGCCACTCTGTATACAGACAATGCCACATTGCCCAGGGCCGTTTCAAGGAATTTGGGGGCCCCAAGCAAAATGGACATGAAGGTAGCTAACATAAACATTTTTTGCTAGCCTACCTGCTGCGAAATTACACTGATTGTACAAGACAAGTAGAGCTGTTTTATCCAGTATAATGTATCACTTACCACTATCTTGTTTTTTCTTATCCTCCTCTTACTTTCTCTTTTTTCTTTTCTGGCTTCCTGATGCATAATTACGCTTCATGTGATGACTGCAGAGGTTTTGTATTTTGCCGGCAGCAGAGGTCACGAACCTGGCTGGCTGGCTGCTGTCAGCGACTACTGAGAGGGGCCCCCTTGAGGGGGATCCCGATAACAGTGTCATTGCACTTTACTGCATTGACTATCAAAGGGGCGCTCACACAGTTTGTCATTGCATTTTATTCATAACCAGTCGTTGTCTTGGGGCCCCAGGCCAGCTCGGGGCCCCAAGCAATTGCTTGGTTTGCTTGCCTTCTCGCTACTGGCCTGACATTGCCAACCCGGCCTACCTGTAAGCAGCGATGTATCCCATGAACAGGACGCTGGCGTATATGTTGAGGAAGAAGGCAGAGAAGCCAAAGTTGCAGAAGACCAGGCGGGTGGTGAAGGTGTTGCTGACATATTTTGTGATGCGGATGGGAAGGCAGAGGCAGAGCAGGAAGTCAGCAGCTGCCAAGTTCTTCAGGTAAACTTTCATGCAGCTGGATGCCTGACGCTGAGCTCGGCAGAAGTAAAACTTGATGATGAAGGCATTGAGGGAGAAACCGACCTGCACAGAAACCAGGTGAGCCGCATGGCAGCAACAGTTACACTCAAAAGTTTTGGCTGAACAAAATATTTAATCTTTAAATTCTGTAAAACAAATTCACTTAAGTATTTGTAATTTAATAGCAAAGATCTTTTGAATAAGTCACTTCCTTCCCTCAGATCCAGAGTCAGCCATTAGATCTTTTAAAGCTCACCAGAAACACCAGACTGTAGACGACCATGAAGAAGGGGTTTGCCGAGGTGTCGACCTCAACACAATCATCCACTGCAGTCTGGTTTGTAACTGACGACTGGTTGACAGATGAGGTCATTTTCTCAAATCCTTGGTCACTCATTTTTCTGGTCGATCTAAACGAGATGAATTCAAATTAAAGACCACCTTATACACAAAACACACTGCCTGCGACAGAAATGCTTCCAAACAGGAGAATAAATCATTCATCACATGTGACCATGACCAAAAGATCAAGATATAACTACAGGAACCACAGGAGGATTCAAACACACATCCCGCTCAATCGTCAAATATAGATTTTTGATTTTTAGATATAGATTTTTGGATACTAAAATGTTGTCTTCAAAGCCGTTGTTAGAAAGCCCGCTCCTGCGCGCATGCGCCTGTGAGTACTTCCTGCAGGCTGGCGAAGTGACATGCAGCAGCGGAGTGAGAGAAGCGACATGCAGCAGCGGAGTGACAGCACGACATTGTGTGATGACGTTACGTGTGCGTGATTGACCCTAAAGTGAGTTATAATTCAATCCTGCACGTTACTTGTTTGTAACGTAATATATGTTAATACCTGTTAGACAGTTATGTTAAAACGTCATTGAAACATGTTTAAAGTTTGAACAAAGACGTAATGGAGATTAGGCTTAAGTTTGTTTACTTTCACTTTGCATATTTTGTATTCACTCTGTGTGTATCCTTTAGATATTACTAAGTTTACATCTATATCGTATTAGTTTGTGGACATTACGTTGGTTAGAGTAATTACGTAATTGTCGAGCGTTTAATGTGTGTAACCACGTTCTTAGAATATTCCAGAGAGTGACTGTATGCGACCACTAGGTGGCGGCATTGCACTATTTTTCTACATAGAAAACCTAATTTAGAGGTAAAGTTGCACTGTTATGAGGCCTGTTAACCTCATTATACTAATGCAACTGATTTGGAACTTTATGTAATTTATTTGTGATATTAAGATGAATATTATTTATTCCTTGTTTATTTAATTGCAGACCACACTCCTGCCAAATCACAAGTCAATGCAAAGATTAATACTCCTGTCCCAGTGTGTGCTATGCTGTGCTGTGTTTCAAGCCTCCAGTAAAGAGTTGGATTGCATATTCCTTGAGTCCTGTGTTCTGACCGACACTCCAGGGAGACACCCATCCTAATTACATCATTCTCTACAGTCCATCCACGTTTTTGCTAAAGCACCATCCAACAAAGGTCCTTCGAGGCGGATATGGTGTTAGCTCTGGATTGAAGAGTGTCCTGACAATATGCATCTGGTCCTTTAAGTCCACCCTTACCGCCTAGAGGTCAACCACCAACATCCCCTTACCACCGACCATGGGAAAGATGGCCCCAGCAGTCAGTACAGGAGCCAGCCAGCCAGTATGGGTTTCCACCACCTCCGTTTCAGATTCAACCTCCCTATCCTGTCCATCCTGTGACCAGACCTGACTCAATGTTGCTTCGCTCGCCCTCAATGACTAGGGACAGTCAACCACATCAGATGACATACTTTACTGCAGCGTCACAGCAGTATCCTATACAGCTCAGCACCAACTGCCCACCACAGTTAAATCAAGGGATTGGTCAACAACCTTATCATCCTAACCCTCTAAGTCAGACGACCAAGGAGGATCCAGACAGAGACCAGGTGCTGTATGACTTCCTAGGGAGAATGCTGAGTGAGTTGCAGATCATGAAACACCAGGTTGCCTCTATGTCTCCCAGTAAACCACAGCCAGCCATGATCCAGCAAACAGACAGCGTGCCCTTCTACGATGCCTCTGTGTTGAATCGTACTAGTACACCCTATGCCCCTCCTCCCCAGCCTTCTGTTCAGCCGCAGCCACAGTCCTATGGCTGGCATCCACAGCCTCAAGTGCCACCAGCCAGACCCATGTATGCTCCGCCACCTCAAGTAGCTCCACAACTATATCCTCCTCAATATCAAAGGCCATACTATGGAGCGCCACTGCCACAACCCACATACCCAGTAGTCCAAGAACAGACCTACCGGGGTCCCAAGCCGACAATACCAGACTTTGTTACGAAAGATCCCAGTGAGTTTACTCGTCTGAAGATTGCTCTTGACAACCTATTACCTACTGATGCCACCGAGCTGTTCAGATACCAAATTCTCACGGATCATCTAAAGCTTGAAGAAGCTCGCCTAGTAGCAGACTCCTTTCTGAATGGCTGCTCTAAATGAGAGATATGGTCAGCCCCATAAGCTGGCTCTCAAGAAGATAGCGAGTGTGATGGACTCAGCAGAGGTGAGGAGAGGAGATATAGAAGCATTTGAGAGATTCGCCCTCCAGATTAGGTCTCTTGTTGGCATGCTAAACACTCTAGGCCCAGAAGGTGAGGCAGAGCTACGATGCGGGTCACATGTTGAGCGACTTCTGAGTAAATTACCAGTTGATTTGAGGTCAGAGTTCCGCTGTCAGATGGGTCGCTGTCCTGGAACTGTTTACACGCTCATAGACCTGTCAGAATGGCTCCATTATGAGGCGTGGTGTCAAGGTACAGAGTCACAGATCAGCAACAAGGGAACGAAGCAAGGGCAACAGCCAAACCGCAAGCGAGAAGGGAAACCACCAGCCCGCTCTACTACAGTACTACATGGAGCTAAGGAAGTATCAGCAAACCAGACACCTGAATCGTCCTCGTCCAAGTCAGATCAGTCACCTCAGAAGAATGCCACATTAAAGGCCTTCTGTCCTTATTGTAACAAGGATGATCATTACCTAAGCCAATGCACCACCTTCAAGGCCTTCAATAAGGATCAGATAACAGATTGGATTCGGACTAATCATCGATGTTGGAGGTGTGCACGCACACATCGAGCTGCGCAGTGCACGCTGAAGAAACCATGTAGCATCTGCCGGGGCAAGCATCTCCAAATCTTACATGAAGTCAACTCCAAAGAAGCCATCACGAAGGAGGAATCAGCTAGACCGACTTTGACCACTGAAACTTTATACCTGGACCAGCCTACAGACTGCAGACGTGTTCTCCTGAAGGTCGTTAGAGTTCTGATTCACTATCAGGGGAAGACTGTTGATACCTATGCAGTGCTGGATGATGGATCAGAGTGGACCATCTTGCTCGCCGCTGCTGCTCTCAAGCTGGGCATCCAAGGCACAGATGAGAGTTTAGCACTGAGAACGATACGCCAAGATGTCCAGACCATCAGTGGCTCCTCTGTTTCCTTCCAGTTATCTCCTGCTAGCCAGCCACAGAAGATCTTCCAGATCAAAGCAGCATTCACAGCTGAACGCCTTGGACTAGCTGACCAGTCCTATCCTGCCACCCTCCTGAGTAAGTATAAGCACCTGAAAGACCTACCCCACAGCCCTTCGAACAGGTACCTCCTTTACTACTCATTGGTGCTGATCACTCCCATTTGATAACACCCATCACACCAGTCCGCCTGGGACCACTGGATGGACCAGCTGCCATAAAGACCCGACTTGGATGGGTGCTACAGGGACCTGCTAGAATCCTTCAGACTCAGCTCCGACCAAAAGAGTGCCTTCACCTTTCCCTCAGTCCTGCGGAGCTAGAGCTGAAAAGAGATGTAGAACGACTGTGGCAACTCGACATCTTACCATATCGCTGTGAGAAACAGGTCACAAGATCAAGGGAGGATCAGGAAGCCATCAGCACTCTGGAGGCCAAGACAACCAGAGTAGAGGTGAATGGAGTCCTTCGTTATGCCACACCCCTGTTGCGCAGAAAGGACTTTCCCTGTTTCCAGGCCCCTAAGGAAGCCGTCTTGCCTAGCCTCTGGAGCATGGAAAGACGTCTCGCAAAAGACCCTGACAAGGCAGCCTCATACAATGCAGAGGTCAAGAAGCTAGTCATTGCCAATGCTGTGGCTAAACTGCCCTCTGAGACCACGCCCACTGGAGAAAGTTGGTACATTCCCCACTTCATGACCAACCACAATGGTAAAGACCGAATAGTATTCAACTGCTCCTTCAGATACAAAGGTTTCAACATCAATGAGTGTTTACTGCCTGGTCCAGCTTTGAGCCCTTCACTCCTGGGTGTTCTCCTTCGCTTCAGGGAGCACAGCGTGGCCATCAGTGGAGACATACGTGGTATGTTTCACCAGGTACTGCTCTTGCCTGAAGACAAACCACTACTACGCTTTCTTTGGCGCGACATGAGGAGAGATGACCCCCCTGAGATTTACGAGTGGCAGGTACTCCCTTTCGGGCCCACTTGTAGTCCTTGTTGTGCATCCTTTGCTCTGCAGAGACATGTCTCGTTGCACAGCACACCAGAAGAAGATGTGAGATTCTCTGTGGAGAAATGCTTTTATGTAGACAATTGTCTCCAGAGCTTCACTTGCATCCAGGAAGCACGCCATCTACGTAACAAGTTAAGAGAAATTCTATCATCTGGGGGATTCGACATTAGGCAGTGGGCCAGCAACGAGCCAGACGTTGTAAGTCACCTCCCACCAGATGCCAGATCTGCCAAACTGGAATTGTGGCTCTCACAAGACAAAGCTGAAGCGAAAGAATCCACTTTGGGCTTGAGTTGGTTTTGTGACACTGACACCTTAGGATTCAAACACAGACCTGTGTCATACAGTGCTCCTACAATGAGGAACATCTACCGGGTGCTGGCCACGCAATATGATCCTCTTGGAGTCCTCCTACCCTTTACCACCAGAGCAAAGGTGATCGTCCAACAGCTTTGGGATAAGCACCGAGACTGGGACGACCCTATGCTCCCTGAATACCTCCTATAGGCCTGGATGGAATGGGAATCAGAACTCAAGTACTTACCTGAAGTGGTGTTACCTAGGTGCTACGTACCATCTGCATTAGACAATGCTCAGGTGACTCATAACATCCATGTTTTCGCAGATGCCTCTGAGAAAGCATATGGGTCTGTAGCTTACCTTCAGTCCATAGACCCAGACGGCAATGTACATCTAGCCTTTCTCCTGGCAAGATCGCGTGTGGCCCCAAGGAAGCAACACTCAATGCCACGGTTGGAGCTCTGCGCGGCTCTAACAGGAGCCCAGCTGGCAAAACTCCTTGTGAATGAACTCACTCTGCCAATCCAAGAAGTCACCCACTGCACAGACTCCACAACAGTCCTCCATTGGCTGCGCTCTGAGTCCTGCCACTTCAAGGTATTTGTGGGTACTAGAGTGGCAGAGATTCAAGAGCTAACCAACGTGGAATCCTGGAGGTATGTAGACTCTGCCAGAAATCCTGCAGATGATCTCACCAGAGGAAAGAACCTGAAAGAGCTGAACAGACCGAACCGGTGGATCCACGGACCACAATTTTCTACTGCAACCTCCCAATGAATGGCCTTACCAACCCCTCAGAGACACCTGTTGACGATAACACAGAGTTGAGGAAAACTGCCGTCTGTGGACTAACCATCACATTACCGCCTGTGACAGATGGAGTCAAGTGCACCAGCTGGCAAGAATTGCTACAAGCAGTAGCTGAGGAGCTTCATGGGGCGGCTAGTCTGACTGGTCATCCTCCTGCCAATACATTTCAAGAAGCGGAACTTCTAGTGCTGAGGAGGGTCCAGATAGATTGCTTTCCTGAAGACTATCAGATCCTGAAATCAGGTAAACTAGTGCCTTCTAGCAGTCGATTGCTCTGCCTTTCTCCTGAGTTTGATAGTACCACCCAGCTCATCCGTGTTGGAGGACGGTTGAGACGACTTGAGCATTTCGATGCAGACACAGTTCACCCTATAGTCCTGGACCCCAGCCATCAGACCACCCGTCTACTCATAAAGGAGTATGATGCTCGGCTATGTCATCCAGGACCAGAGCGAGGGTTTGCTGAACTTCGCCGAAAATTCTGGATCCTTAGAGGAAGAGAGGCAGTACGTAGGCACCAGCGGACATGCCTAGATTGTCGCAAATGGAGATCTAAACCAGCCTGTCAGAAAATGATGGACCTACCACCACCTCGTCTCAGGCTGTTCAAACCGGCCTTTTATTCAGCTGGAATGGACTGCTTCGGCCCTCTCCTGATCAAGGTGGGGCGCCGGAATGAGAAAAGGTGGGGCCTTCTATTCAAATGCCTAACCACTAGAGCCGTGCATCTAGAGATCCTGACATCCATTGACAGTGATGCCTTCCTCATGGCTCTTAGAAGGTTCATTGCCCGACGTGGCCAGCCTGCCGAATTGTATTCTGATCAAGGCACGAATTTCCGTGGAGGAGAGACAGAACTAAGAGAGGCCTACAATCAACTAAGTCCTGAACTACAACAACTCCTGGCCAAGCAGCAGATAAGTTTCCATTACAACCCCCCAGCGGCTCCCCATTTTGGTGGAGTATGGGAGCGAGAAATCCGCTCAGTTAAGGCAGCCTTTAACTCCACCCTGGGCTCAGAGACAGTCACAAAAGATGTCCTCATGAACGTCCTCACCGAGATTGAAGCCATATTGAACTCCAAACCCCTCGGGTATGTTTCCGCAAACCTAGCAGATCCAGATCCAGTGACCCCCAATTGCCTTCTGTTGGGGCGGCCGGATGGCTCCTTACCCCCAGTTGTTTATCCAGAATCTGAGCTGCTGAGCAAGAGGAGATGGAGACATTCCCAGGGATTGGCAGAGAGGTTTTGGTCCACGTTTGTCAAACATTACCTGCTTGGACTACAGACCAGAGGGAAATGGCAGAATCCTTCTCCAGATGTCCAAGTCGGCATGGTGGTGTTGCTCATTGACCCCCAGCTACCACGGTCATTGTGGCAGATGGGCAAGGTGACCAAAGTCTTTCCTGGCACTGATGGACGGGTGAGGACTGCTGAGGTGCAGGTAAAGGACCGTGTTTATACTAGACCCATCACCCGCCTGATAGTGCTGCCAGGATTCAAGACCCAGAGGATGACCCTGATGACCCTGAATGACTTTAGAGCGGCCTTTATATGGGACAAATTTAGACCCAAATTTGGGGGCGGCATTGTTAGAAAGGCCGGTCCTGCGCGCATGCGCCTGTGAGTACTTCCTGGAGGCTGGCGAAGTGACATGCAGCAGCGGAGTGAGAGAAGCGACATGCAGCAGCGGAGTAACAGCAAGACATTGTGTGATGACGTTACGTGTGCGTGATTGACCCTAAAGTGAGTTATAATTCAATCCTGCATGTTCCTTGTTTGTAACGTAATATATGTTAATACATGTTAGACAGTTATGTTAAAACGTCATTGAAACCTGTTTAAAGTTTGAACAAAGACGTAATGGAGATTAGGCTTAAGTTTGTTTACTTTCACTTTGCATATTTTGTATTCACTCTGTCTGTATCCTTTAGATATTACTAAGTTTACATCTATATCGTATTAGTTTGTGGACATTATGTTGGTTAGAGTAATTACGTAATTGTCGAGTGTTTAATGTGTGTAACCACGTTCTTAGAATATTCCAGAGAGTGACTGTATGCGACCACTAGGTGGCGACATTGCACTATTTTTCTACATAGAAAACCTAATTTAGAGGTAAAGTTGCACTGTTATGAGGCCTGTTAACCTCATTATACTAATGCAACTGATTTGGAACTTTATGTTATTTATTTGTGATATTAAGATGAATATTATTTATTCCTTGTTTATTTAATTGCAGACCACACTCCTGCCAAATCACAAGTCAATGCAAAGATTAATACTCCTGTCCCAGTGTGTGCTATGCTGTGCTGTGTTTCAAGCCTCCAGTAAAGAGTTGGATTGCATATTCCTTGAGTCCTGTGTTCTGACCGACACTCCAGGGAGACACCCATCCTAATTACATCATTCTCTACAGTCCATCCACGTTTTTGCTAAAGCACCATCCAACAGCCGTAGTAGCGCAAAAAAAGATTACATACCTGCAATGTTTCCCTGTGTGTTTGAAGTGATCTGAGAGAAAGCCTGGTCACTGGACTTCTTTCTTCTACTCTGCTTTCACAGCGGAAGCAAACTCATGTGCGCTTATGACGTCTTCAAATTCATACCTATAGATAAACTTAAAAACCACACACGCTCACTCACTGCTGTTGAGAGGCATTATCGTCCTGTCTACTTTTGATGAATACGCCACAAGTACCACTGACAGCATTTACAGGCCATGCTGTCGGTTCATGGAGCCACAATGTTTCTTGGTTCACACAAAGAGCAGGTTTTAATGTCTCAGCAAAAATATTTTTGTACTGTGTCCCCAGAAATGGCTGGAAAATGTGTCATATATCTTTAAAAATATTCAACTTTGTTGTATCAAACATGGCCAGAAAATGTCTCTATATCTTACTAAAATGTATCAGATTTTCGCACCACAAGATGGTATTTTTTTTGCTTCAAAAGTGGCTGTAAACATCCCAATGTCTGGTTTAATATGTCTAGTATTATCACCACAAATACAGCTGGAAAATGTCCCAGCGTCTCGTTCAGAATATCCAGTGGTGTCACCTGTTGAAACACAGTGTTGAACAGCAGTCACTGGCTTGGAAGCCTTCTTTCCTAGCTGTAATGCCACCGCCATCCCCTCCACCTGTCAACATGAAAGTCCTGCTGAATGTGATATGACATGCACAAATCTGAACCTGTTCACGGTTTGCAGGAATGTAAGAAACATAAAATGGCAAAATTTTAACTGGCAACTTTGCTGAAAAGTCAGTGAAAAGAGGAGATTACATATGCATGGTGTTCCTGTTAGTTATTGTTTCTAACTTCATGCTTATCCTGGGCTTTATTGATCTGCATCCTAAACATCCAGAGGTTAGAGGAGAAAAGGAAAGAGACTTGGAGGGAAATAACTAAAAGAACAGAGAAGAAAGTTTCTGATGAGTTCTGAGTTCAGTCAGAGGCAGGTTGATGCATCTGTTGCTAGCTAGCTTGGAGCTAACATGTTTATAGAAGTTAATTATTTGGCTAATCAAGGACAAATAAACACAAATAGTACAAGGTAAAAAACAGATTCATTTTTTGTCAGTAGGCATCATGAGAATAGTAACGACTATAAAATAAGTTTGTTCATGGTCTTATCTACACTACACACTAAACACACTACACCAAACACTACATTACACACTAACTATACACTCCAATCACGCTATATGTCACAAATCTCTCAACTCTCAAAACTCGCTATCTCTGTCCCTGTCTGTATCACCACCGGCGTCCCTCCCACAACTTCCTGTTCCTCAGCAACCAAACTTGCTGCTGGCGGACACTTTCGTGATAAAAGCCTGTTTTTACCATTTCTTCCTGCACCAGACACAAAGCAAACGTGACGGCAATGTTCGCGAAAAAGCGTGGTGGACATTATTTACACAAAGTCCACATTTGGACGTGCCAGTGCGTCTGGTCCGTCGACTCGGGAGGTGGGCCGTGTGGGTGGGCTAGCAGCTAGCTACACACGAACATCCACAGATTCCGATTCCACTTTGTTGTCCACGCGTCTCTGGATCTCCTCAGACCTGAACAGACTCAGTCCAGACTCGTTCAGTCTCATTAATCCACAGCAGGCAGTTTAGATGCACAGAACGGGACCAAACCGCCGGCAAAATCCCGGTCCAGCTCGCGCCGCTGCAGGTATAAATCCGCTTGTTTCTTAAGGTGGGGGGCGGCGTTGGGCTCTGCAGTGATTGGCTCTGGTGCACACGTGACTGTGGTGGCTATGGTTAGCAATGCTAGCGGAATTCGTAAAGCATTTCTGAAATAATTTATTCACGGTATCATTGCAGTCCAAACAAATGCGACGTTGCACATCCTTGAACCACGCAGCAGCCATGTGGAAACTCTCAGGTCAGTCTGATCCTGATCTGCAGAGATATTTGAGGCAAACACAGACAGACAGACAGAGATTCCTTTCTTTTATAGAGAGATGGCCAAAATAACACACATTTGTGTGTTTGGTTTCACTTCAGACCGGAGTGATGTTGTGTGAGACTTGTGAAGTGTCATTTGTTCGCATGTGCATGGACTAGTATATCATTCTTTATTTTAAAAATGTAATCCCCTTTTTTACTAATTGTATCTGTAATCTAATTACATCTTTTTTTGTCATACCTTTGAAGATATCATGTTAGAATATTATTTTGTTTAAAGGGAAAGTCACCCATACAAATGTTTGTTTTGTTAAAGTATCTGATATTAATTATACTGAGGTATCAAATAAAATTCAGGGGAGGGGTGTGATTGATTCAGTTACGATCTGAACCTGAATGGTGTTCTGTTGCTGGACTTCTGTGCTAGTCACAGTTTGTCCATAATGAACACCATGTTCAAGCATAAGAGTATTCATCAGTGCACGTGGCACCAGGACACCCTAGGTCGGGGTCGGAGGTCAATGATCGACTTTGTGGTGGTGTCATCTGACCTCCGACCATATGTCTTAGACACTCGGGTGAAGAGAGGGGCTGAGCTGTCAGCTGATCACCACCTGGTGGTGAGTGGGATCTGCTGGCAGTGGAGGAAGCTAGACAGACTTGGCAGACCCAAGCACATTGTGAGGGTCTGCTGGGAACATCTGGCGGAACCCTCTGTCAGGGAGAGCTTCAACTCCCACCTCCGGGAGAGCTTTGACCAGATCCCGAGGGAGGTTGGGAACATTGAGTGCGTTTACATGTACAGCTTAGTCAGATTACAGCCATAGTTCCACTATGCTGCTCAATCGGACAACTGCAATTATCCGAGTATACATGCCAGTGAGAAAATCGAATTACTGGCCGAAAGCATGTCATACCCCGGTACGCTAGGTGGCGCTGTACCCATTTCAACTAGTGTTAATGGCGCACCTCCGGCTGACCTCTTTACGTCACCAGCTGCCTAGGCATTCAAGAAAGATGGCGTACGACGAGCGAGACGAAGCTACATCTTTGTACACTTCGTATATGGTGTACATGATAATTACACAAACTAGGTGCACTCTGGTGCTCTTTCTTGCGGTGATTTCGGAGGAAAGCCGCCGCCGCCACCGCCGTCGCCGTCCGTCTACTTCCGGCTCACGGCCCCGGGGAAAAATCTCGCGCCTGCGCAGAACGCAAAGTCCGATCCGATCCGCTGGAAACGTATACATGCAGGAGTAATGCGACTTTCAATCGAATAATCTACGTGGTGTAATTCGACTATGAGAAATCCGATCCGGTCCGATTTTAGTCAGACTAAGGTGTATACATGCATCTTAAAAATCCGTTCATAGTCAGACTAACGCAGTAATTCGGTTTTCTTGAGTGTCATGTAAACACACTGACTGACTCCGAATGGACCATGTTCTCCACTTCCATTGTTGACGCGGCTGTTTGAAGCTGTGGCCATAAGGTCTCTGGTGCCTGTTGCGGCAGCAATCCCCGAACACCGAAAGTAAGGGATGCTGTCAAGTTTGTTGGGCGGTGGAAGGAATACTTCGAGGATCTCCTCAATCCCACTGACATGCCTTCCATAGAGCAAGCAGAGGCTGGGGACTCAGTGCTTGATTCATTCATCACTCAAGCTGAAGTCACTGAGGTAGTTAGGAAGCTCCTCAGTGACAAGGCACCGGGGGTGGATGAGATCTGCCCTGAGTACCTCAAGTCCCTGGATGTTGTTGGGCTGTCTTAGCTGACATGTCTCTGCAGCATCGCGTGGCAGTCGGGGACAGTGTCTTTTGGACTTGCAGACCAGGGTGATGGTCCGTCTATTCAAAAAGGGGGACCAGAGGGTGTTCCAACTATCGGGGGATCACACTCCTAGCCTCCCTGGGAAAGTCTATTCCGGGGTACTGGAGATCTCGGATTCAGGAGGAATAATGCGTTTTTTGTCCTGGCTGTGGAACACTGGACCAGCTCTATACCCTCCACAAGGTGCTCGAGGGTTCATGGGAGTTTGCCCAACCAGTTCACATGTGCTTTGTGGACATGGATAAGGCATTCAACTGTGTCCCTCGTGGTATGGTGTGGGAGGTGCTTCGGGAGTATGGGGTCGTAGGCCCTTTGTAAAAAGAATAAGATACTGGATACCGGAGTAGAGCCGCTGCTCCTCCACATCGAGAGGAGCCAGCTGAGGTGGCTTGGGCATCTGTATCAGATGCCCCCTGGATACCTTCCACGGGAGGGGTTCCTGGCATGCCCTGCTGGGAGGAGACCCTGAGGAAGACCCAGGACAAGCTGGAGTGATGTTACTTGGCTGGCCTTGGAACGCCCGGAAGAGCTCGGGGGAGCGTCCAGGGAGAGGGAAGTCTGGGTGTCCCTGCTCAGACAGCTGCCCCCGCGACCCAGTCCTGGATAAGCTGAAGAAGATGGATGGATGGATGGACCCACATAGAAAATAGGCAATCGGGTTAACAGCAGCAATGCTGGAGACTATGTGTTCAGACTAATGCTGATTACTCACATATTTCCATGGTCATGCATGCTGGGACGCTGTGATTCAGACTCTCGAAGTGATGGATCTTAGGACTGTGTACCTCGGTCTGATACCCAGATAAGTAATTCCAGAGAAGAACGTCTATCTCCACAAAATTCTTTAAAGGTCCCATATCATAAAAAACACGTTTTCTCTGCTCTCTACATATATAAGTTGGTCCTTCCTGAGCCTGCCAACTCCCAGAATGAGGAAAACAAGCGAGTCCTGCATGGTCTCTGCAGCCCACCCACTAGCAAAACGGCGCTCCTACAGGCTGTTCAGATTCTGCTCCTTTCGTTACGTAACAAAAGGAGTCATTATCATAGGTCGACCTCCACTGCGCGGTGATAGGAGATATCAGAGAGGGGTGCATTCATCCCCGAGGTGAAGTTCGGAGTGTCCAGCGGAGAGACAGCAGTGTTTTGCAACGTTGTCGCTCAGAGTTAGACACGCAAATTGCTCTGTTGTTGGTTGTATAAATCAACATCAGTGCCTATATTCTGTCCCAGCTACAGAACAACAGAAGAGACAGTGGTTGTGTTTCATTTTGAATGACAACATGCCGGCTGCAGTTCGTGTTAGTTTATATGTGTGTGCTAACCAACTCACATCAGACTGCTTCATTAACGAGGGTCAGCACAAAGCTGGCTTTGCCTCAACACTGACCCTAGTAAAAGGATCAGTCTCAACCATACCGGACCCAGCAACTGCACCCGAGCCACCATTAAGTGTCACCGCGGTTTGATAGTATTTACAGTTGCTGATGAGTACTGTGAAGTCAGCTGGAAATTGGCTAACTAGTTAGCTCCACTTCGGTCCGCTATGCAATGGCGTTTGAAGCGCGTTTGATGTTAATAATATTACGATGGAGCTTGGTTGTCACAGTAAAAAGTCTGGAAACATGTGCAGACTGGAGACAGAGACGATGCGAACAGTGTCCAAGAGTTTGGAGACTGTGTTGGAGACAAACACAGCTTTCGCTAGCTGTTAGCCATTAGCGCAGTAACTATAACAACACATTAGGGGTGTGCCAAAATATCGATACTACGATATATCACGATATTTCGTCTTGAGGTACGTCATCGATACACTGGTGCCAAATATCGATATTTAAAAATGTAAAGAAATAAATAAATAAATTAAAAAAATGTTTTTGTTTTTTGTTTTTTGGCCCACCACCACCACCCCTCTTCGGAGGACAGCTTTATCTTTATTCAAACATAGGTATACAACCAAATAAAATTTAAAAAATGGTTTAAGTAGTTCTGAAACCCACACATATAGATATTTAATGATAGTTGTAATCAGTGTGTGTCTTAAGAAGAGACACTGTGCAATATACTCTTTGTTTACTTGGCTGTCATTCATGTGAAACTGATTGACAATATTTTGTAATTCCTGTGAAATGGATTCAGTGCAGTCAATAAATTCAGAATTTCTTCAGTGACACAGATATCGTGATGTATCATGGATGAAATTTCTTGCAATATATCGATTATCGCAGAATCGCTATATCGTGATATTATCGTTATCGTAGGCAAAATATTGTGATAGTATCGTATCGCGAGGTACCTGGTGATACCCAGCCCTACAACACATAGAACAAACTAACATTATTCAGCCACACTAACCATTCTGAAATGTCCTGCTGCAGCCACAGAGTCTGTAATTCTTCCGGAGCCTCGCCCTCTGGGTCCGATTCTGGGTCAAACTGGTTCCGTTGAACGAAAAAATCTCCGCGAGCCATAGTGTTACATCCACCGTAAACATTAGCGCGTGCTACCGTTAGCATAAGGGGTTTCCTCTCCCTGAGAGTGACGTAGCAGGCAAAGCTCCCCAAGTAGGCGTTGACAGATGGAGCTCATTAGCATTTAAAGGTGCAGGCACAGAAACAAACTGCTCTGAATAGAGCGCAGCAGAGCGACTTTTAGACAGCTGGAATTCAGGACCATGGATGTGTTTGGGGCAATACATATCGAATACAGAGTTGTTGGACCTCTGACAGCTGTGCGAAATTTATGAAAAACAGTATAATATGGGACCTTTAACTCACATAAAAAAAGACCATGACAAGGGTCTGGTTGAAATGTTCAGGAAAGTGACTGGACATCGTAGAAGCCATGCATGCCATGAAAAAACAGACTCATTATCTAAGGTCGGAATCAACGACCCATGCACAACACTGAACTGCATATAGGATAAAAAGTGGGTCATGTGTTCAGCTGATCTGAAAAGAATGAATCAGTTTAAAAAGAGAGTGTAGCAACCCCAAAACACACATTTAAAAAGAATTAAATTGTATTTATTTTTCTGTTTTGTTACAGTTTTTTCAATGTAAAAGCAAATGAAAGAAAATAGATATAAAGTTTAAAATAAAAAAGTATAATCAAGTTATTATTATTTTCATATTGTGATACATGCGATCAACTTTTGGTTAAGTGACCAGCTAACTTGAAGTGACATTAAATAATTTTATCTTATGGCTCTTCTAGACTCTCCAAATTGTATTGGCCCAAATGGCCAATGACCGAAATAGAAAGAGTCATAATTGACCCTGTTTGCAATTTTACAGACACATATTGTAACATGACATGAAAAATGAGACTTTCTACGTCTCGCTCAGTCGACTGAACAAGTCTGTGGATGATTTGTTGAAGGTGTTGAATGCTGCTGGACTGTGGATTTCTTTGTGAAAGACTCGGGTCAGATTTCCACGACAGTCCAAAGTATTGACTTTATGCACATTGTCTCAGCGCGCCTCTGCTCCACTAACAGAACTATCATTTAGAACTGGAGTCCGCTAACATTAACGACTGGATCCTAGCACTACACAAAGTTCCACAGAGCCCCTTCAATTAGTTTTAATTAAATGATTAGTTATTGTAATCTATAATTTGTATTACATTCCTGGCAAATAAAATGTTATGTACAGTAATTATCTGTTTCCAGCCCCCCCTCTCCCACTCAGCCGGGCCCTGAACGCCTTGCAGAAGATGAAGTAGATGAGCGGGTCCAGGCAGACGTTCAGAGCTGAAACCATGACGGTCACCTCCATCAGGTAATAAGAAACCTTCCTCATAGAACAATTCTTCCGAAGGAATATGTTGATAAGGCGAAACAAGTGGAAAGGGACGAAGCAGAAGCAGAAGACACAGACCAGCACCAACATGTTTCTGTGTGACTTTGCAAGCTTCTTGGAGCTGGAGGACGTCGGCTGCCTCTGCCGCGCCTCTGACACTCTGCGGGAGGTGTTATAATAGAAGAAGATCAAGGAGACCAGGACAAACAGGAAGATGATGGTGGCGAAAGTGTCAATGATTTTGTAGAGCACAGCAAGCTGGTCACTGTGAAGTGCTTTACAGCTAATTGAGGCAGAGGTCAAGTGTTTTAGGCTGTAGAATAACACGATGATGTAGCTGCTCATCAGGGCCAGGAGGAAAACCCAGGTGACAGTGGAGATGATATGTGCAGCACGCACCGTCTGCAGGATGTGAGGTGCTGCAGATCCATGGACGATCTTCAGATACCTGGAGCGAGGAAGAGCAGGCGTCAGTACACAACTTTAATAGATTACAGTTAAAGTTCAGCAGTTTAAAGTTTATCAAGTTAAATCAAATCAAATCAAATCAATTTTATTTATATAGCCCCAAATCACAATCACATTGCCTCAATGGGCTTTACAATCTTTACTATGAACAACATCCTCTGTCCTTAGACCCTCAATTCAAGTGAGGAAAAACTTCACATGTTGATGTGAAAGTTCAGCAGTTCATTTCATGTTCGTTTGCCTAAGAACATAATTTGCTCGGCCCACTAGCACTATTTATCTTCTCTAACGATAAACTGCTACTTTAAAATCCATTGGACATTCTACCAGAAACGTACATAGTCTGTCCTGGAATTGTTACACTTAGTGAAACTTGTTTAATTAAATTGGATGGTTGATTTTCAGTGGGTTGTTCAGTAAAGGCATATATCATTCATGAACTTTTCAGATTTATTTTTTTTCTTTTTTAAAAAGACACAAATCCTGAAGACCCAGAGATACAGCTATCATAAGATTAATATGCTAAACACTGTTATTTAGAACTCCCCACTACCACCATTAATAACAAGTTAACGTTGTTATCACTCACATCAGTTGTTTATAAACGTACATCTCTACATATATATTTTATGAATAAATAGCATTTTATAGCTGTCCCCATAGTTTCCGTCAGTCATGTAGCATTTACACAGGACACAACATAAAAATTGTCCAATACAGCTCTGAAGTTATGACTCACAGGAAGTGTCATTAATAGACTCTGTATATAGTTCTGTCTTTGAACTGTATGATTTTAAGCTTGTTCAGCAAGTTCTCTTCAGGCAGAGGAGCTAAAAGTTGAAGCCTTGTACAATTGTTGTAAATCCGAAACATGTCTGAAAAGGTTCCTGTTTCTATTATGTAGCACTGCTTTTGAGGTTGCACTTTGTTTAAGTGATTTTTCAATACATAAAGTGAAATAATTGTAATTTGTGTATTTACTTGAGTCAATGAATATTTATGTTGATCTGAAATGTGCAAGCAAATACACTATTTTATTAAATTCATTAACATTGCGACATCACAAATTTGATCCTGGTCACATAAATGCCGTAAATCTCAGAACTCTAGGAAATGGTATAAAAAAGTTCAGCAGTGTCAAAACAACTAATAGTAGAACAACTCCAAATCCATTCTCTGGTAATCCTCTGTGGTAGCTTATATATGATGTGTTATGGTTAAAAATACATTTGAATAAAGTGCTATATAAATTATTTAAAGAAATATGCTTTTATATATGAATTATTCTGATATTAGCTTATTAGATTTAAGATATTTTTGACTGTATCAGTCATGTCCTTTGCTGCAGAGCATCCCAACGTTTTTGTACAAACTTCAGTGAAGAGGATCGTGGCCACTGCCAGCCCACTACACACAATGCCACATTGCCAACCCGGCCTACCTGTTAGCAGCGATGTATCCCATGAACAGGATGCTGGTGTACATGTTGAGGAAGAAGGCAGAGAAGCCAAAGTTGCAGAAGACCAGGCGGGTGGTGAAGGTGTTGCTAACGTATTTTGTGATGCGGATGGGGAGACAGAGGCAGAGCAGGAAGTCAGCAGCTGCCAAGTTCTTCAGGTAAACTTTCATGCTGCTGGATGCCTGACGATGAGCTCGGCAGAAGTAAAACTTGATGATGAAGGCATTGAGGGAGAAACCGACCTGCACAGAAACCAGGTGAGCCGCATGGCAGCAACAGTTACACTCAAAAGTTTTGGCTGAACAAAAGATTTAATCTTTAAATTCTGTAAAACTAATTCATTTAAGTATTTGTAATTTAATAGCAAAGATCTTTTGAATAAGTCACTTCCTTCCCTCAGATCGAGAGTCAGCCATCAGATCTTTTAAAGCTCACCAGAAACACCAGACTGTAGACGACCATGAAGAAGGGGTGTACCGAGGTGTCGACCTTAACACAAACATCCACTGCAGTCTGGTTTGTAACTGACGACTGGTTGACAGATGATATCAATTCCTCAAATCCTTGGTCACTCATTTTTCTGGTAGATCTAAATGAGATGAATTCAAATTACAGAACACCTTATACACAAAACACACTGCCTGCGACAGAAATGCTTCCAAACAGGAGAAAAAAATCATACATCACATGTGACCATGACCAAAAGATCAAGATATAACGCTTACAGGAACCACGGGAGGATTCAAACATACATCCCCTCAATCATCAAATATAGATTTTAGATTTTTAGATATAGATTTTTGGATATTAAAATGTTGTCTTCAAAGCCGTAGAAGTGCAAAAAAAGATTACATACCTGCAATGTTTCCCTGTGTGTGTGAGGGGATCTGAGAGAAAGCCTGGTCACTGGACTGCTTCCTTTTGTTTTGCTTTCACAGCGGAAGCAAAATCATGTGTGCTTATGACTTCTTCAAATTCACACGTACAGATACACTTAAAAAACACACACGCTCACTTACTGCTGTTGAGAGGCAAATTGTCTTCCTGTCTAGTTCTGATGAACAGGCCACAAGTCCCACTGACAACATTTACAGGCCATGCTGTCGGTTCATGGAGCCACAACGTTTCTTGGTTCACACAAAGAGCAGGTTTTAATGTCTTAGCACAAAATATTTTTGTTCTGTGTCCCCAGAAATGGCTGGAAAATGTGTCATATATCTTTAAAAATATCCAATTTTGTTGCATCAAACATGGCCGGAAAATGTCTCAATATCTTACTAAAATATATCAGAAGTTCGCACCACAAGATGGGATAGTTTTTGCTGCAAAAGTGGCTGTAAACGTCCCAATGTCTGGTTTAATATGTCTGGTCTTGTCACCACAAATACAGCTGGAAAATGTCACAGCGTCTCATTGAAAATATCCAGTGGTGTTACCTGTTGAAACACAGTCTTGAACGGCAGTCACTGGCTTTCCTAGCTGTAATGCCACCACCATCCCCTCCACCCGTCAACATAAAAGTCCTGCTGAATATGACACGCACAAATCTGAACCTGTTCATGGTTTGCAGAAATGTAAGAAAAATAAAACGGCAACATTTTATCAGGCAATTTTGCTGAAAAGTCAGTGAAAAGAGGAGATTATACTGACACATGCATGGTGTTCCTGTTAGTATTGATTCTAACTCCATGCTTATCCTGAGCTTTATTGATCTGCATCCTAAACATCCAGAGGTTAGAGGAGAAAAGGAAAGAGACTGAAGGGAAATAACTGCAAGAACAAAGAAGAAAGTTTCTGATGAGTTCTGAGTTCAGTCAGAGGCTGAGTTGAGCACAAACTTACAGGCAGGTTGGTGCATCTGTTGCTAGCTAGCGTAGAGCTAACATGTTTATAGAAGTTAATTATTTGGCTAATTAAGGACAAATAAACACAAACGGTATAAGGTAAAAAACAGATTAATTTTTTGTCAGTGGGCATCATGAGAATAGTAACGACTATAAAAATAAGTTTTTTTCATGGTCTTATCACTGATAAGAAAGGATGTAATTCAAATAAAACCATCCAGAAAGTTCCGGTGTTGTGACAGATCGTTGTGCCTTTGTTTGTTCAGACACTGAAGGTGTGGTGTCATCCCGGGGTTTCCACACAGCACAGGATCCAAAAAGCATTGACAAGATGCTCGTAAAATACTTTATGTTCTTGTTTTGCTTTTAACTTTCTCTGTAAAATGAGTAATTAGGTTTAATGTGTAACTAGCGGCAGACTGCTGTCTGGGCGTTAGTCAAGGACTTCAAATATTGAGGTCATGAGTACAAATTTCCCCAGTGCACTTTTTAGAGTTCAACGTTCTTAAAATGTTTTGATTAGTTTTTCTCATGTCATTAAAAAGTCTCATCTTCTTTCTTTGTTTATTTGTTTGTTTGTTTGTTTGTTTCTTTCCCTTTAATTTAAAGACAATGACTCTTTTCAGAATTTGCATAAACAAACATAATTTAATAGAAAACAACACAGTGGCACTATGACCTCAGCTTGTACTGTATTAATCACTGAATCATAATGATAAACTTTATGTTTAGGTCTCTGTGAGTGAAGCTTGTTGGTGTCACGTGCTTCCACAGACCCGCCCCACGCAGACTATATAAAGGTCCCCATCAGGATTTATTTCAACAGACTGACCTGACTGAGTCCAACACATCTGTGAACCCTGCTCTCCATGATGATGATGCAGGTAAGAGCTGGTTGATGACTACAACATGATATTATTGATCTTTTTATATTTATTGTTTATTCTTGTTGACTTTATGGTGTTTTAGTTGCTGTCGGTTACATATTAACAGGGCACTCTCAGTCCCAGTGAACACACATTATCTCTTTACAGACTTCAGACCTGTTAGTTGACTGAAACGAACAACGAGAGTGAATTACAATAAAATATCAACACGTCCCATTAACGTTGTGTGGACGTTTTGGACAGGGGCTGGATGTAGACAGATATTTCAGATAGTAGTGTTGTAAGAATTAATCCCATTTCACCGAGCATGATTAACCTACCTCTGCTCCAGATTAATGGTAAACACAGCGCTGCTCTAATGTAAACATCCAGAGGGATTCACTCATACACGCCCTGCACGGAAATCCCAAATGTTGTAACTCTTTGTGATGATGTAACCCGATGGTTTTCTGTGCTGTGAAACAAAAACGTGAACACAATGCAAGTCAGCAAGAAGCAAAAAAGACTGGAGAGATCCATCTAAGAGGGATAGTGAGCACTTTAATCTCTTTCCTTCTTTGTGTCCAGGTGACGTTTTTGGTAGCGGTGCTGGTTCTTGCAGCCTCGGCTCAGTCCGACCCACAGTTCTACCTGCCCATCGACTGTGATGACATCCATCGCCATGACAACGTCACCTCCAGCGGGGTGTACACCATCTATCCGGGAGGCCCCGCCATGCCCCTGAATGTCTACTGTGACATGGACACGGATGGAGGAAGATGGACTGTCAGTACACCTCATACTTTTCCTCCTAAGGTTTTATAATCTGAAACAAACATTCGAGTTCGCATGTCAATAACTAAACTGATTTCCTTGAATGCTTTTAAATCCAAGCTGAGAGCATTTGAGACGACCTCCTTTACCTGTAACTGTTTTTTATCATTTTAATTTATTGATAACCGTTTTTACAACCCTAATTTTTGAGTGTGACTGTGTCATTTTTGCTGCCTCTTGGTCAGGACTCCCTTGAAAAAGAATTTTTTAATCTCAATGGGATTTTCCTGGATAAATAAAGGTTAGAAAAATAAATAAATAAAAATGCACCCGCTGAGAAGTTGAATTCAGCTGATCCTAGAGTAAAAAACACCAGAGAGCTGTAGAGTTGAGAGTCTTGGGACCAGGGGACTCATGAAAGAAAACTTCCTAAGTGTGAGTAAGTGCCAAAAAAGACAGCACAACAGCTGTTAGATCTCTGCTGTAATGACAGTGAAGATTGAGAGAGACGAGAATATTATGAGTGAGCTACTCAGACCGTAACTGCCGGAGAAGCTAAGATTGATTAGATTAGATTAGGCTGTGAGCCAACCAGTCAGTGACAAGTGAAATGAGACAGCCTTTACATGTTATGAAGTTATAACAGATGAAAACATATAAATAGATAGATAAATAAATGTTTAACCTGTCTCTCTCTCGCAGGTGTTTCAGAGGAGGATGGATGGGACTGAGAGTTTCTTCAGGCCCTGGAGTCACTATAAGACTGGATTTGGGAATGTGGCTGGTGAATACTGGCTCGGTGAGTTCTTCAGGGGAAAACACATTGATTCCAGACTTTGTGAAGGTTGAGAGGGGAGAACAGGTTGATAAATATAGAGTGATGATGAAGGGGCTTTGACGCAGCAGGTGAAATAATACAGATGTTGGTGCACAATTTCAGGCCTGGAAAACATCTTCCTGTTGTCTGTGAGGAAGAAGAATGAGCTGCGGGTCGACATGGAGGACTGGGAGGGAGGGAAGGCGTCGGCCCAGTACTCCTCCTTCTCAATCGATAGCGAGAATGCCGGGTATCAGCTTCACCTGGGCAGCTTCACCGGCGGAGCAGCAGGTGAGTGGTCCATCGCTGAGTGGACCTTACTCTGGTCAAATTTAAGCTTGAACGTCAAGGCGAATGAATGACTGTACTGGATGTTTTTTAAATTAAAAAGGTTCCTTTATGCCTTTTGGGTTTTTACGTTTCAAGACTGCTATTTAATAATGGGCCAGGGGGTGAATTTAAATGGGTTCTTAAATAGTTTATATTCCCATTTGAGTTTTGTTGTGTCCTTACAAAGCTGGATGTAATACTGTGGGCTCAACAGGCTAGAAAACCATAATGACAGCTCACATTGATTTTTTTTCTCTTGCCAGAGAAAATGTGGCTCCTCCAGAGACAAATTAAACTGCTAACAGAAGAATAAAAAATTAAACATTAATGCTCTTTCAGCAGAAAAAGAAAAGCGTATCCCAAAACACTAGGTTCAGTTTTTAAAACAGTATGCCTATGTAGACAATTTGCCAGTTTGGAGACGCCATGTTTAACGTTATGATTAATGAAGGGAGAGAGTCAGCTGGTAAGGGACTGTACAGATAATTACTGGAAATGGGAAGAGGGTCGAAATTCAATATGTCGTTTTGTGAAAAAAAATCAAGACTCTGCACACTGTTATTATTCTTTTGTATTAAAAATGTTTAAAAAAAAATGATTAATGGAAAAATGCCTTATATCTTGTTCCAACAACAACATGATGAGCCTTTGTTGTACGGTTGCAAGTTCATCTTTAGATGCAGTACGTGTGCATCTTTAGGTACTTTGCTTACATGATGTGAATTAACTACATTGGTAAGTTAAAATAACTCACCATTGACTTTTGGTTTTGCCCGGTACACTAACAACTGTCCTCTGAATGAAGGTCCTGTGTTTGTCTGACAGATTGAACGACCACAACCACATGCAATCTTGGTCGCTATTTATACTTTACCACTTCAACCGACTCCCTCCTTTACTGCTATAATAAAATACCATTAAAAAACCTCCGAAATGGCTTTTATTTCACTGTTCAGCCCTGATATTACTATATAATTGAGATATGGAGCAAGACTTTGTCATGAAAACACAGCAATTTTGACTTCATGGGAAAATACTCTCCTCTTCACTCAACTTTTCTGACCTTCCCCTCCCCTCTCATAACTTTAACACAATCCCTAAAAGTGTTAAAGTCTTCACAGCGAATTACTTTTATCCTCTAAATCTGGGAACTTAATCATCCACTGGCAAGATGGTAATACAGCAGCTGTGCAGGACGAACACAAGGCTTTTCAAAGCTTCAAGCATCAGCTGTATTTAAACTCGGCTGACGTTGTTTTTGTCTTTATTTATAGGGGACAGTTTGACGAACCACAACAACATGAAGTTCACAACCTTTGACAAAGACCAGGACCAGTGGGACAAAAACTGTGCTCAGTATTATCTCGGTGGATTCTGGTACAACAACTGCCACACGGTGAACCCCACCGGCATGTACGCGCCACACGGCACCATCGCATTTGAAAACGCCCAGATTGTTTGGCATCTGTGGAAAGGCTGGAACTACTCCCTCAAGACGACCGCCATGAAGATCCGATCAGTTTCTGCGTGTTCATGCACACATTGACCCGATGACCTCTGGCTCCAGTAGATCGTGTTGATACAGCAGTTCGGTACCAACAATATGTGGAGAAAAATATGAAATGACACTTTTCTTTATTAACTTATTCTTCAGTCAGAATGTTTTAGTTAAACAGGCTGAATGCATCTGTTCCCTGTGTGCTTGTCTTGCGGATGATGGTTTTGACATCTCGATGTAAATAAACTTCGATAGACTTCGATAGAGTTTTTCTTTTGTTTCTTTTGTCCTCTGCTGGGAACCACACAATGTTGTGTTTGGAAACAGAAGGCAAGAGGAGTCGACAGCTCACTGAGGCTGTCTGCGTGCTAACATGCTCACACTGATGATGCCGACCTGCTCGTGGAGATGCAGAAATATTTCACAGGATAAGTGAAAAGTTCGAGCTGTTTATCAGGATCAACTTTTGACTTTCTTTTTCTCACTTTTCACACTTCATCTGAACTTCATTTTGTAGAACAGGATAGGTCTACTTGAGATTATCAATTATAAACAACTGTTTTTATGTGATCTGATATAAACTGTACTTAAGCACAAGTAAAAGTAAACTTACATATATTTAAATATACACTGTATACTATGCCGATTATTATATCCAATATTCACTTTTTTTGATATTGTGATCAGTGTATTTTTTTTTATTTAACTAATGCTCTGGCTTAGCAATCTGCAAAGGGACTTAAGTTATCAAATAAATGCAGCAGAGTAAAAATACAATAATGTGTATCTTGTAATAATAAGTAAGTAAGTAAGTAAGTATCAGGAAACTGTAAATATATTATTATAGTTCAGAAACCATCGAAGCAGGAGAAAAGAAAAGCCTGTATTGAGGCTCATGCATCTGTCAATTGGACAGGTTAAGAGCAGACAGGAAGCATGTAAACCAAACACACGATGTCGCTCTTGTGTTACGTTCCTGGGACAGACAGGTGTGGTCTCAATAGGTAGGCTGACGTCACCGCGCACAATGAAAGAGAGGTCAAATTACAGAGGAAGCCTTCCTGGAGAAGGATATTACTTTAGTACCTGAAACTATCCAATAAAAGTAGAACAAAAAGTTTTAATTATTATATACATGCAACACTTGGTTGTTTCTGCAGCAATGCCTTGTATCTTAAAAGAGGATCATGCTTTGTTTGTAAAAACCTTAATGTAAAAGTGACCAACCAGCTAGCTTTAAAATAAATGTACTGGAGTAAGTTACTTTCTGTCTTCATCCAAAAATAGGATTCATCCTGGGGGAGCATGAATCTATTTCCCACATTGTTTGACAATATGTTTGTGGTAGATGTTAAGATATTATGTGAAAATGTGGACCCACCTGGTGTTGGAGAAGTAAGTCAGTACTCATCCTTTGGGGGCCACAAATATCTATAAGTAAATCCATAAATAAAATCCATAAATAAATATGTTTGGGGCAATGAGTAGTGGGGAAAAAATTATACAGAACATTTAAAAAGTTCAAAGTACCTGTGCTTGGGTCTGATCACATATATCTCATATAAAATCACATATAAATACGTTATCTCATTGTGATCTATCCTGCGGTCTTTCCGTCACCTGCTGCCAAAACAAATGCAAATGCACCGCTGCCACACCAAGATCTTAAACAGATAATAATTTACATGAAAATCTTTGAGATTATTACTTTGAACAAATGAGGAAATGACTACAAAGGTCAATTTAAGAAGTTAAACAATGTGTGCTTTTATTTTTATTGTCATGTTTGTTGCATTTAACGGCATTTCAATTCATGTAGTGATTTATTAATGGCAGTCGTGGGTTCTCCATACTGTAATAACATGAGTGAATCCAGTGTGAAGTGTAGAAACCATTGTGTCCCCTATAAGTGATGATGATTTATCTAAATGTGTGCCCCTCAGGTGTGAGTGTTAGAAATGACGTTTGTGAGCGTTTTACTGCCAGACAATGGATGTGTTTATTGAGAGCTTCCGGTTTTTCAGGAGCGTTTATGATGAAAATAACCTCAAGCTGCTTCAACAAGATAAAACAAACAGAGACGCTGCTGGTACGTTCCCCAGCCGGATCCTCCCCCTCCTCTCTCCCCCTCTCTCTCTCTCTCCCCTCTCTCTGTGTATATGTCTCTCTCTCTCTCCCCTTCTCTGTGTATATGTCTCTCTCTCTCTCTCTCCCCTCGCTTTCTCTCTCTCAGTGTATGTCTCTCTCTCTCTCCCCTCCCTCTCTCTCCCTCTCTCTCTCTCTCTCTCTCTCTCTCTCTCTCCCCTCCCTCTCTCTCTCTCTCCCTCCCCCTCCCTCCCTCTCTCTCTCTCTCTCTCTCTCTCTCTCTCTCTCTCAGGGACCCAAACTTGTTTGAGGAAAAAGCGCCTGAACATATTTTCTCTCTCGCTGGCTGCTGGGAGAAACAGGACAGACCGTGTCCGTGCCAAGGAGAAGGCGTAGACTTCCTCCAAACATTTCCTCCGCCATCTCCGCTTTCGAGACTCTAAAAGTTTTGTGGAATCTTTGTAACGAGTTTTTTTCTTCTTTCACCTCCTCCTCTTCCTCCACCTGGTTGTTGTTTCTATCTGTCCTATAAAGACACCGGAGAGGACTCCTCCAGCTGAACTTTTTGCAGACATGGACTGGGGAACAGATCTTTGGGTAAGTTTGACAGCTGACACAGAAGAAGTCCTCAGGGAGAAGTCATTTTATGTTTACATGTTTATATAAAGAAATACCTTAAACGTCCCTTAAGAGTCGAGTCGCCCTGTGGTTTGTTGTCGTCGACACATTATGTACACGGGAGTCCTGTTTTTCCACGCTCGGCCTGGGTTAAGTAATCTTGGAACAACAGCAGGAGTCTTTCTCTAAAACACTGCAGCCAGAGGATTTCGCAACCCCTGCTACATACCTTATCATAAGCAGAGGGGAAAGAGGAGAGGTTTATGACTTCATGCCTACCTTATCTACTGTTGGGATAAAGGTGTATTCCACCAGCCTTTTTTTCTTTTCTTTTTTTTTGCTTTGCTTGAACCTGAGCACATCACATCTCAGGGGGGGGGGGGTTTGTGTTGTGGCTCATCTGTGTGTGAGTTATGGCTGCATCTGGTCAGTGACAGTCATCAGGTCAGACAACCTCCTCATCATCACTTACACCATCAGTGCCCTCTGTGGAGGCAGCCCCGCATTAAAGTTAAAGGGCACAACCAAGGGTGGCCACTTCCTGATTGATCAGACGCGTGTCTCGCCCACAAAACACAAGGAATTAGTTTTAAGTTTGACAAGATTTTGTCGCTCACATTTCTCGTTTGTGTCCCGACAGAAGTCCAGAGCCTAAAGACATCCTGTTTACTGCCCACTGAAAGGCAGGAAATCCTCACACATGAGAAGCTGAAACAAGAGAAAGTGGTTTTTTTTTGTGTGTTGAACATAGTTCTAAATCTGATCGCTAACAGATGACTCGCATGTTGCGTGTACCGTGTGCGTCCGGGCTGTTGAACTGTTTATGGTCGTTGGTATAATGGGTGGCGATGAAGAGCAAACAGGACTTATTTCCCCAAATCCTGCTGAGATCGTGGTCAAAGTCTGAGCACATGCCTCTGGGATTATTTCACAGTCAAACACAGAAGTGGGTGAGGCTATTGTGTATTCGTACTGCGTTTGTTGGGGAAAGAGTTGAAATTCAAAATCATTCGGCAGCTGCTGCTGCTCGGGGCGTGTTCGACAGGATCTGATAAACTGCGGCTTCATCAGACTTAATTGTGGGAAAACCAAAACATTTCATAGCTCGAGCTGAAACCAGCAGTTGATTATTCGCTGAGATCAAAAATAAATCTCTGCAACTATTATTTTCACTCACAAGAAACCCCCTAGGGTGTGAAGCCTTAGTTTATTACAATGCAATATTAACACAATTAAACAAAAAGGTAATGATTTGTGAACTCATGTCTTCAGTAAAGTGTCCATTTGGGTCTAAAGCTTTGTCTGTTGCTTCTGTTGCTATGGTAAGTTTGAGGAAATGACAGATTTAGAGAATGTTTCTCATAACGTCGAGTTACTCCATCATTATTATGAGGTACTGAGTCGTTGTTGTGAGATACTAGGTTGTTATTCGGAGAAAGTTTCTCATTATTATGACTTAGCGGATCTTATTTTGAACTAATTGGCAGAAATGGATCTTCACACACAGCGAGTCGAACCAACGGACAAAGCCAACGTCAGCTAACCGATATGTGATGTGATTAGAGTGAAAAGTGAACAGCTGACATGTCTGATGTGACGATAAAATGTCGCTTAACAGTGAGGTAAACTCACATTTCAGAAATATAACTCAACACACCTCAAACTACAAAAAGAACAATGCCATCACCAGATTTGTTCTACTTTGAAACACACATTTCTCTAACTACGCATGTTTATTTACAATAAATTAATGCCAACATTTTTTAAAGGCCTGATAGCTCAAATTCTTATCTTATGCTTGACATTGTTTTGTGTCTGTTGGAATAACCGATTACTTTCATGTCAAACATGACTAAAAGTGTTTACTAGCAAAGTTATTTAATTTCTTAATGTTTGAATATATCTAGTAGTGCCTAAGAGCTTTACACAGACTTGTAAGTACATCTGTTGCGACCCACTACTGTAGCTTTCACTATGACTGAGGTGAGCTAGAATCTGACCTCAGACCAGCCTGGATCAGGAAGCACAGATGCTTCTGTGGTACGTCACAGTGAGGGGTGGGACTAGTTCGACTGGTTCCAGGGTTTTGAGAGGCCCCTGGGACCGTCAGTCACAGGGCGGAGGTTCACACTGAGCTAATGATTATCTCATTCCTGAACCCTCTCTGTCTCCCTATCAGTATTTCCTCCTCTGACACAAACATGCAGATGTTCTACAGTAGAGTATTGGGGCGTAGTAATAAATGCATGCAGGAGTACATCTCGAAAGATTTGTCACGAGCTCTTTAGTTTGTTTCTCATCCATCCGTTCGCCTCGTTCACTCTCCTTCCTGCTGCTGGTTTTAACAGCCATAACATTTTTCTCTCCATCTTCCTCTTATGTTTTCTTAATCCCGTTCCTTCGTCTTTTCCTGCCTCCTCCCAGCTCTCTCGAATCCAGGACATGGCTAACTGTGTTACTGTATGATCTCCATTTAGCTTCCTCCTCCTCTGAGGACTCAATATCTATGTCTCTGGCTCCAAAAGACCTTGCAGCGTACACATCCTTGTACTTCTATACTTGTGAGGACCCTCATTGATACAATGTAACCTGTAAACCCTTTACCCTAACCTTAACCATCACAACTCAATTTCCAACCCTAACATTATAAACAAAGCCCTAAAACTAAGTCTTAACCTTCAATCAGCCCTTTGAAGTGGTGAAGAGAGGCCAAAATGTCCCCACACTGTTGTTTAAAACCTCAGTCCTCGTTTTGTAGCAAGTACAAGAACAAACAGACACACACACACACACACACACTGACAAACAACCTAAAGGTGGGGTCTTTCTTTGTGTTATGCAAGAGGCTCAACAACAGAACCACCCTGGTGCTTTTGTGTGTCCAGATTCTCATGTGTCATTGTATCGACGCCGTTCAGTTTTTGTGGTCACATCCGTCGTCAGTGAGACCTTCACTGAATGTCCCGACTGTCTGTGGGTAAAAATCAGTGGAGACAGAGAGCGCAAATGTTACCTGTCCAACAGGTTTTAGAGACTGTGTACGTGTGTGTGTGTGTGTGTGTGAGTGAGTGAGAGAGTGGTGAATGCAAGGACGTGTGTGAAGCGAGACAGGAATGTTGAAAGGAGGGTTTGCTTTATTCTCTGCTACACCTTTGTACCTTGTGTGTGTGTGTGTAATTAGAAAGAAGGGAGGATACTACCTGTGTGACCTGCGTGTGTGTGTGTGTGTGTGTGTGTGTGTGTAATTAGAAAGAAGAGGTGTGTGTATGTGTAAGGCTATTTTTAGCCTCACAGTTTTTATATGTAGCTCATCTGTAGCCTGATGAAGTGTGATGCTAAAGCGCTTGGTTAGTCGACAGAAGACTGATCAGCAACCATTTTATTTATGGGTTCATTGTCTTTAATTATGAAAAGTTTCAGTTCCAAACATTTGAGTGTTCTCTCGTTTTCTTACTCATCTGAGAGAAAGTTGAACTGAGAATCTTTGTGTTTTGGACAAATCAAGACATTTTACGGCGTCCCCTTCGGCTCTGGGAAATTCTGATGGGCATTTTTTTTTCTGACTGTCACGAGTCAAAACAATGATTTGATTGCGTAGAAAAGAATTGGTATATCCCCAATCAAAATAATGGTGGATTCCAGCCCTCAGTCCAGCACAGGTTTTGTTTTGTGTCAGCAGTTGTCAGAGTTTGTGAAACATTATTGTGGATATTTGCACACTTTGTCAGACACTCCCTGGTTTGGAGCCTGAATGTCGGGTGGAAGGGCTGCAATCAGTAAATATCATAGTGGTGATGAAAAGATTGGTCAACAATCAGTACGTTTATTTGACTATTAAGGGCCAGCAAAAACAAGTTGTAGATACAAACATTGATAAAGTTTCAGCAATTTGTTGGAGCTTACAGATGAATGTGAGTCCAATATTCTCTCCCTCTCTGGTTTTGGCTTCGACCGACTCCTGAGGGAAACGTTTGGTTCTTAAGCTGCTAAATACTCAGCTATGTTCTCCATGTCATCATCAGCTGAGTCTGTCTGCTGTTTGGTGCTCTGCATGTAGTGTGCAGTAGGTTTTTTTAGATCTTTTTTACCGAAAATGCCAGTATGAGAGCAGTAAGAATGAACCAAAACAATAAAAAAAATGTGGGCCAGACAGAGAAACAATGAGCCGAGACTCAATATAAAGCTCTGTGGAGCCCAGAGAAGCTGCAGTTTTAGGTGATTATTCTCTGTGGATCCATCAGTACGAGTGACCCCTTTCACGTCGAAATGTTGTTTCCACATTGGATTTTCATATATTGTTATATAAATACCTTTTATAGCTGCTTCTATGATCACTTATCAAGCAAAAATGCTAAATATTAACTAATTCTAGCTTCTCAATCGTCCAGATTTGCTACTATTCTGATGTGAAAGTGAACCGAGCCCATTTGAGATTTGGGCTGTTGGTCAAGTCAAAGAAGCAATTTTATGACATCACCTTGGGGTTTAAGGTATTGGTCATTTATTTAACTGTTCTGACATTTCGTAGATGGAAAACGATCAGCGGTTTAATCAGTAATGAAAACAATCATTAATTGCAGACCTACCTCGATATCCCTCTGACGTATCAAAACGATTTTACCAGCCGTTTTTAGATCAACAGTTTGCCACAACCTCTTATCCTCACTCAGTTGTAGAAGACATAGTGAAGGGAAATCAGATATGGAGACATTTATTTACCTTTTCTTTACAAAATTTGGAATACACTTCACAACAAAAAGGTGGCAGGAGAAACAGACATTTCAACAAAAGACCACTCAGTTGAATAAAAAACATAAAGACTGATTATACCATTTTTTCCTTCCCTTCAGTGTTTATATCGATTCTTGTCCACATCACCAGAATCTCCTCTCTCCCACTGAAAACACTGCTCCTGAAACGCCTCATCAGTAGTCCCGCCTTTAATTCCGTGACTTTGTGACATCACACTACATCATGTCACACTTTAGCGTAACTATTCCTCAGGGCTAGATTGGCTAATGAGAATTGATTTAGCATAGCTGCTCTGTTGTTGTTAGCGTTGCCGGGTCAGGCGTGTGTGAGCTGACCAATCAGAGGAGGCTGGATATCCACGAGGAGGGCCTGAAACAGAGCTCCTCGGACAGAGCGGGCATACAGTGATGCAGCACTGGACAGTTTGAGGAAAACGATGTGTTTTTGGAGCACTAAAGCCTGTAAACCTATTCTAGTAGTGACCCAAAATAAAATTATGAATCTGAAAATGAGCATAATATGTCTCCTCTTCTCTCTCCTATTCTCAGTTCATGAACAATGTAGGAATTGTGGCCCGTTTTACGCAATGTGAAGGACAAATTGAGATATAAATAAACTTTTATTATGTAATATCTGGTGTTTGAAAAACCTAAACCGAAGTTGATGTCTTCAAAATACTAATTCAGTCTGATTTATAAAAGTTCAAAACCTGAACTATTCAGTTTGTGTTTCACATAAGATAAAGAAAAGCAACAAATACTGCACACGTATAGAATAAGTACAGATGAATAAAGAAACTGAAAGAAAACAGGAAGAAGAATGGAATAAGACAGAAACTATGTCAGAGTGCAGTACCATCTCAAGCAAAGTGACAGTCACACATAGTTCCCTCCGTCAGACTTGTACTGCCGCCAGCTTCACTTCTTCTTTCAGAGGTTTTTTTCTTTCAGTCTGGTCTTCAGTAGGTGAAACACATGACTGACTTTTAAGGTCAAGTTTGACCCTGAAAAGTCTCCTTGGTTTCATTGTGCGTGTGATTAGTTCAATGTCCATTGGCATTGTCTTGATTTAGACTGCGCACGACATTGGGTTCGGGTCCTGCACTGATGTAACCATCCTCAACTTTAACTTAAACTGTACCACAGAGCAAAAACGGAGCCACAAACCTTTAGACTGCGCTGTGTCAGCTGAGTTCTGCTGCTTCTCCACAGAAGCCTCCAGTGTTTGTGTGCATATGCATGTATAGAAACAAGTGTTTCTGTGTGTTGTTCCTCTCTTAGGACCAGTATGATCACATCGACAAGCACACACAGTCGGGCCTCGACCTGCTGGAGCGTTACATAAAGTTTGTGAAGGAGCGGACAGAGGTAGAACAGAACTACGCCAAGCAACTCAGGTCTGCCATCGTTTCTTGTGAGCTTGAGTGTTATAATTACGTGTTTGTGTCTTTTGGCATTCATGTATGTGTGTAATAGAGAGTCACGCTGCTCCTTTTTCATCGTCTAACAGGAGTCTAACAAAGAAATACGCCAAACGAGGGAGCAAAGAAGAGCAAGACTGCAAGTAAGAGAACCTTTAATCATCCAGCCTCCATCATGTGTCCCTCACTTCCTTTATTTTCGCATTTCAATATTAAAAATAACATATAAAGTAGGAAGGATAACTGTGGCGGTGTTACCGAATGTTGATTTCACAGAGGAATGCTTCTCATTTCTTGGTGACAGCTTTAGATTTTGATGGCAGAAATGACAAATTAAGCCTCGAGTTAAAACTGGAAGTGAGCTGTTGGAGTTTGAGTGTGCTTCATTTATACAACAGAAAAGGATTGACGAACAAGGAATAACCCATATATTTACTAAATGGGGCTGTTATCTATTATCATAACTTCCCCAAACAGAACAAGAGCGGGACAGTCGCTCCAAATCAGTGGTTCTCAAACTTCTTCTTTCACGTTCTGCAGAAGCCAAAACAAAAGTCCACACAGTCCACCCAACATTTTTTTTTGCAGTCATTAACAATAACATTGAATAATGTAGTTAACTGGAAAATAATACAAGGTTAAGCTGCATTTCCACTGAAGTACTCTGGTATTGTACTCAGCGTAATTCCCAATAACTCTACCTAATCACTGTGTCTGCTGCAGACAGTGCTCTTAAACGTAGGCGGGATTTTTTTTATTTTACTGGCCGGCTTCGTGGTGACTGCTTTCACTTTTCCAGCTGTTGGGAAACAACAGGGGAGACTGTTCTGAAATCATACGAAGCTGCTGCTTTTGTTAACTGACACACCGTGACCTTTACTGTACATTACTGCCTGACTGACAGCATATACCACAGATAACCTTGTTTTCCTCTGCTCCGCTCGCATTCAGCTTCTCTTTACCTCACGCTCCATCACTGTCTGTCTTCTGCTCGACCACACGATCTCTACACACAGCATACACTTGTAGCTGTTTATTACAACACGAAACAAGCTCTACTTGGCTAAAGTGTGCAGACAGTGAGACAGAAGACCGCTGACAAAAGCAGGAAGTGAAATCCTACCGGCTGTTCTGACCCAGTGGCCTGCAGTGTTTTGACTCCACCTGATGGTATCGGATCAGTGTGCTCGGTACCTCAGCGGAGGGGTGATGGAAAAAACAGGACGGCATTGGAGCGGTTGTTTTGGTGCTTTTGACAACGGAAACGCTAAAACAACCATTCCAAAGTGCAACAAACTGAACTGAACTGAATGACTCAGTGCTGTAATAAGTATGCCAGTAAGCCAGACATGCTAATGTTTGCAGCTTACACGGATAAACACACAGTTGAATCCATTCCTTTAGAGTTTTGCTCTCGTAGGAAAAGGCTCAACAAAAGACTAACCTGCTGTGCCTGCCAAGTAGCTTTTGGAAACTGACAGGCACTTCCCAAATCGACTTTGGCGGATGATTGGGCGAACCATCTGTATATCACCATCTATCACAGGCCAACTTTAACCAATCAGATCAACAGCACAAAAGCGGCATCACCAGTGGAGCCAGTTCATAAATCAAACTCTCTAAACCTCTAAAACCAAGCCAACACCTGCCAGTAGTTCCTCACTGGATGCTTTATGCACATAGCTGGAAGCCTGGCAAGATAGATTAGTGAGATCAAGCCTCGCAAGATAAATAAAAGATACCATCCTCCGTCCTCAAATATTTTGAGATACAGAGTATTGCATTTTTCAGAGGTAAATAGGGTTCAGCGAATGGTCAGTTAAATGTTGTTCTCTTCAGCTGTAACGATTTTCCAAACTGTCTGTCCTCCCTGCCGCAGATTCAGCAATCACGCGTCGTTTCAGGAGATCCTGAACGAGCTGAACGACTACGCTGGCCAGCGGGAGCTCATCGCCGAAAACATGATAACCGGCATCTGTGTCGAGCTCACCAAATACCTTCAGGATCTGAAGCAGGAGCGCAAAACAGTGAGAGAGGGAGGGAGAAGAGGGGGGAAAAAGAAGTTAATCTGAAGTTTGGAAAATTGATGCACAGTGTCATCATCTCAAACCTCTTCCGTCCCCAGCACCTGTCTGATGCCAAGAAGGCCCAGCAGAATCTAGAGAGCACCTTTAAACACCTAGAAAGTGTGAGTCACGTGTTGCTGTTGCTTCCTGTTGCTGAGACATCGCACATGTTCGTCAGAAAGATTGGTATCTGGCAATGCAGATAGATTTTGTGGTTTTGTTGAGTTCAAAAGCAGTTTCTGACGGTTACATCAGAAAACATTTATTCATCATTCATTCAAGTGTTACTATTTTGTTTTTTGTTTTTGTTTCCTTGGGTGTAGAAAAATATCTGAGACTTCTTTCTCCTACCTGGTTCTAATTTGGCGATTTGAAATGTAGTTTGTGCGAGTGAAAAAAATATTTTCTTTGTTTCTGTGATGGGAAACTGTTGACAGCGAAGTCTGTGGATAATCCGCAGTAAAACTAGAAACACATGTCGCTGCTGAATATTTCAAATTTTGCTACCACTTCCTATTACAGTGCTCTTACTTCAATGTTTATGAGTCACAACCCAGTTTTAACCCAACCAGACCCAGCTTTATAGTCTATTAGCCTTGATGGATTGATTATTTTTCTCATGTGATGCACATAAACGTCCTAGGCTTACAAGGGATGGGATAACAATTCATTTCATTATTATTTTACAGCACCGTCTTTAAACAAATATGCTGCCTTCTCTCCCAAACTTGACAAAGAAAATCTACTGCGACAAAGGTTCCCTTCCTGGAGCACAGCTCAAGTTAATCAGCATAAAGTGAGGACACTTTGGTAGAAAAAGTAGATCCCTTATGTCAGACAGAAAAACAGGAAATGGACCTCATTCTTAGTTTCACCTAGTTCACACAACAAACACAGCCTGTCCTCCTCTGGTGTGGCATTAAACCTGCCAGTCTCTGTGTGTGTCTGAGCGTAACTCTGCACTCAGGGATCTTTGCCTTGTGTTTTAATTATACTTCACATGAGGTTCCACTGGATAATTCTTGTTTATGAGACAATTGGTTCGTAATTTAAGCTTAGACTGCATATGAACAAACCTTTTTACCTCATGCACGTGCAGCATCGTGCTCCCAATCTCCTGAATATCACAAAGTAAACTGTTCTGGAAAACGAATGAGAAGTCGGTCAAATTCCCAATTAAGTAAATATCTTTTCAGTCTATTCATAAGGAGAAGCATCTCACATTTATTTAGATCTGTTAAAAGCCATTAACTGGAAAAACTTTACGTGTTGCCAGGTTGTGAAAATTCTTTGTCAGGACAATGTGTTAATAGAAAGCACAGTGAGCGTTTCACTTCCTAATAAGTCATCAACTTTCTATTAATCCAACAGCAAAAGTTGAAAATCCTCTGCAATTATGCGTTTTTTTAAAACAATCCATCAAAACGTCGAAGTTGTACCAAATGGATTTTAGGTCCAAACTGTCCAGGAGAGAGCTCGACCTGATGACAAAAAAACAAGTGTCCTACGCCAGCCAGAGATCAATATCAAAATGAATGATAATACAAGCAGCAATTACAGCCAATAAATCTCGTACAGAGGACTTAAAAGCTTTATAAAATGGTATTGTAGTTTTTTAATGCCTTCTGCACCACAAACCAAATTTAATTCTCTCGGCCAGACCTCAAATGATTCAAAGCCAGATGAATCTATCTGCGTTACTGATACCACCAGGTGTAAATGAGTTCAAATATATATCAGTTGTATTTTCTGTTAATGGATCCTTTACCATACCAGTAACAAAGTCTGCATTATTTATTATTTATTAGTCCCTTTGCATTTTTAGTACCCCGAGTAGGAATGAATCCCTGACTATTATAGTGTTAATACCTCTAAAGCTCTTTTCATTAAAGTGTCGATCTGTGTGTGTGTTCATGCCCTGCAGACTAAGAAGCGCTTTGCCAAAGAGTGGGCGGAGGCTGACAAAGCCACACAACAAGCGGAGAAAACAGAAAACGACCTCAATGCCACCAAACTCGATGTCGAGAAAGTAAACACAAACACACAAACACACGCGACACAACGAACTTAGCTCACACTTTCTGGTTTTTAAGATATTTCGAGTCAGCATCCTTGAACTGTCCTTGTCTGTCTCTCGTTTTGGCTGCTTACGCCACCTTGTGTCTCCCCTCCATCCTTCACTCCACCTCCTCCCTGCATCTGTTCTCCCACTTTGCATTTTGTTTTGCATCTCCTCATTCGTCCCTCTCCCTGCATCCTTTCATCTTCCCCTCCCTCTCCCATCCGCCCGTTCCACCCCATCCTTCGCTCTGAAGGCCAAGCAGCACGCCCATGCCCGCACACACACAGCGGAGGAGTGCCGGAACGACTATGCGGCACAGCTCCAGAAATACAACAAGGAGCAAAACTTCTTCTACTACACAGAGATACCGCAGATCTTCAATGTGAGACGATGACACGCATTCACAATGCAGGACAACCGCACACACCTGTTTAAGTGGCGTGAGACCAAACACACCCTTGTTTGTCCCTCAGAATGTAACCCAGTGTTTACACAGACAGAACGAGGACAATGTGAACGTTAAGGAGTCATTGTATGTTTGTGCGCCGGACAGAAAATGCAGGACATGGATGAAAGGAGGATCCGGCGGCTGGCAGAGGGATACTGCCAGTTTTCGGACATCGAGAAGAAGGTGCTGCCCATCATCTCCAAGTGTCTAGAGGGAATCACTACAGCGGGGAAGAAAATTGATGAGAAACAGGTAAATGTGGGACTCAGTAACAGTAACATTCTATATAATGTTGCTTTAACGGAGGCCCTAAAATGTAAACAGCCTGCAGGACTCGGGACGATTACAGATTTTAATAAAGTGCCATAATGTAAAGTCATTACTAAACCCGCTGTAATGACTTTCTTTTTCTGTGTGCACAAGTTTATAAGGTTTATTTATGCAATCCAATAAACATTTCTGTAATAGAAAAACCTGATATTGATTGAATATGTCTGGGAAGTGCTGATTTATCTCCCTGGTCATTTAGAGAGCAGGATTCTTTTTGTTTTATGGATTTTTCTTCCTCATTATTTCAGACATGTAAATTAAGTCAATCCCCAGTGAAGTTTTACTGTTTAAAAACATGCCGTCAAGAAAAAGTGTAACACGAAAACATTATGCAAATTATGTTTTTGGGGGTTTTTTCTGTGTTTTCTATTTGCTCACTACATGTCTTTAGTAACTTCATGTTTATGTTAAAAAGCAAATATCGGCGAATACACTGTCAGAAACCTCAAAAATCCAGGAGCAGTTGGTCCTGATTGAGCGCCTGAGGGGAACTCTGAGCCCACACATCCAAATCCAACGCTTAACATCTAACTCTGACTGTTTCTTTGATGTCAGCGAGTGTCTGTTTGTCTCCCCGCAGGACTCGATACTGTTCATAGAGCAGCACAAGTCTGGTTTTGAGCGACCTGCAGATGTGGAGTTTGAAGACTACACCCAAGGAATCAAACCAGCAACCTCTGACTCAAGCCTCCACCCACCCAAAGTGCGAGCCAAGCTCTGGCCTTTCAGCAAGAAGAACAAGGTAAATTTGCTCGCATCAGACTCTCTTCTCTTTGAGTTTACATAAAAAGAGCGCCGTTTCAAGGACGAGACTTTCACTGCCTCTCTCCTCTCTGCTTCGCCTGCTGCTGCATCTGACGACCTGAAAATCCTCTCTGTCCTGTTCTTTGAATGTGGCCCAACTTATCCGGGCTAACAAGTTGTAAGCAGGCTAAAATTAACCCTGACATTTACAATCTAGTTAATCATACATCCGGACTCTTCAGATGAAGTTAGTAGGATTGATATGCAAGTCTTTCTTGACACTCCATGCTCTTATTTTGGAAAAAAAAGAGCAGAGACTGGAAACAGTCGCACAGCTGAGCACTGTAAGGGTTGTAAATAACACATGAGAAAATAGACTGCAGTGCCCATATTTCATGGTGTAAAGAAACATGTCGCACTGTGCAACACTGCGGTACATTAATGTGTTTTTAATAGCGTTCAGACAACAATTGAGGTCTGTGGCTTAGAGGAACGAGATGTATTTCACCGCGTTTGTAGGATTCATTGACACAAGAAACATAAATAACAGCAGATTTATCCTTTAATAAGTGACATGTCTCAATTTTAGATAGAGTTATAATTACAATCAGCACATCTCAATACAATACTAAGCACAGGTGTCATGTTACAGCCACAATAAACCTGTATGTCGCAGGTTTGGCGACTTGTTACAGAAACATATTTCAAAGTCTTATGAGCCAAATCAGGAAGCAGCTCTCTCCTTGTGTGTTGCTTCTGTTAACCATAGTAGAAATGACACTCACGTGAGCTCATAACAATGCTTTAGACTGAACACACACACACACACACACTCAGACACACACACATGCAACTCAGCACACATTCCACTCATGTCTTACTCCACCACCCTGTTGCCCTCAGGGGCCAATTCTAATTCCAGTCTGCTGCACAGACTTGCCCTAAAACTCCCAACGCTCTAACTCGAACTGTTCGTCCGCTTTGCTGCAGAAATCTCTGCATCTGTTTGACTCACTCCTCTCTCTTCTTCTTCTTCTTCTCCTGTTTTCCTCTCATTACCAGTGTAATTTTCTCCCTCCTTTGCCCCTCTTCCTCTGCCTCCTCCATCTTCTCTTTTTCCTCCCCTCTTCAGTTTGCCCGTCCGTCTTTCTCTCCTCCGTCCCCTTTCCCATCGGGCAGCCTCCCCCTCTCCCTCTCCCTCACAAAGCTGCAGCTCACCCCTCTCTCTCTCTGCCTGAGAGAGTTTAATCGCTCTGTCAAACCCAGGATTTCTACCTTAAAGATATTACACAAACAGCACTCGGTGAGTGACGACATCTGCTCCGGTCCAATCCACATCCCCTCCCCCCGCGCTGTCATGTTCTGTAAATGTATCTCCCCCCATCTCATTCAGATGAGCTGTTGCACGTGGATGTTCGTACTCTGTCTCCAAAAAACGATCTCCATGGTTGTTATTGTGAAAGTGTGTTTCCCATGGACCGTATTCAAACAGCGGCCATTTTCCTCTGACGTCAAGCTCACGGTAGGAATCTCAAATGCCGACATAACCTTTGGGAAATATGTTAGGAATTCACCACTTCCAGACATAGGGACACCTGGCCATATTTTGAAGTGAAACGAAACCCATTACCTAACGTTAGCATTCAAGTGCTTCCTTGCCAACATCACCGTTTGATTACATTCAGTGTGGTTTTCTTCCAGGCTTAAATAAATGTGCACAAGAGGTTTGTTGATGTTTGAGAATTAATTTACGCCTTTCCTATCGTATCCTTTAACACGATGATACAATAATGTTAGCTAGGAGGTGGTTGAATACCACAGAAAGCTTCTGTTAGACAATAGCTAACGTTAGCATTCAATTACCTCCTAGCTAATGTGATGGTATCATAGTGTTACAGGGTACGATAAAAACGTCAATAAACATGTTTATTTAAGCCTGAAAGTAAAATGCACCGGATGTTATTCGATGGTCATGTTAGCTTGGAAGTAGCTAAATGCTAACGTTAGCATATGGGTTATCTAATATGTTGTTTTAGCTTGAAATACGGGCCGTTGTCTATTTAGTTTGCTAATCAATCAGTAAGCAGTTAAATGGTATTAATATGTGTCAGGCTCCCTTCGTTTATACAACCTGCACATCATTTGAGCGTCCCACCCTGAGCGCAATGTCAGAGGAAAATGGCCGCCGTTTGAATATAGTCCATGTGGTGTGTTTGTTGTACACCTGTCTCATACTGTTTATCCCTCTCCTCATATCTAGATATCGCATGCTGAAAAACACATGGTAACACTTATTATGGTTACAGGGTAGACTTAAAAGGTGCTTAAATAACAATATTCTGGTGTTGGATTACTTTAAAATGGATTATTTTTGAAGGAGTAACTCCACACTGGATCATGATGCAATGACCTCCGGGGGGAAAAAAGATGCAAAATCCCAGTCACACCAGAAAACTGCAGTCTGGAATTTGTCCATGGCTAGTTGGTGAACCACTGTAGCTTCAGTACTAACAGCTATTGTGTTAACTAGCCAAGAATGTGCAAGAAACTAAAACTGCTCTCTCGGGGAAACTTGGCATTATTATTAACTGAAATTGTTAACTGTTAGTTAGCAAGCTTTATAGCTCAGTCTTGTTTGTGTGCCTCTATCGTAGGCCTGTTATCATAACCTACATTTGCTCTAAGCATTCAATTTTTCCAAAAATTACCACCATCTTTGAAAAACCAGCTTATTGTGACATATGACTTATTGTTATTATTGACAAAATGATCAGGCAGATGGTGCCGACTTTCAAGTGCACAGGACAAATTATTGTGTAAAAGTTCCCTAAAGTTAACCTGAATGCCAGAGAAATCATGCAGATCTACTTTGCCATCGTTAGCGCAGCCACTGATCGAACTAATTCTGCTTGAATGAGGTTATTTTACTGCAAATATTGAACCATTCATCATTCATTCATTCATTCATGCCGGTGTGACTGGACTTTTTGTGATCTCGCGTCAAATCACAGTCGAGTGTGGTCAGGTGCAAAATGATGTGCAGGGTGCAGTTACTCTTTACTTCACAAAATCAAATGCATTTATTTAATGGAATAAAGCACTACCTTTCTATTTAATGAACACCATTAACTTTCTCTACAAACTAAATACCAGAGAACCAAGTCTTTATTCTGTGATGCCATATTGATATATTACTTTTTAAATCAAGCTCTGATTTTGCAAATGCAAATCCTCAATCATCCAGACTAGAAAACAAATTCATAATGTGTAGTATTTAATGTTATCTTCCACCTCCATTGGAATCTTACATGAAAATAGTTTATATTTTACACCCCACCACAGCAGAGACAAATATAAGTAAAAATCTACATTTTAAAGATTCAAGATGGCATCACAGGAGAAAGAGTTTTATGTGTTGTTTCTGACTATTAGTTGTTCGTACAGTACGCAGCGGTCCACAGCTGCGGAGATAAAATTCAGAGGTATCCCTTTGGGACGTTATAAGATCGTAAACAGTCTTTCTCCTCACTCTCTGTCTTTGTTTTCCCATCACTGCTGTCACAATAGGGTTTGTTTTCTGAACACGTAACAATTATGTGGCTGTGTATTATTGTTTTTTGACAGACATGCTGTATTAACCTGTCAGTCTGTGTTTAGACGTGTTATTAACAGTGGGAAAACTAGATAGAGACAAGGAGGAGTGACATCTGGTGGTGAAGAGCATTGATAAGGTTGTTGTTTACATTATGCTTTGAATAGTTATTGTGTATGTTCAATGTTTTGTGTTGTTTGTGTGTGTGCGTGTGTGTGTAGCCGGCTGCCGCAGAAGATTTCTCTCACCTTCCTCCAGAGCAGAGGAAGAAGAAGCTGCAGGCGAAGATTGATGACATCTCCAAAGACCTACAGAAGGCGCAGGACCAAAGGTGACGACATCATCAGCGGTGTCACAGGCAACTCTGAGGCCCGAAAACAGACTTAATCATTTTCTGTCTTTTGTTATGACAAAATGCTTCTGAGTGATAGTTTCAGCTCATGACCTTGACTGTGATCATCTGAAGTTGTCTCAAGTGGTGACAACCGTCATTTACTTGCATCAGTCTGTCAGTTCAGACTAAAGAGGACGGAGGTGTTTCGAGCTTCAGATGTAGTTTAAAGCCGTCATCAAGCGCAGGTGGAGGTGTCAAGAAATAACCTCTAACTCCAACTGCAAGCTTGAAACAGCTAAAATACCTCTTTTTCTCTTTAGCAACTGTCATATATGTTAATTATCACTAGCTCAAGGTCAATTAGCCTGTATAAACTGGAAAATTTGGACATGGCAGAGGTGAGAAGCGTTCTTAAAAGCCTTCAAAGTATTTTATCTTCAAAGAATTTAACACTGAGCTAATCTGCTTCATCAGGACTGTGTTGCCTGATAACTGTGTGACTCTTGGATTAAAAGATCCAAATGTCTTTCATGTGAAATAACCAAAGCAGTTTCAAGTTAATATTTCATTGCTTATGGTAAGAAAATTATTTTTCAAAAAAGTGCAGTTTTTTAAGGCTTTAAATGATACATAAGAAAGTGGCTTTTAAAGGGGCAATATGCAAGAACTTGAGCTGAATATGTTAAATAACTAAAATTATCAACAGAATGTATATAAATGGTTAAATTATGATGCACGTACTGTGTTGCATACATGTATATACAGAAGTTAGCATGCTAAACAGCTAGCCTACTAGAGGTGTAAACGCTAACGCTCCCCTGGTCCCAGAGCTCTCAGTCCTGACCGCTAGCTGCACAGCTAACTGAGCTAACTAGCTAACTACAGACTGAAGCTAGCAGATGTCAGTACCACATGCTGCCACCTATTTGTTTGGATTATGAATTTGACAGAAGGCCAATTCTTACATAAAGACACTCTCAGATGGACATATGTGTACTTTGTGGACCATGTTGTTCACAAACGTCCATACCTTTAGTTCTGGGTTGTTTTTCACATTCTGAGTTTGGGCTTTTAGTTTGAATTAAGTTCTCCTAATTTGGCATCAACACTTATGAGAAAATCCTTTCCCCGTTTGAACATGCCAAGTCTCCTCTGCACAAAGACAAAAACATTTTCCCAGTTAAGTGTGGAGAAACTTGACTGTAAAATCATCTGCCCATCCTTCCTGTTCTTATCAGCACTGCTGCACAGGAGGGAAACTTCCTTAATGAGGGCTCACATTTGCAAAACAAATAACACTTTCCTATCTCTTGACCTCAGTGAAGCACTGGAGAAGATGAAGGGTGTGTACGAGCAGAATCCACAGATGGGGGACCCTTCCAGTCTGGAGCCTCAGATCACAGAAACTGCCCAGAACATCGGCCGTCTGAGGGGGGAGCTCGCCAAATATGAGGTTATTTCACACACTCTACATGCACGTATACAGTTTATGCCAATAATGTGTGCATGACAGATCAGAGTATAGTGTTTGAGTCAACATCCAGCTCTTGTTGGTTACAGACGTGGCTGTCAGAAGCAGTGGGAGGAGAGGAATCGTCCAACGCCATCAACAATAATACTCAACATGGGTAAGACCTGCATTTAAAAGAGCAGTTTGAGATTTGTGGGGATAAAGATGATTCCCTTACTTTAAATGCAGAGAGTGAAACCACTCAGCAGCTCGCTAGCTTAAGTTTGCATGAAGCAGGGAGACTCTCGATGGACTGTTAAGACCTGCAAGGTGATGCTGACCTAGACAATGTCACTGCACTGGACATGAAGTGGTCCAACAATGTGTTAGCCCCCCATAAAATATCTTGTTGCTTCTGTGCTTCAGTCTGTGCACAGATTAAATAAACAAGATCCACAAAACGTGTGAATTGATGAGCTTTAGAGGCAGATGATGTGTTACCTTTGGAAGGAGTCTTGCTCGCTCTTTTCTCATGTTTTAGATCTTTGTGCTAACCTAAGCTAGCCTTTCATATTTATAGTAAAAATTATAGTAAAAAATAAGATGATGCTGCCAGATCTCTGTGCGCCAGAACAAACATGGATGGTGAATTGTGGATAACATGAAGGTGGCGTGTCGGCGTTGCTCCATCGTTGTTGGGAATGTTAGTGGAAGCATTGAAAATGCTAAGACACCTTCAACATGGATCTAACAAGGAAAATCTAGATCTATTTCAGTCCTATGAATGCTCAGTTTTGCATTAAGCCAATTGAAAACCTTGACTTCCTTTGAATAAAATTACCAAGATCTCCACGTCATTTGGCCCAGAGAGCGAGAGCGAGAGACTTCTGCTGGTCAAGTGGATTAACTTCCAGTTTAGCACCTGGCTAACTTGAATTGGCATAAAAAGATTTAACTGTGCGGCTCTTCTAGTCTTTCCAGATGTCACTGAACCAAACAGCTCAAATTATCACAATGAAACGAGTCATTTCACAGCAGTTCTAACGCTCAAAAAAACACGTATCCACTGTTTCAAAGTCGATTCTTTCACAATGTAAGCTTACGGGAAAAAGCCTCTTTTTGTGCCTTAGTGCATGATCTAATAATTACACAGTTTGGCCACTACAAAAACTGGCTTCAAAGCCTAGCGCTCTTCCTGGAGGACATTCGAAAGCATCACCCAGATGAACAAAAACAACCGTATAATCTGATTTTTTTTTCACACTATACCAAACTTGCACTGAACTGTGACTCCTAGACAGGAATGAAACAAACCGTGACTTCTGCGTGCACTTTCAGTGTTATCAATCTTCACATCTAACCGTGACAAAACACCGTGTTTGTGGCAGGAAACACATGTTTTACTTTTCTTGGATTGGTGTATTTTCAGTGTTGTCGCAGCCGAACAGCCTCAACACGTCTACTCAGAGTTTGACGACGAGTTTGACGACGTAGAAAGTCCCATTGGTCAGTGCATGGCTCTGTACACCTTCGAAGGTACGTCTCAACCTATTTACACTCAACTTGCTCTGAAATAGATCTCACTCGAGCTTTTAATAATGTCTCTTACTTGTGTGTGATCGTCTGCAGGCACCAGTGAGGGCACTATTTCCATCACGGAGGGAGAGCTGTTGAGTATAATGGAGGAGGATAAAGGAGATGGATGGATGAGGGTCCTCAGAGCCAGTGGTGAAGAGGGCTATATACCTTCAGCCTATGTCAAACATACCCCGTAACACACACACACACACACACACACACACTCAGAGCTTGTGATGGAAAAGTAAAGAGCCAAAGGTGAATACAAAGTCATCCATGATAATTGGAGCTGTCCTCTGCATCTTTTATCTCAGCCAGTGACGTGTACAGCGAGATGAGAGTGAGTGATTATAAAGCTTGTTATCGAGGCTGATTGCGATATCCTACACTCCCTGTCTCCGCTCGCTGCGGCAGGACAGGCCGTCTCTCAACACAGACTGTCAGTCCTGTCTGATCTTTATAAATTTAAGCTCTTTTAAAAAACCAAACTTTTGAATGTATCCCTGAACTTTTGGGTCACGATGTTAAGTGACGACTCATTTAACATACTCAGCATCACAGTAGCCTGACGCTACGTTTCTCTACGTCGATATATCCGCTCACTTGACCTTCCCACTGCCCTCTCTAACAACCTGCTGAACTTTTTCTTTTTTGTTACGCCAGCGCTCTGCTAAAACCTCTTTCCTGACAGGATAATGTGAGTTTTTTTTTTCTTTCTTATTATTCATAGTGATGTGATGTTTTATGACTTAAAACTGGATGAAAACCACTACTCTATAGGGGGAGTACAAAATACAGATTGGATGTGTCATGGTCAAGGAGAGGTTTTTATTTTTTAACCCACGTGAAAACAGGTTGTGCTTCCTGTAATCATTCCTCCAGTCCAACCTGGCCCAAAGACATTCTTCCTAATATGCTTTTAATGTAATCCACTGTCCTTTAGTCCGGGTTGAAGTTTTGCTGCATCTAATATGAGGCTTCACCAATCTGAGTTAGTGGGGTTTTTTTTTTTTTGCTGTGTGACTATCAATCCGCTACAGCTCAGCAAGAAACGCTGTGTGAGGAAAAAAGAGGAATTTCGTACTGAAGACATCAGTAAGTCAGTCTGCTGGGGCGTCATATTAGCTTATGTAAATAAACCTCAAGTATATGTTTTAACACAGAAGACGGGATGTGGATTTTGTCGCCCCATCAGTTCCATTGGAAGCACTTTAGGGAGGAATCTTTGAATGGCCAGTATGATCAGCTTACCTGTGACAGGTTACTGAAAATGTTGTAATGTTTTTGTGAGTTTAAAGTGGATCTTTTTATCCTAAATGTTTCATTCTATAATGATTACAAAGTGTAATGGCTGTGGAAAAATATCACCATGCACACTTGGAATTGTTCCCAAAAGACCGTAATCACATGGCGGCCATCACGTTCAGGACGGGAAGCTCAGATGTCAGACTGCCATGTTCCAGGAAAATGATCTACCGTGCTCCAGTGCTCTGTCAACATGTGTTACTTACCACAGTTTGATAGGTCAGTCAGGGTTATGGATAGCTCTATCAATGGTAGCATTTTTTGACAAGGCAGCCTATATTGTCAGAACGGTATTTTGTCAAAGTCTGTTACCCCTTCATGATGCGTTTCCTCCTGCCACCACGACTTGAAAGCGTCCACAAACGTCAATCTGCCGACATGAGTAGAAACCAAACGTTGTACTCTGCCTTTATCATGGCACCCAGATCAGGAGTTCGCCATCAAATCGGGAGTCTGATGGTTGTTTTTTTTGCCTTGGACAGTAGCCAGTAGTCATGCTAATGCTAACGGCGGCGGCCAAAAAACAAACCAGGAGCTGCAAGTTCGCCAGGAAGAAACACACATCTGTGTTTGTCATCATCTGTGTTTAAAAGTTGCCTGTTTTCACTTGAAGACATGGAGGATGAAAACAAACGGAAAAGGCGATGACCAGAGTCGGATGTGAAGTAGAAATACAGCATGTTATAATTCTGGCACAAATACTTGATGAACTGTGAGTGTTTGAGGTTGCGACCTGATAAGATGTGCAACCCAAGAGTGGATAACAAGCAATTATTAAGCCCTTTCCTTCACCTTTTCAATTCTACTTTGCACAAAACTGGCAAAAACTGACTGGTTGAATATCCGGTCATCAACTGGTTCTTCTATCTCTCCTACGTGTGTTCTGGCTTTACTGGGTGTAACCGCCTGTTTTTATGTACTGAGCCTTCAGATTTCTGAGTCTCATTCTTACAGGTCTTCTAGAATTTTTACATTTTTTTTTAAACAATGTCTTTGTGATCTGTTCAGCCAAATTTTAAAAGAATTTGAATTTTAAGATTCAGCTTCTCATTGGATCATTTCCAACAAGTGAACAGCAGAAAGAAAAAAAAAAAGTATAAGCACTTTTAAAATCTGATAGGAGTGTTTAAAGAGCCACTCCACGCGTTTTAAGACATATCGCTGTAAATAATGTGTCTAATATGGTTTCTCCTCAAACGTCCAATTTGTCAGAAAGTTCATTTTTGAGTCTCTTTTTTTAACTCGTCAAATACCGACGCTTCAGGACGGCAGCCGAACGCGACCTACAATCTCAAAGCGAGTTGGGAATGAGACTCAAAAATCAACTTCCTGACAAACTGGACCTTTAACTAGTTAACCGTTATTTAAGTTACATCTCCACCTCCTTCATTGAAAAATGCTGAAGCTATGGATGTCCTGAAAATGTGTAATTGGACGAAGTTTTGTAGATGAAAGCACAGAGAATCTTTCCTCATTCAGCAGATACATTAGAAAACCGTAGCAACATTCATATTTAAGGGGCCGCTGAAAATCTCACTCTTATTGAGCCATGTAAGGTTTACCCATCTCCTCCTCCACCACTCTGTCCTGCACTAGTAGACGTTTTTTTTCTCTCAACATTTAAGGGTTATTATTGTATGATTCATTTTTAAAAAAAGAAATGTATGTATTTACATGTATTCTTTGAGTCATAAAGTGAAATGAAAAAAACATTTCTTGTCTTTTTTTGTGTTTCTTTTACAGTGTCATTTATGAGAAATATTACATGCAAAAACTGCCAGCAAAAAAAATAAAACAAATTTATTCCAATGGAAACACTGAAATGAAAAACAAAATGTCCAGTGTGTGGTCCCTTACAGCAGCAGCTCGTATACAAAGGGAACTAAATCAAAATATTCATGTTGGAATCTCAAGTATCAAACAAGTGGCGCGGATCAATAAAACAGTGTCTGGGTATCAGAAATGTACATTTGAAGAAGTAAACAGATGTTAGTGTTTGGGTAAACAGATTTCCTAAAAAAAAAAAAAAAGGAAAATGAATCCAACGCAGTGAAGGACTGCCCAGCGCCAAAACATCCCAGATATAACTAGTTTGTTTAAAAATTAAGTTGTTGCTTGACTGTCTCTCTTCTTTCAAAAACAACTTTTTCTTTGTGTCTGTGAGATCTCAGGGATGAGATCTTAGCCTCGGCTGCTGCAAAATGCAGAGGCTCAAATAAAAACAATTCACTTCTTCCTCTTGTGAAGAAAGTGCTGAGTTCACCCTGAGGCTCAGGTTAGAGGGTCGGGCTGTTGTGGGGTGAGCTCCACAGGTTCCAGTTTATCCGAGAGGACGCAGAGAATCTTGTCAAACTTCTCGTAGCGCTCCTCTCTGTCGGCCGCTGCCCCCGACTGACCCCAGAACAGCCGCAGGGCAAACTCTGTCCGGAAAGCCTCCAGCAGCTCCGGGACTGGCTCCCACCCTCCTGCGTGAGCAATGTGAAGGAGACTTATTAGATCAGACACCACAAGTGGTGAAGTTTTCACAATCTCCAGTTGTTCATTTGCAAATAAACTGAGTTTTTATCAACTAAGGTTGTATGAGGTGTTCCTGAGCCCCTGATATCCTTTATAGAATCAAGTGGTGAACCTCGCCCCATCTTTCCTTTTGAACTTCTGAGCCTTTCGAGGATAACTCCCTCACACCCCATCACTTCTTACTGATGAACCCGTTCACCTGTGAAATGTTCCAAATGTGTTTTGGAGCATTGCACCAGTCTTTTGTTGCCTGTTTGAAACATGTTGCTGCCATCAAATTCAGAATAAGCTGCTTTTTCTTATACAAAAATCAATGAAGTAAATGAGGTGAAAATGAACTATTTTGTCTTTTAACTGTTTTCAATTCAGTAGATGTCAAAAAAGATTAGCAAAACATCTGTTTTATGTCTTCGAGTGATTTAACATAATTTGTTCTATTTGGTGATTTTCTCGTACTGTGACGTCTGACCCTCCACAGGAGAGAAAAACACTCAAGATTTACAATATAATGCCTCAAACTGTATGAATCTTATTAAAAATCTAATGACTTCGAGTGCTTAGTAAATAGCCATATTTCACAAAAATAAAACTCAGACAATATTAATATTCTGTCCACCATATCAATATCGTTAGGTTGCCAATTTAAGAGTCAGAGATTTTACATTTTATCTTCATATTTTGGGAGAGCAATTTCCACTTAACACTTAACAGTTGGTGTTTGTCATGTGACTCCATTCACTCCGTGACGTCTGTACGCACAACAACAGTTTGATAGGAAAAGTCTCACTCCTTTCTGAGTCCATTCCTTTCATCCTCTTTAATCCACCAGCAGTGAAACATAACCCACTGTGTATTATTCTCTTATCCTTCTCGCCGACTGACCAACTTCTATCAAAAGTAACTCTCTGCAACTGCGTCTATGAAAGCGCGTACCTGTGAGCAGTGAGTGTGCGTGCTGCTGATAATCCTGTGCATGCAGCGCAGCTCTGCGAGCTGATTGGAGGACATCGTAGAGAAGCTCACAGCCTCGCTCACTGTCCTCCACCGGGTCCTCGCCCTCCATCGCCATCAGCAGAGGAACCAGATGTGGCACAGCTATCGGACCATGGACAGCGGAGTCTACAGGACACACACACAATGCATGACATTCATGACTTTAATATGTCACAGTGCTTCTTATATAGAACTAGTTTCTACCTGTCTGGAGTAGCAGGTGTTTTTTGTATCTAGAACTTCACTCTGCTAAAGGGGAAGTGTTCCCATTTCACACGTCAGTCTGTATGTGTAAAAGTTATATAAAGTTTTGTGTGGCTCCAGAGAGTGATGTTCAAAGTCTAATAAAATGTCTGAAATGATGAAACGAGATAAAACACACTGAGTGCATCTCCTGAGTCTGGAAAGTCACATCTGACAAAAGCATCTGCCAAATGAATTTAATGTCATGTAATGTGTCTCTCTTAAACGCCGCCCCTCACCGTCGCCATCATTAAGCAAATTCATGAAGGGCTTCAGTTTCTTCTCAAATAAAACCGCAGTCTCGGTGTGGTTCCTCCTCAGCGCTCTCCACGTCATCTCCAGTCGCATTATCTGCACAAACATGTCAAGAATGTTGGAAAACTTCAATCAGCTTTCAATATGTTTAAACATTTTGCATTGCATATTTGTCATTATTACACTACCTGAGGCATCTCCAGAGCCTTCATCACAGCTGAGAAGGAGTAGAGGTTGTGGGCGTGTTCTTTCAGGGCTTGAGCCAATAAGATTAATTTATGTAAAACGGTCGCCCTCTGGCTCACAGTCCCCGTGCAGCCCAGGATGTCCACTGCGACTCCCAGTGCTATCAGATGATGCCTGAAAAAATGACAGACGATGGGATTAGAGGTGTAAACAGCTGCAACAATGAGTCGATTCAATCAGCTGATAAAAAGAAAAAATTAACTGCTACTGACTATTTTGAGAACAGATCAATCATTTCAGTCATTATTCAATGTCAAACATTTTCTGGTTTCAGCTTATTAAAATTTTCACATCAACTGAAATTGATAAAATAGGAAAAAATCACAGAAAGAAATGAAAAAAAAATGCAAAAATAGAAATAAAAGAATAAAAACAATAAAGGAGGATTAGAAGACGACATCACATCAAAAGGAATTACGAACAGATAAAACGATTATGAGCAGTAAAAAGGAATAATGGACAATAAATGGATTAAAGATAACGAATAAAAGTGGTGGAGGACGGTAAGATGGGAAAGGAATGAAAGATGGAAAGATGAAAATTCAGTTAAAAAGGATGATTTCACATGAAGCACGTCTAAAAAGGTAGGTTTTAAAAAGGGTTTTAAAAGAAGTTATATATCCCTATGAAACTTTCCCAGATGAATTAGCTTCATCACTACAAGTACATGTTTCTTCTGTGATCTTATATTTTGAGACATTATTTAAAGAATTGTCTTATTTGCATAGATTTCCAGAACAGAAAGCTCAGCAGTGGACTACGCCAGATTCAAAATAAGTATTTTATTTTCTTGATATTTTAGAGTCAAAAGGGTTATAAGGAGGGGATTTTGGATGCCTTGCTTTATTACTTTAAAAATCAGAAAAAATACTGTCAACAGCTATAAAACAAAAAATCTATATCTGCCATGTTTGGAATGGTATATGAAAAAACTCCACTGTAAAAACCCACAGAATATAAAATATGGGAATAAAACAGAAAAATGTTGTTTATGTAAGTGCAACTGAGTGTGAGAAAAAAGTAATTCTGAGAAAATAGTCTTTAAAGACATGTTTTTCACACACTTCTTTTTTTCCAGTGATCTGAGAGACGACATGTTATGGAAGCAAAAAAGGCCAAAATCTCAAAATCGATCAGTGTATTAAATAATGTGAGTTCAGTGCACACGTTCACAGGGTTTTTTGTAAACAGGGTTTAATGAAAAAAAAAATATATATATATTTACAAGCATTTTGGCACCTTTCAGAAATAATCTCCCTCCACACAGCACACCTGGAAACCCATATCTCGTGGTCATTCAGTCTGTTCGGCTGCTTGGTTACAGATAACTCTATAAACGAGGCAGGGAAACGTGACCGTCTTCACAGAATCTTCTTGGATAAACAGCAGCTGTTTTTGTTTCTCTTTTTCATCATTGTCCATTTGTTTCTTACGTAATGTGATGTTAAGCAATATAACATCAATTCTGTCATCGTACAAACTCAAATAACTTCATAACACTTACTCCAGGTTTACATTTTCAAACGCTACAAAGACTCATGCTCATTTCTTCATTTCTAACTCGCGTTTCTGAATACCTTCACCCTGGCAGGAGTGTTCAAAAAGCTCAGTTTTCGGTGACCTGAAATGTGGTTTATGTGTCTACAAAGGGCCAAGCTGCAAAGAAAAAGCTCTGTTTCAAGCAAATCCCTGTTTACATGTGGACGGAGCTCAGCTGCAGTGTCTCCCTTCAGATTTAAGGATGTGCTGCTCATCTTTAGGAAATCAAGAGTCGTTTTTCTGGACTGTTGTCTGCTGCTACACTTTTTGACCTTTCGTACATGAAACAATTAATCATGAAAATAACCAGCAGGTTAATCTATAATGAAAGTAATCGTTATCTGCAGACCTAGAGGTGTGTGTGTGTGTGTGTGTGTGTGTGTGTGTGTGCAGAACACCAAATACAGTAGCTGGTGAAAGACATTAATTTCACATCCCACTTTTTGGCATCCATGCAAACAAATACAATAGAGGTCAATGGGATTTCATGGTACTCACAGATTTGAGAAATGACATGTCAAAAAAGCAGCAGCATCCCTGTCCACAGTGTCCTTTCATCTGTATAATCCGCCTCAGATTTAGTCCCCCGGAAAACTGTTTATACTGTTTTCTGTGTATCATCCAGACTGACGAGTGAACTGACTCAGGAGAGAGACGTTGCTGTCCTATTTATTCTCTAAAGCACCCAAAATAATATTCAGAGAGGAAGTCTTTTTATTTTTTTAATGAGTGAGTGAACCAGCTATCTAATCTTTCTATTCGTCCCTCTTTTTTTTTTTAAGTACAGATGGTGTGTCAGCTGCACGTACCTTTCTAACAAATCCTGCCGTAACTGGCTTCCATGTGGCAGAGTGACAAGCTCCAACCCCGATCCGACTCCCATAATCCTCTTCTGTTCATCAGTCACCCCAACGATGCGCGCCACCTGCAGTACCAAAACAATGACACATCAATATCCATTCGGGTTTTACATCCAGTTCAGCGAGTGGGAGTTTGGTTTATTGAGTTTACTGAAAACACCGATTTACAAATCAGGACCCATATTTATCAAACTATTACAAAATATGAGAATTTCTCGCTTTCATGCACAAAAAAACAAAAAAGAGTAAAAGGCATTTATCGAATTTCTTACTACTTAAAAATTACACCCTTTGAGACACGTTCCAGATTGAACATTGGCTCTGATGAATAATATGTTAGACAAAGCAGTGTGAGTCATTCAGAACAGGGTAGTGTGAGCCCATTATTTGCATTTAATTTGAACATCTAATAGGATGTTAAACCTTAGTTTTGCATTGCTTTGCTCAGATGTGCATAACAACATAAGTGAAACAATGTGGATATTGATTCTGAAGACCTCCCTGGGAAAAGTTAGACTGTTGTGAGCTACCTGGCAGTCAACGCTGAGCATGTGCAGAGCCATGGATTCAGAGTTCGATTTGTTGAAGAGCTCTTTGAGCCCCAGCAGGACGCTGGGCTCTAGAGGTCGGTTGTTCTCCGGCAAGAGCAGCGACTCAAACTGATCCAACTGGAAACACGAGACCAACTCCACCTGTGATGGTGTAAGAGGGACATCAAAACGTTAGTACAGAACTGATGATGCTGTTACATAATGAACAGCTGTTGTAAAAGGTCATATACTGCATCACTCTGACACCTGCTGGCAGAAAGACAGTCACAGAAACAACATAATGATGCAATGTGTCAGTTTTAACAAAAGATTATAGTCTGATGAACTTCTATAGATAACCTTTTTTTAAAAAAATATTTTAGGATCATAACTACATTTCTGTATATTGTTTACACTCTTTCAGGATCACTAAGTAGTTTAGCATGTTTTTACTAAAAATACTTTTTCTGGTGAATACAAAAGCCTGAAAAAGTTGTGAAACTTCTATATTTTAGAATATGTTTTTATATTTAATAATAATATTTTTAATAAGCTACACCATTTCTATTGAATTATAATTATCTGCAACTAACAATTATTATTTTTTTTTATTATTATTTTCATATTCATAAACATCCAGTTATTTCCTTGATTAGTAGGAACCTCCACTAATTTTGAATATTCAAATGTGTTTACATGTCTGGGGGAGTACTAATGCATATGTTTAAAAAAAAAGAAAGAAAAAAAGTAGTATAAAGTCTTTTTTAGCTCCAGAGAAAGCTGCATGTCATCTATTAAACTGCCTCTAGTAATGTCAGTCAGTGGCTGTTGCATTGTGGGTAAAGTTGGCAACAGGTTTTGGAAAGGAAGAAGAGGGTATAGAATTAAAAAAGATATCTCTGGTTCTGCTGTATTGACTTTGACTATTTGTTTTGTAAACTGTCCATAATGAGTCCAGCAGGGAGTGCTATGCTAGACCAGGCCAAGATCTGGTGCCAACACTACCCACAATGCAACTTAGTCACTGAGTGACATCATTTGAATCAGTTTATCAGATCACAGCTTGGTCTTGAGCCACAAAAAGTTTTATACTACTTTTGTCACCTAAGCAGTAGTTCTCCCCAAGACCTGTAAACACACTTTAATGTTTAATGTGTGCTTTTAGAAAATTCAATATCTGACCTATAAAATGTCAATCCTATTTTATCCAACTAACCCAAAAGTGTCGAGAGCAAAGAAGCCATCAAACGATCACATCTGAGAAGTTTGTACGACTCAATTTCTAGCATTTTAAAACAAGATGAGTTGTTGATTAGTTCTTTGTTGTTGATGAATGGCCTTATCAGTTCAGCTCTACATGGCAATACAAATTTAATTTCAGACTGATGTGAAAATTCTGAATGGATTCACGCTGCAACAATACGTAACTTTATCAAAGATGATTGCAGACTTGACGGCTCTGTTATTGGTTACACCATTCGAGCAAATTTCAAAATTCTACTCTCAGAAAAACGTCTGGAAAGAAAATTTGACATGCACAACATGCAGTTTAAAAGAATGTGAACAGCAACGTTAAACTGCTAATTGAACACCTTCATATCAACTTAAAACAGAGACAAATGTAAAAACTATAAACATTGAAAATATATATATGTAATTTCTACAAACATGTGGCTTTTCAAAATGCCAGTCCTCCACTGCTTCTGCTGACTTCTTCAGCGGCAGCAAAGGCACCTCAGATGATGCTTCGCTCTTCTGTGCCTCCAGAAAGCCAAACGACGTCTCTGTGAGGCGGGCGCGGCTCTGCCACTTCTCCTCTACACGCAGTCGGTCCACATGACCCTTCCGTTTGGACTGTGGCACCTGGATACGACAGGAGGTGGAAATTAACTCTACATTGACTCTGGAATTTCTTCTTCTTTTCACCAACTTGAGAGAGAGATGACAAATAAACTGCATGAACTGAGCTGTGAGGGATTCATGACGAGTTCCTTACCTGGACGACCAGCTCATCGTAGAAAGAGGAGGGGTCATAGTTTCTGTCTCTGGGTGGGGGAGGGACGGAGTTGGGGAAGATGGCAGAGACCCTGAGAGGTTTGGGAGGAGCTCTGGGGTGCAGCTGTCCATCTGAACCTCGCAAAGTCACACCACCACCTGCGGGGACGGTGGAGTCACTGTCAGTCTCATTTACAGACACTTTATGTTCACAATGCAGTGATGATGTGTCACTCTGAGTGTGCTTTAGGAGTCTGAGGCACATGAAGTGTTGCTGACAGTTTAAGCAGTTCTTAGTAAATAACCTCATTTAACAGCAAATAAAGTTGAATTTAAATTTCTTTGTAGTTTATTCCTTTGCTTTTCCACCCTCTGTCTCTCTGTAACATTTTCTCAGTCATTTGTGGGCAGCAGGACACATATAGAAATTACGCCTGAACCAAAACAAGCGCACAAACACACACTGCATCTCATGACAGGAGAATGAATGTTTGTATCTACAGTAATTTTCCATTGGTCTAAATGCTGTATCATAGGCAACTGGACGTGTTTCAGTTTCTTGAAAATGTTTCACCTCTCATCCAAGAGCCTCCTGTGTGGGAGTGTATTTAACTACTCTATAAGGACACTCCCACACAGAGTGTAAAATCCTGCAACACCCCTCCAATTAGTTATAACTGAAGAAGCCTCTTGGATGAGAGATGAAACGTCTTCAAGAAACTGAAACAGAGCCAGTTGCCTAGAATACAGCAATTAGAATTACCATGACCTGGATAATTGAGAACCTTCATCGACAGTAATGTTTGTTTTTAAAATCATCTGACCATGAGTAAAAGTGTTTTAGTGTGTGTGCATGTTACCTGGAAGGGACGGCCGCGTGTTTCGTGGTCGTGGGCTCAGCAGGGGTTCGCTGCCTGTGCGAAACACGGGGGAGATGGGGGCGGGGCCAGTGTCCTCTGACGGCTTGTTCTGTGGAACACCTGCATGAGAAAGTGTAACAGATGAACAACATGGTGACGTAAGGATTCTGGTTTCTCTGCATGATTTAATGGTGGTTTTGCTGTTATATCATTTTAAATCAAGTCTGGAGACATGAAGGAGAGCCTGGAGTCTGGAGCCTTCTACTTCTTTAATCACCTATACAGTCGTACTCCCCAAGACCTGTAAACACACTTCGATGTGTAAAATTGGTGGAGTTCAGGGGCGGTTCTAGGCGGGGGGCCAACAGGGGCCAGTGCCCCCGTAACTCTGAGTCTAGACCCCCCTGTGGCCCCCCTGACAGGGAGTCTGCATTAATAATACAATGACAGATTTCTTGCAATGATTTTGTTCTGAAGGGAAAGGCAGAAATAAAGTGTCTCAGCAGTTTACTACCCAATCAAAATTGCTAAAATTGTAAACACTGCTTTGTCTGAATGAGGGATTTATCCTTTTTTCCGGGTTGTATGTGCCCCCTAACAAAAAAGCCGGCCCCAACCTGGCCCCCTATTAAAACTGCTCTAGAACCGCCACTGGTGGAGTTACCCTTTAACTTGTCTTAAATACTATAAAACAGCACGCTGTCTTTTCACAATTTAGTTTCTCTTTTTATGAATAACGTGTATTAACAAAAGGAAAACTAGTTTTGCTCTTTGTACACATAGACAAAGAAAGACAGTAAATAATAATTTCATGTCAGCTGTCAGCAAATATTAGCATTTAATTACATTTACATGTGAATTTCATGCTTCAGAGATTATTGTTAGGCAAACAGAACTGAGCTGCATCCAGTGGACATTAAGAGATTAGCGCTGACAGACTTGTGTAGGTAGAGGCTGCATGTTCATGTTGATATACCAGTTCGTAGGTTGCTGTCAGACTGTGCGGACTGAAGTGAAGGCCTCCGTCCCACATTCTCCATGTTAGCAGGCTGACTTCCACTCCTGCAACCCATAAAATGAAGACCAAGAGCATATTTATTTGTATTTGTGTATAGGCAGTGTGTTTCAGTGCACTACACTCCATTTCAAAAGACTTCCTCCCACCTGAGCAGTGGATTGATGACCTGCAGTGTGTCGCCGTGTGCATAGCTGAGGCTGCGCCTTTTGTTGGATTCACTGTGTTTGTCTCCACTTGCACCTGTACTGCTGCTGCTGGACTCTGCATGTCGCTCTGTGATGACTCTCAGAGGAAGTGTCCGTGTGATTGGGTGAAAGATCACAGCGCCTGAGGCCTGGGAGATGGGCCGGCGCCCACCCACATAGAATCGGATCAGAGCGGGAACATTGTCAAAGCGATCCTCCTCGAACTGGAACAGCTCCCGAGAGTAGCCCTGTCGCACAGATGAAGGCGCACACGTAATATATCAAGCTGGGCCTTAAGAGGAATCGTCCGCTAACAGACACAGATACTCACCCACTCAACCTACAGGAGGCGAGTGTTTGAGAAGCAAAAGATTGTTTTTGGTTTGATGATCTGACTTACAACATACTTCCTTCCTAACAAAGTCAGAGCGCAGGGACAGTAACAGCTTGAGCTGAAACCTGGGTTACGACAGGTTATCAGCTGTTATCAACTGTCTACTAAAGTACACATTATCACAGCTTAATATGTTGATCTGTACAATCCAATGAATCTTAATTACATAGTAGCCCTGCAAGGATTCCTAGTTTATAAATGTTAATTTTTTTCTGACTGTCTGTCATAAATCACCTCAAACGTAATCTAAATATTAAATATGATTTTGATTAATTTTCCACTTATCCCACTGATCATTTAATCTAGAAAAGTGCTGTTGTTGTTGGCACTGCTATAGCAAAGACAACCAGGTCGCCTTTTGTTATTCTCAGAGAGGCATCTATCATTAAATACTACTAACACAACAGGAAAAAACACAAGTATATTCATTACTTTAGTCAATAATGGAGAGGTAAAAGCAGACAGAAACAGTGCCCTGCTGCCAGCCTGACTGGATCATCACTCAGCCTAATTTTCCCGGGAGACTTCGTGTCCAGTGGCAGACAAAATAGAGTAATGAAAGCCAGGTTTGTAAGGAAAAGTTTAAAGGCTGATGGTGTCACTAGTCCACAGCCAATAATGTGCAATCAACATTTTCTTCTAAAAAAACTTGTCGAGTTTAGATTGACAATGATATAAAAACAGAAAAGCAAAGAATCCTCACATTTAAGGAGCTGTGACCAGGAAATATTTGGCATTGATTCTCAGTAAAGCTTTTTAACAACTGACCGATTATCCCCCACTTCACATAACTTAGACAGACCTTTTTGGGCCGGAGCAACACTCGTATGATCTTGAAGTGCATCGGCCCATTCCTCCAAAAGCAGCTCATAACGTAGTCACCAGGGGTGGAGCTTGAATCTCGGACCAGGAAGTCTCCGTCCCTCTCAAACAGAGACTCTGCAGCCTGGAGACAAGTCAGCAGGTTAAGTGGGTCAGCTGGGTGTGTGTGTGTGTGTGTGTGTGAGTGTGTGTTGACATCATACTGTATGTGAACGTTGGCCACAGTGAGCAATCGTTTGACTGATGAGAGATAATCATTGCTTCATGAAGGTTAACAGTGTTCAGATTTTCTTGAAACTCTTTCAAGAGTTGTTGACTCAACAAATCATTATTTTGGTGACTTAGTTGGCCGAATCTCATTGATAAAGGTGTGGTAAATTGCATTAGTTTAACCTAATAAACTGGCAGTTGAGTAACACTGAAGCCATTATCCTGTTAACTTATTTTCTGTAAGCTTTCAGGGGTAAGGAGATGTTGTCAGCGGGATTTTGATTCCTTTGGACAGAACCAGACAAGCCGTTATCCCCCTTTTTATAAACTTTATTCTAAGACAAGCTGATCGCACAAAGGATAGAGTAGTAATAATGTTCTCATGTGGCAAATACGCACATTTACCAACCAGAGGTCTGTCTATTCCTTTGATTTGTGTATAGAAATTGTCTCATTATGTGTAAAACAGTGAGAATAGTATGGTCTATTGAGCACCTCTCGGCTCAGCTGTCCGTGGTACCATGCATGGCTCCTCGGGTCCTCAGTGCTGAGCTTCAGCTCCTCCTCCAGCTCTTTCTTCAATGACTCCATCTCTCTCCGACCGCCAAACACCTACAACACACACAGCAGCAGCCCAGCAGAGAACATCGTTACTCTGCATGTTTGCTGTGCTCACCTTTTCTACGTGTGAGAGTACGAAGGACAATACGTGGAAAAAGGGCCAGCTATAGAGAGGAAAGAGGTGAAAGAGGGCGTTTGCTTAACCTCTTACCTTTAGCTGGCTAAAGTATGCGCTGACACTCCTCCTCTTGCTGAAAAACAAGAGAAAAGCGGTGATTTGGAGCTACTAAACGAACACCCAGGGAGCCACAGAGGATGGTGCCATGTTTTTTGTTTTTGGACTTGAACATGAACAAGGATGGAGGGCCACTGCCAAGGTCTGCGTCTGTCATTAACGACACACCAACTGAAGGACTTTTAATAGCCTGCCTCCTTCCTTCCTCCCAAAGCTTCCACCTTCCTGCCTCAGTAAACACACGGCTCACAGATGAACAGCTCAGAACAGGGCTCTACTAGATAACTCCCAGCCCTATCATCAACTATTACTCATTCTAGAAACGCTACATCTACATCTGCCTCTCTCTGTGTGTGAACAAGCAGAAACAATGTGGAACAAATCATGTGTTCAGGGACTGCTGGAGGGATGTGCACAAACAATGCTGAGAGGTTGACTTGTTTACCCTGCTTTGACCCTGAATATATATTAACATCCACTGAAGCACAAGACACAAACACAAGACCAAGTTGAATGAAAAAATAATTCAGTCATATAAAACACACCCCAATAAATCCTACTTTCAGGAGGGCTATAATATTTATGTTTCGTTGAAGTTGTTTTAAAAAGGTGTTGACTCAACATTGTGATCATTTTGGAGGCCGTAGCTTGTGGTGCTGATAAAATAAACATATTCTCTTCATTTAGAAATCCCTCTATAACTGGGCCGCTTGTTGTCACACCATCAAGGTTGCAAAAGGATTTTAGAAATACTGAAGTCATGAGTCGAAGGCCTCCAACACTGACCGCAGACACCCAAAGAAAAACCTGTGAATGCTTTTAAATCCAGCGTTTTTTATGTTTTATTCATTGAGTTCGCTGATCATTATTTTATTTTGTTTGCAAGATATGGAGCAGTTCCTTCAAGGTTGTCAGGAATTAGCACAACTAAATAAGTTCAAACAGAGAATCACTGTCTCAGAATTGTGCCTCTATTTTCCAGAAACATATTTTTAAAATTTTATTTCGTTTAATTCTCAAAGTGCACCAGATTTATGCATTTCACTTAAAATTCTTTGCATTAGGCTATACTGAGGTGACCCAAGTAGGTAGTCAACTCTATTAAAGGTGCACTATGTAGCTCGTGGGATGACATTTTAATCATGCCTAAACAAACTAAATAAAGAAACTCTTCGATTTCATGACTGAATAAACTGAAACCGACCTTTAAAGACAACTAAGTGTAATACTGTTTTACATTGTTTACATTTGTCGGACCCTGCCACATTTTCAGCTTCAACCTGTTCTCTGGGGACCTCATTTTCCTCTGAACAGCTTCTTCATTCAGTTATGGCAAAATAAATGAATAAATAAAAAAATTCTGATTTTGAATTATTAACTCATTATTGGTGCAATTTCTTCTCCAACACAACATGCATGTGTCTTTAAAATTGGCAGGATAAAATATTAGAAACACTGGCAACACAATTTAACAACACCACAAACTACAGCAATCAAAATGATCATAAATGTTGAATCAAGAATTCTTTAAAATGGCTTTAACAACACAGCATTATAAGCTTCTTAAAGTAATATTTATTGATGGTATGTTGTTGTCAAACAATAGAAACTGTCTAACCTGTATATTTACATAACTAACAGCAGAAACAAAGACTACAATCTGACATAAATACACATCCAGATAAATAAATCACAGTTTTCAGGTTTGTTATGAGGTAAGAGGGTGCAACATCCTGTGTGAGAGGCGTTGGCCCCAGGTAACAACAGAAACACCTGTGCAATGTGTTCGAGAGCCACTATTGAGAAACCTGACACCACATATAGCTATGATTCAAACTATGTCATTCACCAGCCAAGTAGTATTCCTCCGTGTAATCTGGTATCTTACACTACTGTAATCTAATTACTTTTACGTGGTTTCGTTTGCTCTGCCCTGGAACACGCTGTCGCTTTCAAATTGTGCAACAGGTAGGTGACGTTGGCTTGCGAGGCTACAGGTAAGGTAGCAAGAAGAAACCAAAGTGATACACTTTTTTTTTCTTTTTTCTGAAAACACTAAAACAAGATTTTTTTAAAAAAAAGCTCGACATGGCAGAAGTTGGGATAAATGTTTAGAAAGCTCCTGTGAAGTTTAAATCGACTGTCAAATCAACTTTCAAAAACTCGAACCTAAAGTCTCGCGTTGATTAACGAACTTATCCTTTTGTTCAAAAACGTTCTATCGCCAACGGTCCTACCTGTCAGTCCGCCTCACAGCTCCCTCGTCCCGGACATGTTTTTTTTTACGGTTTGTGGTCCAAGCTAACACGACCAAACAACAGCTGTGGAGTCGTGCTGTCCAAGCCTTCTCCTCTCCGGTCCCTCCCAGCCCCCCTCGTCTGCTCGCCCTCTTGCCTGCGCAGTTTCGGACGAGTTAACACAAGTCCGCCCGAGCCCTCCCTTTCCCCGCCCCGGGCCCCGGTGCTGAAACGCCGCTATCTCCCTGGCATTCCTCGGATACCGACACAAGCCGAGCTAACACATCACCTGGCTGCAGTCAGCATTATATGGTTGGTAGCTGTACAGAACGGAATGTGACGGTAAACCCCACATATGGTTTTGATTTAAATCCATCTGTCTGACTTTTTATCACACAAACGGAAAGCTATTGCCCAACACAGGCTGTTCTCAGGTCACAAAAGATGTTGTGCAAACAGCAGAACGAGTCATTGCCGTGACAGCCGCACCAATTCACACCAATTCGTGTTTAAATGAACAATAACTGTCTGTTGAACAGATTTCCTGCATGTTTTCTTCTATGGACACTAATTTAAAACTATAGTCCCAGCGAGTAACGGTCGGCGCATTAATATATATCTGTTGTGCGGTCAGGTGTGCTTATCAGTTACTTTCCAACATGTCCCAGCCAATCAGAGCGTAAGACCGGAACTATCTTCTTCATTGAGAACTGCATGTCAGGTTTGTAGCACTCAGCACTTTTGGACTGTTGAGCAGAGATGTGCCTGAACTTGACAGCAGCCACTGAATACCCTCACAGTATTTGTCAGTTGTTATATCTCTGCAGAATAATAACCCCTTGTGCATTTCCCCTGGGATATAACTCAATTATCTTTAAAGGACAGGGTTTGCTCACTTAAATCGCACACAAAAAATCCTGTGTTGTTCCACTTAGTTATTATGGCATCTAGGAGTAGCAGTTAATTTGGGTTTGTGTGCAGTAAAAAGCAACATCTGGCAACAGGTCTGGGGCCCAAACTATCAAGGGGACCCTAAGCCAGAAACTCTGCATGAAGTGACGAACGTTTTGTTGTTGTAAAGTCGAACGGCTTAGTAAAAAGGAGGGCTGTCCTGATCATGTTTATTGCTTCTGTTCCTAATCTGAGAGTTTAAATGTTTTGTTTCTACATAACTTATACCCATATACATAACATAACAGCTGCTCAGTGCATATTCAGGCTTCAGTATAATTATAAATGTTTGCATGAGCTGCTCTGCTTTAATTAAATACATAACTTGCACTGCAGTGTTTTTTTTCATTTCTGTTTTTATACAAGCTAGTCTCTGTTTTATATGTCGTAGAGGTGAAATTATTTGATTGAACAATCAACAGAAAAAATATCAGCAGCTATTTTAATAAACAACATTTTATTTTTTAGCTGACAGGCCAGATAAAACCAAAACTGTCTGCGTGGCCTAAACTAAAAGAGGAAGGTGAGATTTTCTTTGTAACTCGAGTGAATCGACTGTTTAAAGGGTAATTATATTTTTCAAGAGAGGCTGACAAATACTTGATTTTTGGGGCCAAATCCAATACATTTTTTGCAGTAAGAATATTTACACAAACAACGCTGATGCGCTAATGATCGCCATACTCCTATCTGCTGTCGGTAGCCTGCTCAGTAGCTACGGCTGCTCCTCCCGTCATCTCTGGCAAACAGATCTGTGTAAGTTGCAGTAAAACGCAATGCTAACAAACCAGAGCCAAAACGCGCGCTAAAGTGCCCTCCTGGGAGCCAAAATGTGCGCTAAAGTGCCCTCTTGGGAGCCAAAAAAGCGTGCCAAAGTGCCCTCTTGGTTGGCAAAACACACTAAACTGCCCCCTTGGCTGGTTAAAACATGATAAACTGCCCTCTTGGGAGCCAAAACACGTGCTAAAGTGCCCTCTTGGGAGCCAAAACACGCGCTAAAGTGCCCTCGTGGGAGCCAAAACGCACACTAAAGTGCCCTTCTTTTTGCCCCTGCCCTTCAAAAAGTCTGTGCACGCCACTGGGCTTTAATGTAACTTATGTTCACATATATGTACATGTACCACACTACAGGTTCAACCAGGCAGGTTTTTGTCTCTGACATCTCCCCCCACACAGCTACGATGAATGATGATTGCTTTGCTGATAGTTAATCCCCAGACCTTTAGGTCAACCATTTTCACAAAGACTGTTTCTTCAGTAGAAAGTGGTTCCCATGTAACTATTTACATTAAGATCTGTGATTTATTCAGAGTATTTGGAATATTGTCCCTGGAAAGACAACTGTATGTTGGTGGCAGCAGAAATTTCAGATTTGGTGTCTCAAATCCCAAATATATAAAACCAAAACTGTCTGCATGGTTTAATGGCATAACGGATAGATTGAAAATAAACATGTCTACTTATAATCTAGGTGAAAATTCCTCTCTGCAAAGGCCTGGACTTCAAGGTTAACAACTTGCAATCAAACACACACACGCTGGCCTTGTAGTTCAGCCTTTCTCCTCTCTGTGGGGGAAGTGTGGCCAAAATATCAAGGTACTAAATTCCCAAGGTGTTTATCATGTCTATCATCAGAAAGCTGCTGTTGCTCCTGATTTAAAAAGTAAGTTAAGTAAGATCAACAAGTTATTTCATTCATATTGTCTTTTCAGCCTATTTATAGGTGACCGATTGTCGAGAACACTGACGTCAACTTACACACCCTTACTTGCATTTTATCAGACACTAGTTAATTATTAGCCAAACATGAGTTTCCAACCTGGAGAAAGTGGATCTCTCTCACACACAGACAGACAAACACACCCATTGGGGGTCAGCTTACCTGCTTTTGCTGTCTTGACTTCGCTCTGTCTCACTGATACTGTTGTCCTCGTTCAGGGGGCGGAGCTGGGAGCAGGAGGCAGAGAGGCGGTGTTTTTTATCAGCACGCTGGAGGCGGGGAAGAACACTCTGACGAAACAAGTCCTTCTTTGGCTTCACCTGCAGGAAATGGTAGAGACCCAAATCGCTTATGTCCTGCTCTGTCATTTGTTTTTGAGGACACGTCTTATGGTTTCTGATGATTATACTTTTAGTGTGATGCTGTGTAGTTTGTTCTCACCAAATCCAAAGACGATCCCAAGGAGTACTTTCGGCTCACCCTGCGCACCACTTGTGTTCCTGAGATGACAAATGCACATTTAAGAGGAATAGTTTGACATTTTGGAAAACATGTGTAATTGTTTTATTGCTGAGTTAAAGAGAGTATCCATACCACTGTCATGCTGGTTCGTCAAATATGAAGCTGAAACAAAGATGTCATGTGTTAATAAGTGTGCATATTTCACAAAATGCTGAACTATACCTTTAACTGTTGTTTTTTTAGTTTTTTTTAGTTTTTTAGATGTTTTGTATTTATACTTTTATATACCTTTAACTGTTGTGCATATATAAATACACCTATTTGCAAGATATTGTTTAACCTGTGATATCATTATTCATTCAGTCCTCATTTTATAGATTTTAACATTAAAATCACTGGAATTACACTAAACAGGAAGAAACCAATAAACACCCTGAATAAATGTTTGTATAACAGTTTGACTTGATAAACCAGCTTAGCATGAATGATTTCAACAGATACTGTGCTTCTCTCTGCAAGTTAAAACGGATGATGAAAAAGATAAGAGTTTATTATTAGGTTTGTTTCATAACACAGAAACATATCTGCTTTAACACATGAACAACTCAAATAAACTATGATCCAAGATGAGCATGTAAGCAAAATAAAAGCAAAAAGCAAGTTAGCCTGCATGATTAATGTACTGTATGAATCTGTTTGTTTGACAGTGTGTGCTCATCTGATACTGTGTCAGGTGTGCACCAGATGGCACAGCGTTGCTGCAAGCTAAATGCTTACATTCAGCATAACAACATGCTAATAATGACATTGTTAAGGTGCTGATGTCGAGCAGGTATTGGTTACACACACCAAAGAATATAGCGCTGGATGAAAAATCAGGGAGCCGTCAAAATAATTAGAAATCATACTCTTGGGAACCTGAATGCCTCATGGAAATCCATCCAGTAAGTTGTTAAAACTTATTAACTAAGATGCTGGACTTACTCAAAAAAGGTATCAAAATAAGTGTAGTTTTTTTGTACCTCAAATTTTCAAAGCAAAATGTCTAAATTCCAGATACCTTGCCTGGGATATCAACATGTACCTCAATTACACAAATATATTTAAACTCAAGCTGGACAGATACAGCCCATTTTGTCAAACAATATTGGCCACAAATATTCCAGTAGCAAAATATGCTGTGCAATATATGCTTTTGTTTGTTCTTACTGGACATAAATCAGAAAAAAAGATGGTTGGGGTAATATATGATTATTATATTTCCAGTGAAGTTATCTGTTTTTGTGCACTTAATGTAAATAAGATGTATTATTAAACTTTACAATATCCTGCCTCAACACATAACATAACGTTGCAACCAATTGACAACAATATTTTGAGGATTATTGCAAAACTGGTGTGTTAATGTATATACTAGTATATATAAGACCATCAGCCAATATATCCGGATCAGGATTTTATACTGCCTTATATCAGTATCAACAATAATTCAAAAGCTTATACAAATCTGGTGTTCTGGGGTTCACTTGTCTGCAGCCTTGGATGCATTACAATACCATTGTTTCTGCTTGATAAACATGTGATGCGACAGTTAACGATTTATTTAATTATGGTCCAGCCCTTGTGTGTGTGCAGTGAGTGTCACCAGAGTGTGGGTCCAGTCTCTGCCGGTGCCTTGAAAGCTGATTGAGGATGGTTTCTCTGTGTGTTGCATCCTCTATCCCTGCATCCTTCAGCTCTCCATCCGTCACATTCAGCAAACCCTGGAGAAAACAAAAACAGGGAGAGTGGGAAAGGAGAAGAGAAATCAACGACTTTGAGGACTTAAAACTAGAACAAAAGAAATATCAGATGCATCTTGCATATCATCCACATACCTCCAGACCGTAATATTCACTCTCTAGTGTCTTGGTGTACTGGGACAGGCCAATCTGTCTCAGCCACCAGGCGATAGAGCGATTATTCATGTCTGAACAGCAGAAGAAAGACTGATTACATACCAGCACACATGCACACACACACATACACTGACACATGCTTGTACATGTTTTTTTTTGTTTTGTTTCTGAGTTAAGTTCAAGTTAAAGAGTGGTCTGACATCAGCTCACTTTTCAACATCAGCCAACCAGATGCACAAGCAGACAGCGCTTGTGTTGTTTGCTTTGCATCAGCTTCAGTATGTAACACCTACCTGTTCACAGGGTCCACCGAGGCACTCTGGGATATCACTTCTCTCTCTTTCCTTGTGATATTTCTATCTCATACTGCCTTTTCTTTTCTTACTTCCCCCCTCTGTTTTCCTTCCTTCTTTGCAGCTGCTCTCACCTAATTGTAACGTGTCTCATTAAATCTGTCTCTCACTTTCTGTTTGTGGTAACAGTGGAAGCCCGCTCCCCCTCAAACCTGCAGGGTCACTCACAAAGCCAATCAGATTGCGCAGTGGGCACACAGTACCCCACAGAAAACAGCAAATCACAGCGCAGGAATTAGCATGAGCTCTCAGGGGGCGGAGAACGCAGGTTGAGGCCTGTCACGAGAGAGAGATGGAGCTGAGAAAAACAAGAAGAAGGATATGAAAATGTGAGACTTTTAAGCAGCTGTCAACATGTCAAGTCAGAGATAGGCATGCATGCACAGTGGTCTGTCTGGAAATCTGTCTGTCCAGGTAGACTGTCAGGAGATACAGTAGCTGCAGGGAAGGTGGTGATGTGTATAAGGCTGACACCTAGTGTTTAAGTAAAAAGTGGCAGGCTTTTTTGCTCAGGGTGAGTTTAACTGGCACTCTACCTATAACACACATCTTTTTTGACTGAATAAGACCATAAAGGGGGAAATTCTCCTGAACACAGTATTAACATTTTTTTAATTTCATGACTTGCAGAAGAAAAGTAAGTTTTTAACTGACAAAGATAATTGTTTTCCAACGGTGGAAGAAGCATGCAGATAATTTACTTAAACAAAAGTGCAAGTGTGATTGTGTTGTAGCTAGTATGCCACATACTGTAAGGTAATACATTTATTTAAAGGTCCAGTGTGTAGGATTTAGTGGCAGCAGCCTTGAGGATGCAGATTGCCGCCATCTGACTACCCCTCATCTCATTCACATGCTTCTTTGGCCGCTTAAAATGCAAAAAACGCAAAAGGTCCCCTCTTGAGCCAGTGTTTGGTTTGTCTGCTCTGGGCTCTGGCAGAAGAGGACTACATGAAAAGCTGCCTCGTGCACATGGTTATTTCAAATGGTGGTACATGGTTGCCTGTTGTAACATAGAACATTTTTCTGATGTCCACATTGCTGTTATTGCGTACTGTCCAAATATTTGAGAAACTGGACTTTTATGCATTGGCTATACTGTTCTACGTGCTGTCTTCCAAAAGAATCAATAGCAGACGTAAACATAATCAAATTGTGTGTTTGTTCAGGTGGTGTTGCCATACCTCGCTATCCAAGATGGAGTTCGCACATGTTCCACCCACAAGACTGGACGAAGGAGGACTTATGGACTTAGGACGTAACAAAAGTACCAAAAAGTGGAATTACTTAAAAAGAGGCAAGTATATTAAATGTACTTCCTGTTTTGTTCATCAGTACTTGATGTCTTGAATTCTTGATATCATTATGTGGCACTTTTTGTTTATGCCAGTGGTGCTAAATAAGTGACTCACAGAGTTTTTGTTTGAGATGTTACGTTTGAAAGCGTTTTGACTGTAGCTGTGAATCCAAATATGTGCTCTCATCCCAGTAAAATCCCCACTGGGTGCCGTCAGCATCCAAACAGCTGCTTCATTATTCATTCAGCGTATCCAGACTTTTTCTTAAATGACATCATGACAGCAGTTTGTCTCTTTGCTGTCTGGCTTTAGGACAGACTTCACTAATTAAAGATGAGCTGTTCTTGATATAAATATATAATTTTCCTTAGTATTTTCACCTTGAAATACTGTAACAGGTTTCACCTTTTTCCTCAGTGTGCGATTCATGCAGCATTTGAGAGACATAAAAGTGAATAAAACATGTTTGAGAAGACACCTTTAATTTGATGCCTCTAACTTCTGCAAGTGAACCTCATGCAGAGATGACCTCCCTCTAATAAGGTCATTCTACCACATTTGAAGTGTTTTTGTTTTCTGCATGAATAATGCTGCAGTCGACCTTGCAACACATCTATTTTGTGATCAACTTGTGTTGTGCACCACACACATGCACTCAGTCTTCTGTTCTCTAGCTCACAGATAATACACACCATTACACATAAATATCACACTCTGGTTTTATCGACCCGCACCACTCATAGCAGCAGCAGTGGTGGCAGCAGCAGCAGCAGCGGCAGCAGCAGCTATTGTGTGTGTGTGTGCATGTGCGAGTGTGAATGTGACTGTGAGAGGGTGCGTCAGAGGAAAAAGGAAGTTGCGGGATGAAGTTAAAAGCCTTCTACACAGTGCAGCTCTGCAGAACACCCACCACGGAAGAAAGGCAGAGCAAGAGCACTGAAGTCTGACAATGAGATAATGAAAGGAAGACGGGGACGTGAACATCGAGAAAGAAGACACTGAACTGCCGGGAGAAACTAAAGGTGAGAGCTGGCTGTAATACTCATCCTACATTGATATGCAGTCAGAAATGTAAAAGTTTTCTGGTAGAAAAGTAGCATGTTTTGTCATTTTACTGGGTTTCAGGAAGGCCACTTCAGTATTTTACTGCGAAAGGACGGGGCGAGTTTGACTGCACAGTGTTTCGTCTCAGACTAAATGAGTAATCTTTGCTTATTTCCATGTCCAGGTTTTACTTAACTGAGAGAAAGAAGAGAAGTTAAACTGCGACAAAGTAAGATTCAGCGCTACTTTTTTGTGTGATTCAGGAGCAACAGTCAAAGTGTTTGAATGTGTGAATTCAGACGGTGAATACGTTTAATTTCTATTCAGTGTGACTTCCACAAATGACCATAAAGAATTTGTTTCTGACTTCTTATAAGGCTAATTCATCTCTGATTGTCAGGAGTGCTGTAACCTAAAATCTGACCTACTGCTTAACTACTACTCATGTTGTAGAGAGCAACAGTGAGCACGGGTTACTGAATACTGTTCCTGTGAGAATGTAACTAAATCTTGCCTTACATCCCATCTATCCATTTATCTATCCATCCGTCTGTCTATCTTTTGTTCAGGAAACAAAGATGGAGTTGTGGCGGCAGTGTGCGGTGTGGTTGATCGACTGTCGAGTTCTTCCTGATAACCACCGGGTCACATGGGATGGCGCTCAGGTAAATCAGCTGTGTCCCAGAACCTCACATATCTGTACATGAACACACACTCTCTCTTTTGGTTCCCTCAGTCTGATTTTGTGTGCGTGTGCTGTTCCAGGTGTGTGACCTGGCTCAAGCTCTGAGAGATGGCGTGCTGCTCTGCCAGTTGCTCAACAACCTGCTGCATCAGGCCGTCAACCTGAGAGAAATCAACCTGCGCCCTCAGATGTCCCAGGTAACACACACACACACACACACACACACACACACACACACACACACACACAGACAGACGCATCTTTTCCTACTCCATTTCCATAAACCATTTCCATAGTGACCAGAAGGCAGCACTGAATCCCGGAGGCTGTATGATAAGAAAATAATGTGATCTATATCTGTTTGCATCGGAGGGGCGTGTGTGTAGAGAATAGAGGAAATGATGATTAAGCAGAAAACTCTTCTTGTTTATCATAAAGGTTTTCAATAATAATCAACCTGTTAATGGGATTTTATAGAGATCAGTGTCACTATCCAGAAATAAGAGAGAAAAAGACAAATTGCTGCGCTAAAACCATTAAAAAAAAAACCTTTCTTGATTCAAGAAAAGTCTTTAAGATTTGGGGTTTACGTTACAATCAGGATTCAATTTGTCTCATCACTGGCAGATTTCTTTGTTTGACACCTTTTTATACGCAACAATGTACAAAAATGACTTGACAATATAGAAATTTCAGATGCGTGTGTCTTCTGTCCCCTAAAAAAAAAAGATTGACACTACTATTAGCTAGAGCCAGAAGCAGGCTAACGTTGTAAAGAATAGAAACATCATATCTGTTATATCAGACTATTTTTGACTGTGAGCAGTAACTTGGCTTCTACAACCCACCCAAAACATATAATCCTCTATAAAACAGTCAATTGTCACTTATAAAGTAAAGTTTTTGCACAGATTAAACACAAAATGTAGTGAGCTTTAGGCTCAGGCAGATTTGGTCCTTACAGATGTGAGAGTGTCATTGATTGACTCTCCCAAAGAAAAGTGAACAAGCTTATTTATTAAAATACAACACAAGCAAACTGGATTTAAAACAGAGCCTGGCATAAATAAGAAAAAACAAAAGAGAATCTGAGATGAAGGCACAAGAAGACGGAGAACAAGAGAGTGTGACAAAGAAAGATTGTGCCAGGCTGTCACGTGATTGTCTTAAACGTCTCGAGGGAAGTTTGTGAATCGCATCCGACAGGATTCACCATGATGTCTCAAATGTGTGATTGTGTGCGAGGGGTGAATATGCTCGACACGTGCATGCGAAACTCTGGGAAATCCTATGAGGTCAAGAGTGGTTAAGAAACATCCGGTGATTAACAGAAGGTCGGAGTCCACTGTGACGTGTGCACACATGCACACATGCGCACACACACACACACACACACACACACGCTCACACCTGCTATGACATTACACAAGTGGAGGATATTCCTTGTGTTACTGCAATAAGGTTTACTGCTGCAAGGATCTATGTATTTAAGCCTGAGCAATGTGATGTGTGCAGCAGTATCGGTTAGAACTCAGCGTTTCCCCTTTTCTCAAATTAGAGTTCCTCATTTCCCACTGCTGAGCAGACAGAGAGAGCGAGAGAGAGCTGCTGGTTCAGGAAGTTATGTAAACTGCATGTCTGACCACTGACAGTCAGTCGTACTGTGCGCTATGTCTTATGTGGTTGACTTTGTAGTTATATTTTACTTATAGCTTGTTTGTCGCTGCTCATGTTCATGTGGTCTGTGGAACTGAGCAGCATTTCTGTTCACTGTAATTATAGTGCAACTGTTTGTGTTTTGTGGCAGCACTGTCTACTGAGGGATACATCTGCCCAAACATGAAAATTCAGTCATTATCTACTCATCCACGTGGTGATGGAAAGTCTTATGAGGTTTTGTAGTCCACAAAACATTTATGGAGCATCACAGCAATACAGCTTTGCAAAATTCTCCTAAAAAAAAATGAAGTAGATGGGGACATCAAACAACAAAAGAAGAAAAAAAACAAAATGGCTCCGTACAGCTCGTCCGGTGTCATATAAGCCTCCGGAAGCCCTGAGATCCCAAGTTGATTGAAAAAACATTATTTGCTACTTTTTAAATCTGAACTCTTCACTGTAGCTGCTGAGCTAAACGCTTTAGAGCACACCCAGTCTGAAGTGGTTGCAAAAGCTCGACCACGCGTTGAGAGTTTGAATAACATCATTTTAAATCAGTTTGGGATCTCTGGACTTCTTGAGACACAGAATGAGCTGTATGGAGCCATTTTTTGTTTTGTTTTCGTTCTTTTGTTTATTATGTTTTAAAGCAAGTCCTCATTTACTTCTGTTAATGCTGTGATGCCGTCTGTGAAGCTCCAGAAATATTTTGTGGAATTTCCCCCGACTTTCCATCGGGATGGGATTGAACAGATCATGACTGATGTTCCATTTTTGGTGAACTGTTCCTTTAATACCGGAACGCTACGTAAACAGCAACATGATATTTAACAGTACTTTGGTTTTACATTGCTCAACAATATCTGCTGAGTCTGTTTGAAATTGGCATGTCACTGATTATGTCACTGTATGGGCTGTTTATGACCACAATTACTGTTTTCTATTAGAATTTACTTAAATTCTCCCATAGGCCCTTCTCTAGATTATTCCAGGAAGAAGAGGCAGCATATTTAAAACCTTTATTTTTCCTTATTCTCTCTCTGGGGACTGACATCGCCAGAATATTGTGCAAACACAGGCCACATTGATTTTATATGCATGTAAACAGATACAAACAAACCATTCCAAGAAGAACATTTTATATAGAAATTAATCAATATGAAGTGCAGTATTGTACGGTATCCAACTTTTTTGTGCACGGGTCAGGTGCATTCATAAAGAACACATCACCGTTATCTAATAATGGTAAACAGTTGCTGAAATGAAGTGTTTCCTTGCCTTGAGGGAGAATGTGTTGTTTGTTGATTTGTTCCTCCCTCCAGGCAAAGTTGCAAAACTTTATGTTTAGCAACTAATTAATCAATCTATTCTTCTGTTGGCTTTCAGTTCCTGTGCCTCAAAAATATCCGGACATTTCTGGGAGTTTGTCAAGCGAAGTTTCTTCTCAAAAAGAATGAACTGTTTGAGGCCTTCGATCTCTTTGACGTTCGAGACTTTGGAAAGGTATGACCCCACCACAGCCATTCATCCATCCAGCCATAGAATACAGTAATCATGACCCCTTCCTGCATGAGAGAAACACACTGTGCACTCAATTCGCTATGGTTGTGATGAGAAGCGTGAACACAGTCCCGACTCCTCACTGCAGCTTGCAGACACCCACATAGCCCTAACAGGAAGTAGTTTGGTGATTTTCTACACGAAGTGGCTCAGTGAACGAATGAATTCAGTATTTCACAATTCTGTTTCACTTTTGATGCCGTGCAGCCACAGCACTTTTGTGTGAACCTGATTTATATGTAAGAGGAAGCTGTGTCTTTAGGAAAGAAACCAGCTAACACGAAGTGGACCTCAACCCCACTGTGAGGTTTTTTGTGTTGTATTTGCTCTTTTTTTTTCTTTTTTTTTACAGTGTGTTACGGTCACTGAGCTTCTCGTTTCACTTTATTGGTTCCAGTCAGTCATCCAGTACAGTAAAATACAGTGAACACACGTGTGGAGTTTGATTCACACTTCTTTTCTTAAATAAAAGTTGTAATAAAACATCAAAAATACTCATGATGATTGATAGGGAAGGAAAGATGATAAGTTTGTTTTTGTTTCCTTGGACTTTTCTCAAACTTCAGATTTTATTGTGAAACTCTGGGGAATTTTGCCTCTTTGAGCATTAAACTTTTATTTTTAAATTAGCTTTATGAGTAGTTTAGAGGGGACAGTTACTATAAGTTTTATCTTGCTGTACTACCCTCATAAATGGAGCCGAGCAGTGGTGTCCTCCTTTCTGTTCTCATGAGACAAATGTACAGGTAAAGCATTATCCCAAGACTTGGGAAAATCTGGATAGTTTAGTGCAGTCGCTTTCCCCAAGTTATTTTAAGTAAAGTCAATTTGTTAGATTTGACAGCGTACAGAAAAAAACAGTGCACCTTTTAATCTTGGAAGTGGGTTGTCGGTTTGATTCTTGTGAATTCCCTCTGCTTAGACAGCCCGGATTCAGACTTTGTAATGAAATAAAAGTACTAATGTGCTTAAGACAGGCAGGGCTAACAAATGGGCCAATTAGCCTACAAACAAAATAAATAACTGGCTGGAATGAGGTTGTCAAAGGGCCACAGTCGGCCACCAGTTCGATTAGATTTGGTTTAGTGTTACAGCTTACAGCAATAGCTTAAATCATCAGTTTGGGAAATACGCTTTCTTAGAACAAAAACTTTCAGTACCTCTCAAAATCATAAATTAGCTTTAAATCGCATTTGTACAGGAAATTATGACAGCAAACTATTTTTCAGGGTTTTTGTTACAGGAAGTATTCCAGTTCATGATCTTTGCTGTCATTTTTAAACCTCCATTTTTGTAGTGATTAGATCAACACAATATAACGCGTTAATGAATGAGCATTAGAGGTGCTGGTGGCTCATGCTTACCGAAGCTAACTCACTACTGGCTGTAGCTTCAGTTGACCTACAAACATGAAAGTGGTATCAATCTTCATATTTAGCTCTCAGTAAAAATCACAAACTATCTCTTTAAAGTCTTGTTGAAAAGCACTCTTGTTATTAGATGGCAGTTGAGGTGTCAATCAGTCCATTCAGATGTTCTTTATGTGAACTTCTACAGACTTTAATTTCTTGTTACGTCTCCTTTCTGTCTTGAATGGAAGTAGGAATTGCACTGCAGTTCAGCAGTACTGACCTAGGAATACACTCAGTATATACTTATTTGGATAGTATACATATTTTATATCAACAGACAAGTCATGGCTTCCTCTGAAAGGAAAAAGAACCTTAGTTCACAATTCTGACTTTTTATTTTTTATTTTCTTCACTGCACCTCAAGAGAAAGTTTCAGCTGCTACAGAAGTCAGAGGTGGTTTTGTTGAAGGAAAAGTAATGTTAATTATTTTCATGGTTATAAGTTATAAAGATGTAGTCAGGAGCATTCAGTATAGGCAGAGATATTAGAGCTCACTGACACATTTTGTAGCTTAATCATAAAGAACCATCAGTTTCATTTGTATGGCTGTGCGACATGTTTGAATTATCTTACATCAGTCATCATGATACTGAAGTTCTAAGTTTATCAGTCGCTTACTGTGATAATAAGAGTGAAACTGTGTCAGAGTTATTCAGTGTCTGTATTTAAACAGTTCTTATTATAAAGAAGCATCCAAAAGTCATACATGAGTAACAGTAAAGATATCATGTTAGTAAATGAGTAAAAACTTTAACCTATCTGATATAAATGTTTTTGCTTTGCTATCAAAGAATGGAATTAAAGTAAAAGTGAATTATATATATTTACATGTATGTATATACTGTATGCTGTGGGCTGACTGATTATCAACCTGAATGATTATCCAATCTGATCTTAAGCATTTTTCTAATTATTGGAATCAGTGTAATTAACCACATACCTCCTTGTGTGTGTGTGTGTGTGTGTGTGTGTGTGTGTGTGTGTGTGTGTGTGTGTGTGTGGGTGGGTGTGTGTGTAACAGGTCATAAACACGTTGTCCATCCTCTCTCATACACCGATTGCTCTACAAAGAGGATTTCAGTAAGTAATTACCTTCCTCATAATTCACATGTTAGTGCAGTTGTAGTCATACAGATGTACAGATGGCACATTTTTCAGTGTTTATTCATGCAGAGTATTTATCAACAGTTACAGCGTCTTCTATGAAGCATATTCTATAGTTACTAAAGGTGAAGTAGTATAAAGTACCTTTGAATACCTTAGAAGTGCTGTAAAATACAAGAATCTCAAAATAGTCATGGAGTACAGTTCTTTAGTAAATGAAGGTTTACGATTTGTTACCTCCTGAAATTTCATTCATTATCTGTACTGCAGCTTCCACTTATAGATGCCAACAGGAGGAGTTATGTTTGTTGACAGATACACTGATAAATCCTTACATCTGCGTATAACCACATTATATTGTGTAATAAACCATTGGTTAAATGTTTATGTGCTGCTGAATTGGGTGTTGGGGTTTTAAATAAAGTGTTGTCGTCTTAAATTTACCATTTCAGTTAATATTTGTATGAGCATAAATCATAAAGAATGCTCTGGCTACTAATTTACACATCATATTCACAGATATTGAAAGTAGAGATGTGTAGATTGATCGTTGTTGACAGTTGCTGACAGATGAAGGTAGTCTGTATGAAATTAGAGATGTAGATGAAAATACTAGTCTCAAGTTCAATTAATACACAGGCTTTAGGAATAAAACACATTTGGGTAATGGCTTCTGTGTGACCCTCCAGAGTCTGGCTTAGAAAGAGCAGTGCAATGCTTGTTAAACTCTTATGATTTAATGATCAAACTTAATGATTTCATGTAGTGTAGTCAGAAGACATCCAAAGTCACAGGATTCTTTGAAAGTGGACGTTCAGCCTTGAAACCAAGCAACAGGGGAATAACACAGGCTTACAAGAATAAAGTTGATTTTATGAGCATCACAGGTGGAGAAGCTGATATAAACACAACCCTGAATTTCTTTACATACATCATGTTGGTTTGGTGAGGTGCAAGTGCAGTAATAGAAACTTAGTCTACTTCCTCCTGCAACCTGAATTTATCTATAAAAACATTTGTTGCTTGATAACAATGTCCATGTTTTTGTCATTCTCCCCACTACTCTCTTTATTTCTTTCTCTATCACCATCATCTACGAACACACACTCTCCAACACTTTCCTCCAGGCCTTTTCCTTTGGAAGGATGCAGTGCTGATGAAGAGATCTACAGCGGCCTGTCTGACCAGATAGAGTAAGCATTTTTCTCAATAATGCTAAATAATAATCTTGAGCTCCCTGTTTTTTTGTGATGAATGTATTGTTCTGTAGCTTAAAACATAATGAAACACGGGTCTATTACTTATCTCTCCTTGGTGTGCGACTGTACATAGTTACAAGAATGATTCCTCCTTCTTAATACATAGAGTAGACTCACTTCCCACAGAGTAACAGCAACACAAATCAGTACACGCAGACACATTGCAAACATACAGTCCATACCAATTAAAAAAGGAATACAAAGTGTGCAAGAAAACCATTGTGAAGCAAAACTAATACTTCCACTTCACCCTGCTGTCCGTGTACCATATGACCATTATATAGCCATTAGAACAATATGAGCAATTACAATACTGAAGTGGGTTTTTTTTGCAAATAATCACTTCCTCCCTAAAATACATTTATTAATCAAGGTTATAGTCTTCATAGGCAAACCTCTGTGTTAAAAAAGCAAGCCACAAAAATGGCAGCTGCAGCTACGATGAGGAGATCTGATGAATAGCATCAATCTTCACAAAAACCTGTCTCTTTGGTTCGTGAAAACATTCTTATCATCTTGTAAAACTTTAACATCCTTAAAGCTCAAACACTGAAAAAGAAATGTATGTACCCGTCATAAACTCTGAGAAGCAGTTTTATTATTTATCTAATGTACTGCCAATGAAATCTTAAGTATCTTAAATCTTGAAAGTGATTCAGTAAAGTTTCCGTCTTCAAAATACATTTGCTCTTACTGCAAGTGGTGAGATATCATTTTCCGTTTTTTGATAAATATCTTTGCTTCAGCGTTTCCTATTTGAGCACATTTACCATGCTATAGAAAAAATAGTCCTAAACATACACAGACACACAAGCAGTATGCAAAAAAACACGTGCAGTTTACCACCCAAGAGGAGAAACTAATCCCAATGATTTGGGGTTCCATCAACAAATTCACTCCGTATCACAGGTGTTGTTCTGTAGCTGACTCTCACCTCTTCCCTCTGTTTCATGTGTTTCAGCGACACAGTAGATGAAGATGATGACTTGTATGACTTTGTGGAGGACGAGGAGAACGAAGGAGACGAGATCTATGAAGACTTGATGAGAACGGACGAACAACCTGAAACTGTGAGTTGAGCCCACACCACAGTATTCCTCAAACACAAAGGAAGTTGGCTGTGGCTTTTGGCAACATGGTCATGTCTTGACCATGGTAGTTGTGCAGTTCAGAAAGACATCTTGTCACTGGTTGCATTCGTCTGTCAGTTATGCCAAAGGGTGACTCTGTTTCTCAGAGAGAAGATTAGAGGACAGTCTGGAAAATAAGCATCACTTTGTGTAGTAGAAATTGTTTTTTATACCTGTTAAGTATCTTGTAGTCCCTCAGGTTTATTTTTTGACACCTCCTGGTTGTTATGACCCCAGGAACCACTGACCCAAACCACACAGAGCTGTGCAGAGATAAATCTCCATCTGCTGGCAGAAAACTTCAGACAGCAGCCTCATCCACAAAAGGCATTATGTGTAAATGTCACCCAGCTGCATAATTCATAAAGGCAAAGTCTAGAAGTGAGACACTGCTGGTGTAAATGAGGCCTCGAGAGAGTCGGGGTCAGAAAATTAACAGGACCTCAGGGGAAAAAAAATCAGGAAATTCAACAGCCTAGCTGTATAACTGTATCCCGTGCATTTTTTGTCAAATATTTCTGTATGATCTGGCATTGACTGTTGTTTCTATTGTGGTGTGCATGTGACAAGAATAAATGCAATGCAAAAAAGTATTAAGAAAAGAACTCCCTTCTAAAAGAGTTGTCAACAGTGGAAAGGCAAATTAATTTTTTTGCTGCACACATAATTTAAAAATGAGATTAAAAAACTCATTAAAAAATATATTATTTTCAAAATATTGTCTGGTCTGTTCATGTTTCATTTGACACGTGTGTGTGTGTGTGTGTGTGTGTGTTTATGCAGCAGAAGAAGACTGGAGTAGACAAACGAGAGTGCTGTCTGCAGGAGATCAAACAGACAGAAGAGAAATACTCGGATACACTGCAATCTATATTACAGGTTTGCACACGTTCTGATCTGATGACAGATGGTTCATCCAAGCAAACAGACATTTGTACTCACTTTTAAAGAGAGAATGACAGCCATATGTTTTATTTTGTGCAGCACTTTATGAAACCTCTTGAAAGGTTTCTCCAGCCTCAAGACATTGAGAGTATCTTCATCAACATAGAGGTACAGGAATGATAATTTACCCATTGGATCATGTGTACACATTTACCTTCATGCATTAGCCTTGTTTGACATGTTTTCTCTATGTGTACATTTGTAGGAATTAGCCAACACCCACCGGAATTTGTTGGGTGAGTTACAGACTTCCATTGTACATAATGGAGCCAAGAACCTGTACCAGGTGTTTATGGACTACAAAGAGAGGTACAAAACACACACACACATACACACACATCAACACAAACACATAAACACACACACATTCACACCTGTTTCTTTTATACAGTAAAATGTACAAATACATGTATGTTATAACGTGTTCTCATTAACCTACTTCCCCCACAGACTCTTACCTTACGGGCGTTACTGTAGTCAGGTGGAAACGGCTACGAAACACCTAGACAAGCTTTCGAATATGAGAGAGGACATCAAAATGAAACTGGGGGTGAGAAGAACACACAGCACAGCACAGAGGATGTGTGCTTTTGCTTGGACAGAAAGGTTTCACAAATGTACCAATATGTGTGCCTCTTCTATCTATAAAGGAATGAAGTAGTTTTGAACAGTTAAAGGTTTAGTGTAGAGTAGCTTGGCCCTTTTGAACACAAATAGCATGTTTCCATGGTGGGAAGCCAGTGAGGGATCATGTACTTCATGCAGAACTAGTGACTCCTACTGTGAGCTCTGTGTACACTGTTTGGAAGAGTCTGTCCTGGTTGTCCTGGTGGCCAACTGTAATACTACAACAAGGAAGATTTCACAGGTTACCAAAAATGGTATTTATTACTTTTCATGTTTGTTTTGTAAAACTTAAAATGTAAAACTTAAAATTATAACACTCTCCCACAACCTAGAAATGTTTTTGTTTTTTTAAGTAAACTTTGTCCTTTTAACACATTAACAACATGGTTCCATCTGACTAATGTGATACACTGCAGGAAAGCCAAGATTGAGCCACTTTTTGTTTGTATACATAGATGTTTACAGCAACAGTATGTAGAAATTGGCGTTTTGTGCGATCTGAGTGCAGAAACACTGTTATAAATACAAATTACCAGGTCTGTAACAATTTTTGAGATGTGATGTAGGTGCTAACTACAAACAAAACTCAGGACATCATAATAATTTTATCTCTTAGAAACCTGTATCTTGCAGTAAGCATGTATGTAACTCTGTAATCCGACCCTCAAACGGAAGTTGTTGCAGAAACATTGTGCAGAAACAAGTGATGGGTGGGTGGAGTGGCTGAGCCAGACAACATTCAACCTTTTACAAGGCACATAAAACATCTATCCTTTGATAGAATTAAAAATGTAGATAAAAAGTGACCCTGAAGTGTCCTGTCAGCAGTTTCACAGACTTTGATATTTGTGGCCCACATGAGAAACACTCTCTGGGCAAAAGTGATTCTTTTTGTTTCATTACTGCTTTTGGCCATAAGGGAAACTGGCGGCAAGAATGGAGCTTCCACACAACATCCTCTTAACACATCTGTGCAGGTCTTCACTTCCTTCTTACTCTCTCTCTCTCTTTCTCTATCAGGAGTGCTCAAACAGAGCGAACAGTGGACGTTTTTCTCTCCGAGATCTCCTCATGGTCCCTATGCAGCGGGTGCTCAAATACCATCTGCTGTTACAGGTATGTTTGTACAGGTGTGTGTGTGTGTGTGTGTGTGTGGCTGCATTAACCCATGCATGTACAATTTTCACAGTAAGTCTATATTTTTTGTCTGTCTGTGCCTGCAGGAGCTGGTGAAGCACACCACTGACCCTGGAGATAAGGAGAACCTCCGCACAGCTCTCGATGCCATGAGAGTAAGTTTGTATCAGTGTGTTCATATCAGTCAAAACTTAAATCTATGATATTTAAACATTCATTAATAAGTGTGTGTTTCCAGGATTTGGCACAGTCTGTGAACGAGGTGAAACGAGACAATGAGATCATCAGACAGATCACCACCTTCCAGTTATCCATAGAAAACATGGTGAGGTCACGTGTCACGTCACGTTGTTTTGGCTGTTATTTTGTTTTTCTTCACTGCTAACCCCCTCGCTCCTCGTCTCTTAAGACTCAGTCTCTAGCTCTTTATGGACGCCCTAAGATCGATGGAGAGCTGAAGGTCTGCAGCCCGGAGAAGAAGTCTAAACAGGACAGGTGTGTGTTGCCTATGTCTCAGTTTATTCTTTTATGAGTTAATGCCATGTGCGTAACCTTGTGTGTATTGATGTTTGTTCGGTTGTTCCTCAGGTATGCCTTCCTCTTCGATAAGGCCATGTTTGTGTGTAAGAAGAAGGGGGGAGAGACTTTTGAGCTAAAGGACATCATTGAACTACAGAACTACCAGATACGAGATGAAACCACGGGAGAAAAGGACAACAAGAAGGTCTTTCTTCAGATTTGACCAGACATGACATCTTGTAGACCTCCATAAAGCTAACAGTGTGTGTGTTTCTGTGAACAGTGGTCCCATGTGTTCCTTCTGCTGGACTGCTCTGGGAGGTGTGGGTACGATTTATTCTTCAAAACCAGAGAAGTGAAGAAGAAGTGGCTGGAACAGTTTGAGATGGCTCTGTGAGTCATCACACACACACACACACACACACACACACACACACACACACACACACACACACACACACACACACCACACACCACAAACCAAAGATAAGCTTGAAGAGGGTCTGTTTTCATGAATGTAAGTAAGTGAGCAGGTAAAGTTTGTTCAATAGCCCATAGCGCCATTCAGAGCTCAATCACAAGGTGCTTATCACACAAGATTAATTAAAGCCATGTTGTTTTCTGTATGTGATGTGAAAACAAAAACTTTAAAAAGAATGTAGTTCTCTAATGAAGCCACAAGCAGGAGCTTTGTACTTTTGCTGGTTAATTATATTAAGTTGCTTTCAACAGTGACACTGATTTGGAAGTTTAGCAGTTGCTTCTTATTATTATGGTTTAGTGTTGCAGTTTTGAATGATTGCTCTAACGTTTAGGAAACTAACAGATATTTTGGTTGATTCTGTTATTTGCAATCTGACCTTCACTTCAGTCTTAAAGATACCAAGTGGATGCTGTCTTCACAGAAGGCACCAACAGGTGTTTCACTTTCACCGAAGTGAAACTACCTGCCTGTCAAAACCAGCTCTCTGACTGCCTTGATACCCCAGCATGGTCAAAACAGTTGTACTTCACGGTTGCAGGTCAAATATGTGTCCAGAGAACTCCACAGCCAACAACCATGACTTCCAGATGCACTGCTTCGAGGAAACAACCTCCTGTAAGGCCTGCTCGATGCTGTTAAGGTACTTTGCCTCACTAGCTGTTTCTCTCAGTTTCTCTCCTAGTGATCATTTTTTAAAGAAACCTGTCCGCTGAGGCTGAATCTCTCCATCTGTCGTCTGCAGGGGGATATTCTTCCAGGGCTATCGCTGCACGCGCTGTAAAATGGCTGCACATAAAGAGTGTTTAGGCAGAGTCCCTGCCTGTGGACGAAACTCAGGTCTGTGTACGTGCATATCTGTGTGTATACATGCAATTTATTATTATCCTAATTACAACTTCTTACATTGATTGTTTTCTTGAAATTACAGACCATCCTGGTACTGGCCGGAAGGTAAGAGTACATTCATCTTTGACCTTGTGGATATGTTAAAGTAGATGTGATGAATAAGCCTTTACTTAAATGTCATTATTATTGTCCCTAGTTTGATGTAACTTATGTAAATATATCCAACTTGATGTACAACTTGCTCAATTTTAATTTTGTCTTTTTTTTTTTCCCAGAGTAAACCACCGAAGACCTCGAGCCATTCCAGCATCGGTGAGAAATTCATGACGAATCTTGTTGTGTTGCAGTAAAAGCCCCTCCTGAATGTTTAGGGTGTAAATGAACAACCTGATGGAATTAAAGGCATACCACATATTTACGATCAGATTTGGCCCCTCTTCTCCGGCTCAACTAGACTGAGACAGCAGCGGTGGTCCAGCAAGCTAGACAGCAAATGTAGAGAGGGGGCCACGAAACAATTAGTCACAAAGAACGAAGCAGTGAATCGGAGAAATAAAACCTCACATTGTGGTTGTTTCACATGTTTCTTAAACATGAATACACATGCTCACACCTCTGCACCAACATCTGGATTTTGAACAAATGCGACCAAAATACAAACATCACACTCTCCGATGGTTTCCTCTCTGCTCACACAGACACACAGCTCTCAGAGACAGAGATGTAACCTGGTTGCTATATTGTCATATACTTCCAACCTCACACTGTTATTTACTGGGTCTACACACCAACGCCCAAATGCTGACAGCCAGTAATGTCACAAACGCTGCAAAATACTAAGAAAATAGGACAATACAGGCAACAAATCACTATGTCTGTTTACAATAACTTCCCGGTAGAATTCCCCTGCATCTAGTTCGTGATGCAGGGGATAAATGTCAACATGTTGCTGCTGGGTGGATATAGAAATGTTACAGTAATGGCTAAAATGACACATAAAAAAGTTTGTCAGTTTTACATTTCTCTGGCTGCCATTGGTCTACCCAGGAGTAACAGTTGTTAGTGTAACGCCACAATGTTATAGTCCATTGTACTTGAAGACAGTCCTGCATAGTTTAACTTTAAAGCTGTATTTGAATGTCTCCTTTTTCTCCCCCTCGCTCTCCGTCTCAGGATATCCTAAAATGGAGGTGTGTCAGGAGTATTATGGCTTGCCGCCGCCCCCTGTTGGCTTCGGCCAACCGCTTCACCTCTCCAAAGGTGACATCATTGAGCTGACCCGGGCCGATGCTGACCTGCCGTGGTGGGAGGTGAAAACCGTAGATGAGCAAAAACACTTTATTCTGAGAGCTGGGGAGGGGATGTCACGCTTCATGTCTGTGTGTTTTCAAGCCTGGTTTCCTGTGGTTATTGTGTAGGTGTGGGATGCTTTGTCTTTTTCAGTCTCTTTTGTCATTTTCCTCTCTGTACCTCCTTCTCTATCTTCCACTCCCTCCCTCGTGCTCAGGCAACCTTATTCCTCAACTTCGTTTAAAAAGGTTTTGATTTGGCAAATAAATCACAACTTGTGGCTGAATTCCATTTAGCTGCTTAAGTTTCAGGGTCATGGTTTTGCGCATGTTGGCTCACTGTCATCATGGCTTATTGGGACATTTGAAAAAAACAGAGCTATCACTTACACCATTATTACCACATGTGCTTTTCCAAATATGACCAGTCAAAATGTTCCTGTTGCATCATTATAAAGCTGTCAAGAGTCTTTTCTGTTTACTTGTTGGTGCATTCAAGCACGTGTGGGACGCGTCACTAGTCAGTATTTGAGCTTTGTGCAACATTATTGGATTCACAAAGTTCACTTCACAAAAAATGGACACTGAAGAAAGGATCATTGATTGATCATTCCTGTTCAGCAGCCTTTCAAGTCTTGGGTTTCGACTCTTTCCCACAAGTACAGTTCCTGCATTCACTCCTTTTATATGTGTTACTGCATAAAAGGGACCTTTCTTTTTTCTGTTTCTCTGTGGAGTTTAGCTGTAAGGAACTAAAATGGATGAACACAATTAGAGGGTAGTAAAGACACTGGCTCTGTGCTTTTCATACTGCTGAACGAGAGCCTTGTGGATCCACAATATTTAATGAAGATTTACTCCCAAACAGAGAGTTTTTCATGATATTATATATATCTAAATCTTGACACGAAGATAATCAGGTTATTGTAGCTTGTTTTTGAAGCGGTTTCATATGTCTCTTATTACATTTTTTGATAAGTCAAGTTTTAAGGTTTGTCAGACTTCCCCAGTAATCCTTGCATACTAATTTGGTATGAGTTGCCTCAGATCAATATCAGCTGCATATGAGTAATTCATTTGTCATGTCGATCCGATGATTCATTTATATGTTGCAATGACTGCTCGGTCCACTCAGACCAGTCATGAGATTTGTATGTATGTGTGTCACTCAGGGAAGGAACCTGACTGTCGGACAAATGGGATGGTTCCCCTGCCAAAAAGTTCAGCCCTACCTCGCTGTGAGTGCGATATACCAGCCATAAAGCCTTTCTTTTTGGAAATGACATACTCAGTGGTTTTAGTCTAGTGCCGGTTTCAGCTTGCACACGCTGGCCACCATTTGCTGTACTGAAACCTTACCAGCAGTTACCACTTTGACCACAGATTCTTGCAGAGAGTTTTACATCTAACCTCTTTATGATCTCACCCTTTCCCAGAGGCCGACCCCCGACCTGTCTGGCTTCCACTGGTGAGTGTCAACAGCAACTGGCTTAAATCACTCGCTCACCAGACCTATGTTAAGCTATGTAGCTTTGCTTCTTCCTGTATCGCAATGCACTGCAACAAAACATGGATTGAGAAACACAACAGAGCTGATGGAGTAAATAAAAAGCCACAGAAACAGAGCCTTTGTGTCTCAACCTCTACCATACGGACACTGAAGGGAACCTTGCAACTCACTCTATTGTTTTCCCTGTTTAAAATAACTTTTAGTTATTAGTAGCAATGAAGACTTAAGACTTATGAAGTTTTGAGGCTTCAAACCGAACAAACACAGTGACATCTGGTGGCTTGTTAAACTTATAGCATCCCTTCAAGACCAGGGCTGGAGCACCAGCACACCTAGCTGAATTTAATCATTTAAGTTTCATATATTTGCAGTAAAAGTCAAAGAAACTGTGAAATAATTATAACTTGTCCGAAAAAGCTGAGATATAGATTCTTTTTTATTACACAAAATGTTAATGTACCTTTTCTCATTACTTTTATTACATCATTACTTGGAAATGTTCTCATGATTATGTCTTTTTAATGTATATCACCACATTTCTCAATTATCCCGTCTTCTCATCCTGTTAATGTCCCAACCGCATAGCTCAGCTGTAAAACTTTCAAAACTGTCCAACTGAATGAAGCACTTTCTGAAGCCCCCATGACTTTTTAAGCTTAAGATGTCATCAGACTCGTGTTATTCTTCATTTGATACAAGCTCCACAACAGTGTGTGGAAGTAGTGCACTTCCCAGCAGTGAAACAAGCGTTGGAGATTTGGTATCATCCACTCATCCCTCATCCCAATTTATTTAATAGTCACTTATCTCTGTCCTAACTATGAACTAACTCCAGAGGATTCCCAGTGCTGCAAATATGGTGCAAATAAACTCAAAAACAGCTTGTGAAACACTGGTCCTTACAGTCACAATGTATAGAAATGGTTCACTTTAGCGCCACCTCGTGGTCAGATCAAATACGACACTGTGTAGTGAAACAAAAAAGTTGCATCAGTTTTGACCCCCATGATGTGTCATTTTTCTACTAAAACTTATCCGAATAATTTGAAAGATGCAGCAGTCACATCACGATTCTACACAAAACCACTTCCCAGAATATGAACATTTAATAACATGTTTTTTTACACATGATAATGAAGCTGTTATCATATGATTTTTTGTTGGCAAGTGTGAGACATAAATCAATTTATTAAATTTATAGATTTGTCTACACGATTTCTGTTATGTCAATCACAAATTGGAATCGCAAATATAAAATAGCAACACTTTACTTTAACCTGTATAAGAATATGTAATATAATGGCTGCGTACAGCTCTATTGTAGTGTTATATTGTTACAAGCCACTTTTACTGCTTTTACCTTTGTTTTTAATGTGGAAGTTTGAGTTATTTCTTCTTTCAATACATTTGTCGTCTTGCTTGGAGTAAATAATAAGTTTCTCAATCTCTCTGTGCTTTAAGGTTCGCAGGGAACATGGACAGAACCGCCGCCAAGAACCTGTTAATGTCCCGGTCTGATGGAACCTTCCTCGTGCGACAGAAAGACGGAGGAGAGTTCGCTATCAGCATCAAGTAAGTTTGAGGTCTACAGAATGATCATAGCCTCCCTCTGAACACTGATCGGGTCATTTACAGGTCAATTCAGTGACTTATCTCGTCATGAAGAAGGTCTGGCTGTCGGTTAGAGAAAACAAGCATTTTGTCACCATTTTTTTGTATTTTAGATACAGAAAAGAATCTGCAGTTTAATTGAAAATGAAAATATTTGTTGGTTGCAGCCTTGTATCTAACCTGGATGTCTTTCACATGAAAAAAATAGCCCCACACACTTAATGTCCTTTGACCACTAGATCAAAGTCCTGCCCGCTCAGCTCTGTTGAATGATGATCTAAACTGAGATACATTTATGGATGTCAGTGTTTTACTTCCTCTCAGAAGCAGGGAAATACACTTTCTCTAACAAGAATTAGTACATGATTCACAAAGACACCATCATATGAAAGCCATTAGTCTAATCATGAAGCAGAAGTGGAAAAGTCTATTTTCCTTCTTTTGAGAGGAGCAAACCAAACGTTGCACTGTTCACCGTAGTAAATATTCCCCAAATAATGAACCTTCCTTTTATATTAATCTGAGAGAACTTGCTTTACTGGTTATCCATAATCTTCCTAATGCTCTTTCAGGTTCAACATGGACATTAGACACATTAAAATCACGTCCATTGAAGGCCTGTACCGCATCAATGAAAAGAAAGCATTCAAGGGTTTAATCGTAAGTTTTACAAACTCATCCAGCTAATTTTGATTACACTGTCCAGAAGAAATACACCTCATTTACTCCTCTCAAGCCACCTTTCTCACATTTTTCTAAATATTGTTGTCTTCTTCTTCTCCTCATCATTCTTCCACCTGCGTTAGGAGCTGATTCAGTTTTACCAGAAGAACTCTTTGAAGGAGTATTTCAAGGACGTGGACACGACGCTGCGTACGCCTTACAAACAACCAGAGGAAAGCAACTCGGCTAACAGCACGCCAAACACCACACCAGGTACGTTACATCCCTCACCTGTCACATTACACACTTCAGCCCTTTTCCCTTCCCTTCAGTCAGGGAAACAAATTCCGGACAAGAAAGTGAATAAAATAGTTTCCCAAGACATCCTGCTAGTCTGTTAAGCTTCTCCACGTTGTAATGTTGCCCTACTGTCCGACAGGAGGCAGCATGAGGAGTTTCGGTGTAGCGAGGGCCAGGTATGACTTCTCAGCCAGGGACCGCTCAGAGCTGTCGCTGCAGGAAGGAGACACCATTAAGATCCTCTCCAAGAAAGGTCACAGCGGATGGTGGAAAGGAGAGGTGTACGGCAGGGTGAGGAATCTGCTAACACCCACACAGTAAATTATAAAACATTTATAGGTTTTGAGGCGTCCTGTCTTACATGCTCCTTTGTTTCCAGGTGGGGTTCTTTCCAGCCAACTATGTGGAGGAGGACTACTCTGACTACTGCTGAAGTGGCTCCAGATGTTTAGACCCTGTATGTCTGAATACTACATACTATACTGTATGTTTAGGGGTCTGTGTGATACCAACAATTGCATTAACCCATGTGCACGAGTGTGGCTGTGTGAGAGAGGTGCTGTTACCTGTGATCTGATGACTGTCTAGTGATGTGAATAAAACTTTTGTTCAGCTGAGGTGATTAATTTATTTTTTTAATATATATATATATATACACATACATACACACACACACACACACTATATGTAACTAACTTGGAACAAAGTGTAAAGTCACTAAACCATGGACAAGAGGGTTTTCCACTATATTTTGGAACCAGGCTGCAGGACTTAGGGGATGAGGTTTGAGGGTTGAGGTTTAGGTTCAGGGTACATCAACTTCATACTTCATGTTGACTAAATACACTTGTAGTTTCCCCCAAAGGCCCTAAGTACACAATTTTATGTTGACATGGCTGTCCAAATACTTTTACCCATGATGTGTATGTGCTGAGCTTATTTCTGTATGTAATATTGTTGCTCTCTTGTCATCTTCTCTAAACTTAGAAAACAAGGACTGGAAATGTAACATGTACTGTACCGGAGGCAGAAGTGCAAAAACCTTTTCTCACAGTAAAGTTCCCAGTGTATGTTTTCAAATTAACTGGAGGTAGCATCAGTATAATTAACATTCACTTGGAGAAGCTACAGCTAAAATCACGGTCTCACCCTGTATGAGAAAACAACAATGAGCACTCAGTCTTGTCGGTAGGTTAACATCTGCTTTAATTCCAAAATATCAAAACAAAAAAATTGTACAACAACAGCAACATGTCTTTCATATAATTTGTGGGCAAAAGGGATGAGCTAAAACTAAAATCAATGTCATGTTTGAGTTTCTTCTGTGGAGATACCACTCCGTCTCTCTTTTAGTCGTTCCGTCTAATCATGGTGGTTTCCTGCGACACATTAGAGGCATTCTGCGCGCGTGTGTGTGTGTGTAAGAGGTTTGTCTGTTCATCTAGCATTGGATTGTGGGAGTCCTCGGGTTTACTGGTAGTACAGCTCCAGGTTCATTCCATCGTGGATTTCATCTGCAGGGGTTGTGGTTAAGTACAACAAGTCTGCTTCATGCAAATCAACGAATCACCCTTAATCTGATAAAAACATCAGAAAAACCTGTTTTCATACAAGTGAAAGTAGCTGCTTCAGTTATCTAACGCATTCAAAGATAATTTAGAGATAAATGATCACTGCTAACATCAACAATATCACATCGTCACATATTTTAGAGCAAGGCAGACTGTGGAGAATGTGTCCGACAGTAAGTATCTTATCTGTAGTAGTTTAAATTGAAAACATGCAACTGCAAATATATCACAGTCAGTCCATCCAAATCAGGGCTGGTGGGATATTCACATGCAATTAATTTAATCTCAAAATACTTTGCCTCCGACCCAATTCGATAAAGAATAATAAATAATTATCGGCTCTTATTCTGAAAGAAAGAGAAAATGGCAGCTATAATGCCCCTACTTATGCCAACTTCAATTTGTTTGCAAATATTGTATTGGAATGTATTAAACGATCCTCTACGGATGCAAGAGTTATGTTACTAGTTATTATTTATTTATCAGTGCAGATCTAAATCCAGTGTGTTAAGCCAACATTTCACCCAACCCCATCCTCAAACAATCTTTTGAAGTTTTTTTCTTAAAAGTATCTGATGCTTACTTTGAAAGTATAAAATGTAAGAAGACCTGTACTAGAATATACAAACCAGTGCTAAAGTAGCAGTACTGAGAAGGATACAGTCACCCAGAGTCACATGGTCCTTGAATATGGTATACCTGTGGGAACAGAAGAGGAACAATTAGCTGCTAAAAGAAACACAGCAACAGAAACACGTGGGCAGCATTACAGACGAGCATCTTACCATTTCTTTAGTACAATCTTGTCGTGTCGTGTTCCCGTCTGGGCGGCGATGAGCTTCTTCAGATCTCCAATGCTATCATCAGAGCTGAAACATGGGGGTTAAGGAGGGAACACTTGGATGGCATACAAACATTTTCAGAGACACACGGCCTTTCAACAAAGCCCAGCTTTTCAGATCAGGTTTAACTAACCCAGAGTAACACGATGTTAGTTAAAATGATCCTGTTCTCAATTCAGTTCTACAAACCCACTCGTGTCATTTATCTTGGAGGAAGCTGTCTTGATTTACAGCGTTGATTTATGAAAATAAGTTGTTGATTAGTTGACTTGGCACATTTGAGAAGCTGGATTCAATGAATGTCCCAACATAATTAAAGATTAGAGGTGCTATATGTTAGAATCTTAGTTAAAAACAAACACAACGTTACTAAAATAATCAACAGAATGTGAATAAGTAACAGTTTTGATAGATAGTAGTCAAAGATGTCTGTGATCTGTATGTAATTCTAGTGCAATTCTCACGTTGTCACCAGTAACCTCGCCTTTCTGGACAAAAGATGACAGTGGTAAAACAAAGCAAATGTTTATAATAATAGTTTTAGTGTCATACTTATGGACCACAGAACAGCTTCTTTGCTCAAGCTCTGAGACCCACCAATTAATCGTCAGCACTACACCATAAAAACAGCATTTGTAATTAATAAGAAAATTGCCAATCTTGTTGTAGGTGGTCTTCTTAGCTTATATAGATTATAGAGAGACAACACTATTAAATTGGGGCTGTTTCAGAGGCTCTTGCAGTGAGTCTAAGCTTCTAAGAAGTTGAAAATCTAGGCATCTGTCCACCATGTGGACAGAGGTATAACACATGTTACAGGACATGTTATTCTACGATTGCTCCATGGTTGATGTGAAGGATACTTGCACTTAACCCGGACTTTCTTGCCCAGGCGATCGTTGCAAACCACCTCGATCATCTTCAGTTCCTGTCGACAGAGGGAAGTAAGACAGTTAGCGTTAGCATAACATGTGAGTGTTGAGACGATATAAACCCCTCCCCATAAAGAGCAGTGGCCGTCCTACAAATAGGTAGAATATATGGCTAATGTGGTTCATTCACAGTGTGTCACATTAACGATCGGAGCATTTAAAAAAGTTTAAATCAAACAAGTTGTTTTTGTTTAACGTTAGCTAACGTTAGCTCACAACAACGCTGTACCAACGAATGTTTGCGTCATGTCAGAAAGCACACACTTAAACCAACATTTGCCCGTAAAAATGTCGAACAATGTGTTACATCTATAACAATTAAGTGATAAATGTGGCGTTCCTACCTGGAAATTCACACCAGAATTACAATTTCTCCCCTTTTTCTGGAATTCTCTGGAACGCTCTCGGTCCTATTTTAACGTAAAGCTGATTTACTTTGTGTATTAGCCTCTCGACCAATCAAATGACCGCACTCGTGATTGACGGCTTAAATTAGCCTATGGCAGCACAGAAAATGACGTCAAAGGCGGACCTGAGCCTGAAAACAACTCGAACCGTAAACGCGCTGCAAACTGTCGTAATTCGCCTAGCTGCAGCCCAACCTGTCACACGGCAGCTACATTGGAATTAAATTTGAAAACGCTGCAGTAGAAAAAGATAATGGCAGACGAGGAGAAGTTACCGCCTGGGTGGGAGAAGAGAATGAGCCGCAGTTCAAGTAAGGAAACAGAACCGGCGAGAGGCTGAATATGCTAGCTAAGCAGCTACATTGAAATAGTAGGAAACTTAGCTTACTAGCTAGCACCCCCAGCATCGTGGTTTAGTGAAGAAACGAGGCGGTAACAACGTGAAGTTCAATGGGGATGGAGTGAAACTAGTGATGGGTGACTCGGTGTTATATGTGTGTTTGGTTAAATGTGGAGTTTGGCTGTCATTTAGGTGTTTGGCTGCTTCATGATCGCGCCAGAGCTGATCCATTCAACCTGGCTGCTGCAGGGCCCTGCATGACGTCATTCTGCTCCAGTGCCTCACCTGCAGACTGAGAGAGCCTCAGCACAGTTTCTATGTGTTAATATTGATCTAGTTAATGATCTAAAGCTATTTAAGCACACACCTTCATTGTTAATTGTACTTTTCCTCCATTGCAGCTGGCCACATCACAATGTGTGGGGCATCTTGCAGGTCCCAGCACAATGTAGCTTATCTCTTAAGGGGATTTTCTACACCCTCAAACTGCCCTAATCAGTGATTAACAGTGAATCTAATGATGGTGTGTAATATGAAAGGCGTTGTTTTAGCGCTAAACTGATAGAACTATCACTTGCCTCTTTGTTTTAGTCTATTTTTCATCTTTATAAGCTCTGTTCGGCCCATGCAGGCAGCTTTCCATCACTAAAACAAGCCCTGATAATCTCTCTGTACACTACCTGACCATCACCCAATAAAGGTGAAAATAGTGCAATATTAAGCAGGTAAATAGCTGAATAGGGGTGTAACGTTGTACCGATATTGATGATAACAGTGGTATTAAAAATGAACTATTGGTATGGTAGCAATAAAACACAAATGATGATATCGTGTGAATAATCGAGCACAGATGTGAAGCCTTCTGGATTTTTTGTTTATCAGTTCTTCTGGTTGCCTTTTGCACGGAGCCTCTTTCCACCTCCCTACACTCTTACTGAGTGAAATGTATTTGCTAAACAGACACAAAACACACGGTAAACAAAGTCCAAACTGAATCTGATGGACAGCATTTTTATTTTTTAAAGGATTCGATGGATTTCACTGTAATATTGTCATTGTGAATTTGTTTGATCACGATAATCTTGTAGTGAAAATCTGATACAGAAACAGCCCGCAGCCAGAATCAGGAGGTGATCTACACCACAACAGAGATGAAAGAACTCTCATTTGTCAGGAGATCAGAAACACAACTTCAAATGAATGCTAATGTTTCACCCTGTCAGCAGGAGGTGTGAATCATATGCATATTTTTTTAGAACGTAGTTAGAGAGGCACCGGTCCAAATGTTTCTCCTCTGATATTGATTTTCAACTCGGGCTCGTCCAAATACCTGATCATGTAGAACTCATTGGAATCACTTAATTTGATGTGACGCATTATGAGCACAGACGGTTGCTGAGTTGTCAATCTGCTGTGACTGAATGAATGCAACTGTTTGCATAAACCCTCATGTTTTATATGATGATATGGCAATATTGAAAAAGAAAAATGTACCATATATTTCGGTAATGTCATAGCTGATACAAAATCCACTGAATTAGTTTTGTGTTACCATCTACACAGACGTGCTGAATCCCCGAACACAGCTGTCTTATAAGCTGATAACATGGTCTACATGTTGCTGCCTCCATTTATGGGATAATCAATAAATGTAGTTATCTCTGTCACTTTTCATTTCAGATAAAGTCTACTACTTTAACCACATCACCAATGCCAGCCAGTGGGAACGTCCGGTGGGAGACGGCCGTGGAGAACCAGATAAGGTTATCACGTGTAATTCTACTTCATGGAGCTCTTGTAGTGCAGCTGCAAAGTGCTTTACACCGATGTGATGTGATTACAAACAAGACTTCATTAGTTTATTGATGATTAAACTATGCGACGGGTTGATGAGGCCTACTGAAGAATTGGGACATGCTGCCTCAGGAAGAACAGCGACATCTGGTGGTTCACAGAAATTACAGCAGGCATTTAATAGTGGGACTGAAACACTTTGACACCACTGGCACCCCACATTTTGCTGTAATAGTCTTAAGAAGGCTGCATGTAGTTTATTTTAGTGTATATTAATTTTGTTAAGTGTTGCAGTATACGCACAATCCAGTTTAATATATATTAATAATAGAACAATTGATGGTATCGAATATGGTTTGACATTGATAGTGTATTTGTCTTATTGCCGTGTGTTTTTCCTTCATGGATGACATTTAGATCACATTTCATGTTTGACAGTTTATACATTAAAAGTCTGATTATATTGGCATTTTGGTGACTTAAGTATCTCCAAAAGAATTACAAATAAAGTCTTGTGAGTTTAAACTGAGTTGACTGGCAAGTCAGTGACGTTTAAGGGGTTTTGCAACCTATTAATATTTACAGCTCCCTTCTGATTTTCTCTGTGGAAGAAGTCTTTGTCACATAACTTTTACAACTCAAGGAAAAAAAAGTAGAACATTTTATTAATGTATTACTGATATATATATATATATATATTTTTTTTTGGAAATCCAGAGGTTGGTCTTAAAATCTGATATGTTAAACAATAATGAATACTTCTTAAACCAGTCTAAATGAAGACTAACATAACTCAGTATTGATTCTTGGGTGTTTCAACACTGACCTGTATTTTTTTTCTTCCCTCAGGTACGCTGCTCTCACCTCCTGGTGAAGCACAACCAGTCACGGCGTCCATCTTCTTGGCGGGAACAAAATATAACAAGAACCAAAGATGAGGCCCTCGAACTCATTCAGAGTAAGTGAGAGATCAGTGAGGGAGGGTTTGGTTCTTATAGGTTTTGATCAGTGTATTTAACTTGTCCTTTATTTCTGTACGCTGTGCAGAGTACATAGAAGAGATCAAGTCTGGAGAGGAGAAGTTTGAGTCTCTGGCTTCTCAGTTCAGTGACTGCAGCTCAGCTAAGAGCGGAGGAGATCTGGGAGTATTCGGCAGAGGTACAGAACTCACACACACAACGACAAACCACCGCACACAACCGTATTCACACATGCAAGAACACTTCTGTTCATGAATACATAAACCCCTAAAATTAATGTGCTTTTATTTCACTGTTACTGTAATTTCTGGCATTGTTGCCCAATGCCCGAGACTGACTGTAGTAAGATTAATGAAATTATTAAACCAAAGGTTCTATAAAAGTTAATAAAGAAACATTACTGAAAATCTTAGATTAAGCTAAATTCAGTTTATAGATTATAATATAAGACAAATACTGTATGTGAGTTTTTATTTCAATGTTTGTAATCATTTTTTCACTTTAATGTGTATGTATAGTAGTGTATTTTATTATACATTTTGTATAATAGTATATCTGTGTTTGTGTTTCAGGTCAAATGCAGAAGCCTTTTGAAGACGCCTCCTTTGCCCTCAAAGTGGGAGACATGAGCGGTCCTGTTTTTACTGACTCTGGTGTCCATATCATCCTACGTACTGGTTGAAAGAAAGAATACAACACATACTGTACCTGTACTTTCCTCTTACGTCTGTACACACACACACACACACACACACACACACACACACACACACACACACACACACAGTCCAACCCAACCAGACCTGTGATTTATTTTAATGACACATGGCACCCAATAAACAAAGCTTATGGACTGACTTGCATTATTTTAAGTGGGATCATTTTGTTCCAAGCGCAATTGAACACATATGAATAATTTACACTGAACACCAAGGAGTTACTGCAGATTATTCCTGTAGGACCTCAAGCTTTTATGAACCATTGCAATGCCATCATATAAAAACATGAGCACGCGTGACTGTGATGAAGTGAGCGCTCCGTGCAAACGGTTTCACGCGATGCGAAAAGTTTGAGAGTGCGTCTGTAAGAAACTCATGTTTTAGTGTGAGCATGTCTTCAAAAGGACCATTTCCTGTATGTTTTTCCTTTTATGCTTTTCATTTCTACTGTATGTGTGCCAAAGCTGTTCCTTTATCTCTATTGTTTTGGAAAATACTCACCAGATGTTAAGAGATGCTGTCTAACCATTGCAGACCCCTGCACACCAAGAAAGCTCTGTCGTTCTTTACATCCAGCATTGATTTTCCCTTTTTTTCCTTTACAGGAATTCGGTAACATACAGTAGAATTGTTTGTTTTCATAATTGACTACGAGAAGTGCATGTTTCCCCTCGGAGGATATGCAAAGATGGCACGGTTGAAAACTTCCAGGTTTTAACAATCAGCTCTGCAGCTTTTTAAAATCATCAAAGTGCAATGAACTGTTACACTGTCGTGTCATTGGAGTTTTTCTTTCATCATTAAAAAACCTTTTTTTTTGTAAGCCTCTTGTTTTGCTTAAAACCTCTTTGCTTTGTCCAACACATTGAACATTAACACAGATCTGTGAGAGAGATGGGAGGAGGATTTATGCTGCATTCACGGGCTCCTCGTATTCTGACCTGTGTGTGTTTATGTTGAAATGTGGGAGCAACATGGACGCCAAAAAGAATTGCTATCACTCCGAGTGTTAAAAGTACTAATTGACAGCTGTTTCCAGTATTTCAGTGACAAGAAAGAGCAAAGGAAATGATACAATCACTTTACAATACATTACTTTGATAAAAGTTTCTTCTTACCAAAATTTTTTCAGACTTTCCAAGTTTTGGAGTCATTGTATACATTTTGGAGGTCATTCGGGTGAATTTTCCCAGATGAAAAAAAACATTTTTACTAGCCCATGAACTCCCATTTAAAGCAGAATGATGGACATGTTTATTATTCAAGATGTTTGTTAACTCTGGTTGTACTCATGTGAAGCTCTATGACTGACAGACTCCAACACTAATAAATAAGTATAATTGCAGTAAAAGCAAAGCTACAAAGCAACAAAATGGAAACAAAAATAAAACAGTACATTCTTTTAGTTGAGGGAGGCGTACACACAATGATGTCCAAGCAGCAAAACTCAGGCAAGTGAAAGGCTACAAGCTTTAACTTACAACGTCGTGGGGCAAAAAGACGACGCTGACAGCTCACAGAGCAGCAGCAGCAGCAGTGAGTTACTACAGTAACAGGGAGTCTCAGATTTTTAGGTTAGTACATCTATGTCTGTAAAATCACAAACTTGAGTGGATGTTAAAACTGAAATCTTGTAACATCATTTTACATTTTTTGTTTGCAAAAACATAAACACACTCATCATTCTCAAATCAATCTCTCAAATGTCACAACAGATGAAAGGGAAGCCTCAAAGCCACTCCTTTTTGAAAAAAAAATAACAAAAAACAACCTTATAAATAGGTTATCTCTGCACACAGGATAAAGTCCGGACCAAAGAACACAGTTTTGTTGCACACAAACGGCTCCAAAATCAACAAACACATTTCATGTACACAGTTTTGCCCTACTCTGCTCTTCAAGTTCAAATCTACAATTTAGAAAATTAGATTTTTTAATGTGAATAAGACAGGTTAAGTTAGATTAATTAGGCTCACCACAAATAACTCTAGAACTGCTGCTAGATCCATTGGTTTTTATCTCTTACGAATCTCTTATGTATCAGAGAGTATCATATATTATATTGAGTATATTCCCTTTGTAGTCTTACATTTACATTTAGGGCATTTATCAGATGCTTTTGTCTAAAGCGATTTACAGTAATTCATACACACATACATTCACACACTGATGGTGGCTGCCATGCAAAGTGCCGACCAGCACATCAGGAGCAGTTTGGGGTTCAGTATCTTGCCCAAGAACACTTTCACTTACGCAGACCGGGGAATCGAACCAGTGACCTTCCAAAAAAGCTAGCATTTAACACTCCTACTGATACAGGTCAGATGACTGTAGTAGTAAGTTAGCACTGGTCATTTTTCCTTACTCCGACAAAACAGTAATTTCTGTACAAAAGAAAATGCAATTACAATGTCTCTATTTTCTTTACTTCCCCAAAGATCCAGGGACAGTAAAAGAACACAACTGTGGCAAACACTTAATCACACCAAGGATGTAACCATGTTATAGACACTGAGGGGGTCCTAATGAGAGCCATCTGCACAAGTTTTTCAAGGGGAAATATGTGTTCACTGACATAATCAGTAAGAAAAATCAGACAGATCAACATGACCAGAATAGAAATCTTTCCTTCACATCTATTTTATTTATTTTAAAATAGTAGTAAAATACTACTTTGTAAACAACTTTTTTTTTCTTTTTTAAAATGTTTCTGTGGCCTGATAGCCTACACCATATTCTGATTAATAAAACTTCGGCACACTATGATACTAAACAATGATGATGCATTTTTATGGACTAAGTCAGTTTACAGTATACAAGGTCATTAAAAGTGTCAACTTTACCACTTGCGACAACCACAGTGATGTTAACACATTAGTGCATCAATAATTCACATCCAGTGATATATTAATTGCTTTTGGTACTTTGAGTGTATTTTGATACTTTCATTTATTTTTTCTTGAACTTTTTTGATGTCAAATCTTTTGGTTAGGAACCCCAGAAATGGGCCACCAGAGGAAGGAATGACAATATAGAAAGCTAAGGCTTAACCAGATTTAATCCCTTAATTGGACGCCAATAATGAAATCTTTTAACAAATTATTATTTTTTTTAATTTAAATTAAAACGGTTGCCAATATGCTCTCATCACTCTCTAATCAAACTCTCAAATCTCACACCAAATAAAAGGGAAGTCTAAAATTTGGATAAAATGTTTGGCTATCTTTAATTCTAAATCTCTGCACACAGGACAAAGTCTGAACATCAGGCGCTTTTCCATCAACAAACGTCCACAGGCTGTCTGGCTTTTGTTGACAGATTATACAACTCCAAAATCAACAAGCACCTTTCATGTTTTTCCTTACTTTGCTCTTCAATTTCACATGTAAGACTACTTTAAATGTTACTAAAAAATACATTATTTGATGTGATCAATACAGGATAGATTAGATTCTTTAGGCTCACCAATAATTGGACACTAGAACTGCAACTAAAAATGAAAATCAAACTTCCATCATGCTGACAGCTGGTATTTTCTTTATGATCCAAACACCTCAAACTTGGATTTCTATATATAACACCTTTAATACACCTTTTAATCTTTCCTTTTATTAACACCTGTCTCTGATTTTTACTCTTTGTCTTTCTCTGATATATTTCTGTGTCTCTTTGACTCCAGCCATGACCTCCTTATCAACTCCACCCCACCTCTACCTGAGTCTCCTCCTCTTTCTGTCGTACCCCTCCACTCTTCTGTCCTGTCAGATTGGGGACTTCAGCCAGTGTGAGTCCTCAGAATTTGTACCAGGCTACGACCTGGTTGGGGAGGGCATTGATGTGGTCACCCTGCAGCATAAAGGAGCCTACATGATTGACGTGAAGACTTACCTCAACAAAGCTGGCACCTGTACTCTCTGTTCAAACCCTCTTCAAGGCAACAGGCTGCAGAAAGTAATTTATAGCTAAACAAGATTCAGAAGCAACTTTAACAGTTGCACATACTTTCTGTGTGTATGCTAACCATGGTGCTCTTACCTTTATGTTCAGCTGCCAGTCTCTGTAGTGGACTGGCGTGCATCCAGTGGATGCAGTGATAACATCTACAGCAATGAGTGTTAGGTACTGTATTGTGTGACATCATGTCAATGAATACCACTTGTATCATTTCATGTGTTTAAGTATATGTTATTTAAATACCTCA